>NC_090450.1:337787470-338101359 GCF_031143425.1 Pleurodeles waltl | reverse complement strand
GGTGCTTTCTGTGGTGGGTAACAAGTTATTAGTTGGCACGAGAGTAGCACTGCTGGTAAAGCGGAGAAAAAAAGTTATAGATTCATGACACAAATGCCATCTCAGAACTGTAAAGAGTAAGAAGAAGGTCAAAGAATTTAATTGGTGGCCTGAAGTAGACATGAAAGTGAAACACAAGGTAAGAATGCAAGTGGTTGTAGATGAGTGATCACTGTACATTTGTCTTGGAAATAACTAATTCAAAGTGGCCTGAAGTAAGTTTTATTGAACGGGCCGATACATTTACTGTTAGGAAATTCTGGGTGAGATTTTTCAAAGATAAGGTTTACCTAAGAAAGTTATTACTGATAATCGTGCTGAGTTCATGGCTGAAGAAGTAACATGATTTGTAAGACAGAATGGGGCAGAACACAAGGTCATGACTGTGTATCATCCCAAAGGAAATGGTGACATGGAAAGGTTTAATTGGGTTAAGGGGATTCTGCAGACAGCTATGACCAAAAGGAAGGAATGGATTCTGAAAGTAAGAAAAATTATTTAGATGTATCATACTGTATAACCTCTATTGTAACAGGTTATAGTCGCTTTACAATCATGAGGGGAAGAGTTCCTTTCACTAAGGACAATGATAGCTGGTTGTCGATATCCAGAAAGGTGGAGTGGGCAGCACAAGCGGTGAAAAATAACATTGAGAAAGGTCACTGTTCATAAAATGTCCTATGATGAGAGTTGGTGCAAGTGTCTCAAAATCAGAAAAAAGGAATCATGGCACATGTTAAGAAATCAGGTAAGATGCGGGAAGGAGAAAGTTTGTTTTTGGACCATTAAGGAAGCTGTTCTGAAGTTAGCCAGGCTTAGCGATGGAAGAGTTTGGAAGAATTGCTAAACATAGGGGTGAGTGGAATGAGATTAAGGGCTATGATGAACTTGTGGCAATGCAAAGAAATTATCATTAATAGACAGATGAGGAGTGTGTTGACTCTGGTTGGAATGAAAAACCCGATGCTGGAGAGAGGATTGTAGAAGTAAACCTTTGATCAAAACAGTGAGGCAGCTCTCACTGCAAATATATCTAGAAATTAAGCGTTCTTCTTAACTAGAAGATTATGTTCAATAGTTAGACTCAAAATATATTCTTATTGTTGATTTTGTTGTTCCTTAGTTTTTAGGTTGAGCGTGCAAGTGCTTCAACTTGTTGTAAATATTGTGTGCTTTTATCCACATCTACCTCACGCCCGTCACTTTCATTTGTTTGTGGGCTTGCCTTTCAAAAATCACTTGATGTCATTTGTAAATGCTTTACATTTGCCCTTCCTTGTGGTTGTTTGGTTTCCGCCTTGGACACCGGCCCTGTCATAACGATAACTGCGCAATTGCTGGTATACTTCAGTGAGCAAACTATTTTTTCTTTTGGCTCGCTTCGTGGTGCTCACAGCACTAACTTGATTGGCGGTATCGTTTTTACATTATATGCACTATGATCTGCTTCGTACACATGCTTTGCAGCAGGCATATTAATCCTGTACTCTTCCACTAGACCGAAGTATGTTCTCTTGGCTGCCATGGCACTCAGAGCACCAACTCGAACTGTGGTATAATTTTTACATTATATGGATTCTGATCTGCCTACTGCACCAGGGATGTGGAATTCCTATCGCGCGACGCCCCGGACATCTTGTTTGGGGTCAAGGGCAACAAGTTTTTATGTTTACTTTGTCCTTGGGACAAGTAGGCCCAACCCTCTGCAACCCTCTGCAGCACAAATCCTTTGGAGTGGAACTCTCTGCAGTTGAGGTAATGTGTTCCCAAAAGATAATGCTGTTCGAACTTGTATTTATGGTTCATTATTTGAAAGCCTTCATTATTAGGGTGAGTGCTGTAAATAAATGTTTTAAGGTCACACTTCACTACTGACGTTGGTTCCAGTACCAAAAAAAAAACGTGTATACACATGTTTGAAAAGTTTAGGCTATGAGGTTAAGTATAATGCTCCCAGAATGCTCTCTGATTAGATGCAAATGAAGTGTCATTTAGTAAAATGTTTTTGATGCATGCTAGTATTTCTCAAAAATATTTCTAATGGAAAATCAGTGTAACCATTTTCAACACGAATATGGGAAGCATGAAAATAAACAAACACTGACAAAGCCAACTGGTCTGACATATTTTTATAAGTCTTTTAGTTTCATCAATACGTGTCTTGTTTTGACATGGCTTTTGTAACACTTTATTGTTGTGGGAGCTACCAGGCCCTCAACATTGTAACAAACACTGGCAAAAAAAAACTAAAAAGTTTTTGAACTCTAAAAGCACACGTTGCCACCAGTGGCATAACAAAGGCCCAGCAGCCACCCTCCAGGTGGCCCCTTCAGCACAGCACCTGCCCTGAGTGAGTCTGGAGAGGGGGCTCCTCCATGTTCTTTGCAAAGGGGCACCCTCCAGTTTCGTTACGTCATTGATTGCCACTGTAGTTCCTGACACTGAACAAAACTACTTTGTGTGCCAATATGCTCCTTGTGGAAGAGCAGAATGCGATCACTCACAGTAAAGCCAGCCGAAAGAGAGAGAAATAGAAGTTTAATAAAAACAAAATGTCTTTGTTAACACCAGACCTAATAAGGGACCAAGACCCACATGTAGGTAGCTTTTTGCATGTCGCAAACAGCGACTTTCGCTGTTTGCAACGTGCAAAAAGCACATTGCGATGCACAAACCCAGTTTTGCGATTCAGTAACCTGGTTACCGAATCGCAAAACGGGTTTGCGACTCGCAATTAGGAAGGGGTGTTCCCTTCTTAATTGCGACTCGCAGTGCAATGTAGGATTGTTTTGTGACCGCGGGCGCAAACCAATCGCAGTTTGCACCCATTTCAAATGGGTGCTAACACTTTCTCAAAAGCGAAGGGGTCCCCATGGGACCCCTCATTTCAAATGGGTGCTAACACTTTCGCAAAAGGGAAGGGGTCCCCGTGGGACCCCTTCCCCATTGTGAATGTCACTGTAAACATTTTTTGCAGAGCAGGCAGTGGTCCTGCGGACCACTGCCTGCTCTGAAAAAATGAAACGAAAACGTTTCATTTTCCGTTTTTGTTATGCATCTCGTTTTCCTTTAAGGAAGCAGTCACAGACATGGTGGTCTGCTGTCTCCAGCAGGCCACCATCCCTGTGAGGGCCGCTATTCGCAAGGGGGTCGCAAATTGCGACCCACCTCATGATTATTCACTAGGTGGGCATTTGCGAAGCCCTTGCGAATCACAGATGGTGTCAGGGACACCATCCTACATTTGGATTTGCGACTCGCAAATTGCAAGTCGCTCTGACTCGCAATTTGCAGGTCGCAAATCTGAACCTACCTACATGTGGCCCCAAATTCTTAATAAAGTCACAAAAGTGCACCCATGGTATATGTCGTACCCCTATAAAATATTTGTGAACTGTATTTTAGCATGGGTAAATACGCATGTGTAGATTTGCTCATGTGAAAATCTATTGAGCATTTGCAAGTTCATTTTCCCTCCAGCCACTTTCTTCCCAACCCTGGAAGAAGTTCTAATTCTGCCAATGTCAGGAGTAAATGTCCAACCTTTCTTATTATGGGAAAATATTAGAGAGAAGCTGGTGAAAATCTTTAAAACATGCAGGTTAGTAGGTTTGCAGACTCAAAGGCATGCCAGCCCTGGAACTATTGCTTACTGCTTCCTCCAGCCCCAGTATGCAGATCTGAAGAAAGGTGGCAAAATAAGGAAATTGCTACAGTAGGGATTGAAACTGCAAGTATTCAAGCCCTACTATGGTAGTAGCCCTGGCATAATCAGAGAGGCTATTATCAGAGCTCTTACATAATGAGATTGCTGCCATAATTTGTCGCCACACTACATGGCACCAAAGGGACAAGTAGATCTTTTTACAGGACAAGTAGATTTGAGAAGCAACCTGTCCCCTGGACAAGTAGATATTTTAATAAATTCCACACCCCTGTGCACATTCTCTGTAGCAGGCATATTAACTCTGTGTGCTACCTTATGATGACTCCAAGCTTCCATTAGACAAAAGTATGTTCTCTCTCCAGAAAGAACATAAATCGCCAGAGTTACTTTGACATTTTTACATTACATGCACTTTGTGATTAGCCTAGTACACGTTCTTTGCAGCAGGCACATTAACCCTGTGTGCTACCTTATGATGACTCCAAGCTTCCACTAGACAAAAGTACATTCTGTTGGCTGCCATGGCGCTCTCAACACGAACTTGATCGTGGTATTGGTGCTACATTATACGCATTCTGATCATCTTAGTACATATTCTTTACAGCAGGCATATTAAACCTGTGCGCTACCTTATGATGACTCCAAACTTCCATTAGACGAAAGTATGTTCTCTCTCTCTCCAGAAAGAACATAAATCACCAGTTATTTTGAAATTCTTACATTACATGGACTTTGTGATTTTCCCAGGACATGTTCTTTGCAGCAGGCACATTAACCCTGTGCACTACCTTATGATGACTCCAAGCTTCCAATAGACAAAAGTTTGTTCTCTCTCCAGAAAGAACATAAATCTCCAGAGTTCTTTTGACATTTTTTACATTACATGTACTATGTGACTTGACTAGTACACACTCTTTGCAGCGGGCACATTAAACCTGTGAGCTACTTTGTGATGACTCCAAACTTCCAATAAGCAAAAGTACGTTCTCTTTGCTGCCATGGTGCTCACAGCTCTGAGAGCGTGAACTTGATTGGCGGTACCGTTTTTACATTATATGCACCCTGATCTGCCTAGTGAATGTTCTTTGTAGCAGGCATATTAACCCCTTTGTGCTACCTTATGATGACTCCAAGCTTCCACTAGACAAAAATATGTTCTTTCACCAGAAATAACAATAAATCACCAGAGTTATTTTGACATTTTTACCATATACACTTTGTGATTTGCCTAGCACGTTCGTTGCAGTAGGCACATTAACCCTTTGCGCTACCTTATGAATCCAAGCTTCCACTAGACAAAAGTACGTTCTCTCTCCAGAAAGGACATTAATTGCCTGAGTTATTTTGACATTTTTACATTATATGCACTCTGTTCTGCTTAGTATATGTTCTTTGCAGCACATTTATTCATTCTGGGGCTGGTAGTTTTATTTTTATAATGTGATACAAGCTGGAAATCAGCTCTTGGAGTAGTATTCGTAGAGTTGTCTAGCACCCTAGTTCAATGTGTGATTTGCTCATTTAGTTTATGTTTTAGCTTTGCATTCTGGGATGTGTAGTTTTATTTTTATAACAGGATACAAGCTGCAAACACAAAGCAGAAACCTGACAAGATGAACTACACATTTGTATCTGCAAAACTTGAGCTGTGTGTGAGTGTATTTATAAAACTAACCCTGAGGAGAGCTTACAGTTGATTATCAGGCACAATGGTCACTATTTAATAACTAATATTTCCATTGAAGACTGACTGAGGATCATTATTTTGCGAGGTGGCTCTCCTCAAGCATGTGAAAAATGATGGGCGTTTTGTTTGACACGCCAGACTGCAGTAAAGGGACAGTGATCCAGTAAGCACGCATTCTTGGAGTACAATTATTTATTTATTTATTGCCCTGTGCCTTACCAACTGCCAAGTAAAAATGTTTTGCACCTGGGGGTAGTTTTGTGTTTTAAGGGCCTTGTTTAAAAAAAATATTCCAGTAGGCCTACTGGCCCTTTGTTTAAATGCAGGGCCACTGGAATTATGTAGCAGAAAGGACAAAATAATACAGCAGGATTGACCAATTAATGTTGTAAAAAAAGTCCAGTGATGCATTTACAATGCCAGTAGCTCAAACTCAGGTAAATGTGACACCTATTGCATTGCAAATGCTTCTTAGTATCATTTTATTGTATTCATATTTTTGAAATAGGAGTTATAATTATTAACGGTTAGTAAATCTGCATTATACTATGTGTTCATATTCAAACCCCTTAGGAAAAGGGATGTGTGGTGTTGGGTCATCTTTTTGTGTTACGTACATTGCAAAATGTGGTTATGTTAAGAATGTTATTGCTGAAATGAAGGGGAATTCATTATGGAACTAGGGGCAGCAGATGCTCTCTCACACCTGGATTGCAATAAAAGCTAAAACTTACCTCATGGAGTGTGATCTTTATAGAAGAAAGACACCACAGAATGTCCTTTGTTTTCCTTATCAAATGGACATTTTGTGGTATTTCATAATTCCACCTTTGGATATTTTTATCCCATAAATGTTGGTGTCTTTCTTGTAATACTAGTGCTATAAGCTCACTGTGATAGTCCAGTGTTTTGCTTTGAAGAATTAATTCCAACCAGAGAGGTAAATAATTGAATTTACTTACATTTGGAGTATATTGATCGATTGGTGGTGTTCATTGTTTATGTTTTGTCCTGGTACAGGTGATGTAGAAAATTAAAGGGCCACCGAAAATTACGTTAGCATATTTGAATTGTACTGGATTGATATGGTTTCCATAGGCCATTTTTATATAGTTTTAATAACATGAATTGTGTTGTTTGTGATATATAGCTAGGAATATTAAATTATTTAATGGGCTAAATGGACGAGAAATATCTTTTTGCAATATCTGTGTGCTGTTAAAAAACATTTTTGTTCTGTATATTACGGTGAGCTGGGTTTCCTTCTGTTTTTACTAATGGTCTTGGCGCTCCCTGGTCAATATGCTACTCTTACTGTTTTTTGGCGAAGTGATATGTGATATCACTTGTGATGCCAATGATTGTCATTTGTGATGTCATATGTGACATGCATGAGCAACAAGTGCACTAGGGACAAGATATAGTTAACGATAACTGACAAATCTCAGTGTTTTTTTTTTTTACTATCATAACATCAAGATAACTATGACTGTCCTTGGTTTTCCAGTGACTATATGTAAATAAATAAACCCACATATTATGTACTAAAACTGCTATTCAAAAATGCAAAACAGTGTCCTGTTGCCAATAACATATCTCCCAGAGCCAAGTCTGACTTAATCCATGGGACCTAACACCACACAATGGCAGAGTTCTACTCCTGGAGCGACAACAATAATCAAATTAATAAGGAACACCAAACATGTAAAATATGAAAACTAACTAATAATTCTGTAACAATGGATACTAGTTTAAAAAAAAAAAAAAGTGTTTGTGAGAAAATCACTATTCCTTCATCAAAGAATTGTTTTAGTGTGCCACACCAAAGCGATATGACAGAACAGCTTAATGGTGTTTCCACATTCCCGGTATGTCTAAATTGGTGTCTGTAATGCTAGATGAATGTCGCAGTAGTGTGAGCGCTGAAATTAACATTAATAATTATTACATGTATTTCCTTATTTGTTTTAACAAATAAAATGTATTAGCATAGAAAAATAACATGTGACTTATAATGTGCCTACTTGACTGGCCACCATCTTATACTGAGTTATTCACTAATAATGTATTAATATGTATTAGGAGTTTATATATTTTTGAAAATGCATTACTCTGTGATACTTACAGCTACATATTATGAACTTTACTTGAGTTAACTGAAAGGACTTAAGAAGTTATCAAGGCCACGAATAAAACTGAATGTCCGCCAAATACTGAAAATTGCAACGTTGGCAGAACGATCTCATGTCCGCTGTATAACAAATCCTTTGTTTGAATCTCAAACTTGTTCAGAACTTGTATTAATGAAATGTATTTCTTTCAAGAAAATGTGTGTAACCTAAAAATGTTTCTACATCACTCTAAATGTTGATTAGAAGTATATTGGAAAAGCGATGAACAATGGACCTACTGCTAATGAACGGAAGGTTCCTCAAGTTGATTCTTATTGTATCGAATGGATGTACGCAAATGAAGAAGAACCAATCATAAATGTGCGGATGTCAGCCTAGCATATTTTTCTGACGTGTACTAAAATTATAATTGGATAAATATCATCGCCAGATGCGTCTGACCAATGGAAAAGGTGGGACAACTTTAACTTAACCACACTGTTCATGGAGCATTGTGTGCAGTAGTAGTCTTTCATTTGCAACCATTATTCCAATGTCACTATTGGACACTCTGTCACTTACCAGCTAGTCTACCGACGTTCTGGTACTTTTATTATTTTTGAGTTATTTCTCATGCTCCATGCAATGATGCTGGTGCTTACTTTAGCGCTTATTGCTTAAAACTTGTAACGATTTTCCTGATTTGTCTTAAGGCATTAACTTGATGGGTCAGAGATCTTAGTGCCCCAATTCTGAACTATTTACCTCCCTTTACGATTCTGTCTTGATGCGGATTTCTCCATGATGAAGACAACACCGCTAGCTGATCCTTAAGGACACCTGTAAAACTGCAATGTTTATTGTTGATTTGTCTTTGTTTCTAGGTACCAACTGCTGCTTTTGATAGAGTCCCAGCTAGATGTTTTCTAAATTTGTGTTACTAAAACTTTTGCATAAAGCCTAACATGCTGATGCTAATCTGGGAGTTAGTGAGGTGTTTCTCTTCATATGTCTTTGACAAGGAACTGACAACATTCAATTGCATATTATTACCCTTGTTCAATTACTATTGATTTGTACTGTCACTATTGAAGGCATATTGTAGCTTTGATAAAATTAAGACTCTTTAGGCGTTTCGGTCAACCTGTGCTGTTTCTGTATTTTTATCATATGGTTTTGAGATTAATTTACGTGATCTTAGCATTGTTAATATAGGGAAATAAACATTTTAAATGATACTAAAAGGTATGGTAGTCGTGGCCGAATGGGTCACGGTGTTTACAATTACTGACTATAATGGATCGAATTGTTTACTTATGGTGTCATTTATGTGATGGTGTGATCATTTTAAACTAGTCAGAAGGTTCATCGGCCTAAGGCCGTGTCTCCTTACTATTTATAACAAAACAAATAAGGCTTGACGCGCTCACAGTAGAATGTCCTTGTAGAGTGGAAGCTAGGAGATGGGGACAGTTGGTGGGATAAAGAAGCCTGGACTATACACTAGACGAAAGGGCCTTACACGAAAGAAAGAAATAACGTACCTGCTACCTGAGTAGCTCCCAAACAAAAGTATAAAAGAAAGGGCACAACCTAGCATTTGATATATTAGCTAATCGTTAGGTAAAAATTAAATATATACATACATATATGGCACACTGCACTACCAGTGCAATGGCATTGTCGATTAAAAGGGTGCACGTCACAGTTTCGTGTAAAAACAGAAATCACAACTGTTTTCTGACCAATACTGCACGGTTGACAAACATTCTCTCACACTCACTCCGAGCACGGCCCCCTCAAAACAAGGGCAACAAGACTGCAATAGTAACGAAGCAAGTGTGCGTTCACGAATTGTAACTAAGATTAACTCTATAACTTAGCGAAACAGAAATTACCACGGAAGAGCTCAATTGCGTTCTTGAGGCAAATACATATTTCGCTCTCCAACCTACGTTTTCGGCACTGCTAAATTAGTTTTGTTCTTCTGTCTCTAAATGACTCTATTGACCATGTGTTTCCCCCTGTCTGGTTTCGTGTTTATATTGCCGGTTACGGTGGCAACTGTATTTTTGATTTAGTAGAATACTTCTATGTCAGTGTTGTTCCCTTGCATGATTAACTTGCTTTATAACTATAGCGCCCATCATTCTGCCACTGTTACAACCGGTGATGGTCAAACTACACTTGCCCATTGCTCTCGTGGTTACTAGCTTACGCTGTCCAAAATCGTGAACGGATCGGGTTTTTATAGAATGTAGACCTTGTACCTGTGAAACGATACAGATCCTCGAATGCCTTGCCCCTGTCGGTTGGAGCAGTTGACCGCCGCGCAACAGATCACCATCTCCGTGAAGCTTGTGCAAGATTACCGGTGAGACACTAAAAACGGACAGCGTCTGGCTGAGAGCACCAGTTTGCTTTTCCGTACATCAAGATGGCTCTGCTCCTTCACTTAGCAGCTGGTTCACCCGGAAGTACTATAAAAAAAATTCCGTACAACATGGCATCCTCCTCAGACGTATATCGCACGTGAAATATATTAATGCACTATATGGCCTTACCTGAAGTAACAAAAACACAAAGCGATGAAAACAATCCAGTGACTCGTTTTACGCTGTAAATGCGCTACTTCAGAGCTAGGTGGCTCTGTTCTAAACATGGTACCATTGTGTACGTTGTGTGCACATTGATGTACTCCTTGTGATCCTTTGGTGTTCCGGCTACAGCAATAGATAAAGGACTATACCGCGGCCTTAACAACTGTAAATTTGGGGTTGAATTTGGACAGTGGAAGGAAGATATAGCGAAGTTGTGCTTGAACCTGGTTTCATCTCAACAATACCTACCGGCACTGTCAATCCGGTAGGTTTCAGCACCCATTCTTGTTACTAAGCAGTCACGTAAACCCCAGATCAGTACACGCCGGCTAATGATCTCCTAATTTTATTTTTTGCTAATAACTGATGGGGTGTCATAGTGGACGTCATATAGACCATAATGTAGTGTCTCTCCGGGTTCATATTTTAGAAACAACAAGTTCGAAGATGGCCGCTACCCTCGCCTGCAGCACTAGGAAGTCCCGACTGCGTCCTTTAAAAATATATATTTCCTAAACTATTACAAGAGTATGAAATATGCACAGTATCAAAATTGCGATGGACTGCGCGCAGAGTGGCTTGTGCGTAATGTCACTCTGCTATTCGATCTTGTTCGCTCGACCAAGGAATATTCCCCTATTATTTCCATGCAAAGGTAATGTGATTGCTGTTGCAGCTATGTACGCCTGCCTTTGTTCCTGCTTCCGGTATTGCAGCTGATCTTAAATGACCCGACCTCACCGCCTCCTTGTTGTCCTCATACAGAGGTGTATTCTGATTGGATACGTGTGCTTCCTGTTAGACAAATCCTATGATCCTATTCGTCCTTTATTGCACGTACTGTGCTGCTTTCTGGATAGGCCGAATCCCTATCCTCTTATTCTAAGTGGTCTTCTAGAAGTCGGAGGTGGAAGCCCAGTCAAACAGCTGGGAATGATGGACGCAGGTAAGCTGAGGGGGCCAGTAATTGACAGCTCAGGGGGGCGTGGCAACGGTAACGATAGTGTTATCGCTTGTCCCCCAGATGAGGGAGGCATAATTGCCAAAGGGTTCGAATTCAGGACCCTTCCACATGGGCATTTTCGGAGGGCGTTACTCAACCTCAGTGTTCCGTACTTTTTGCGAGTCTCACTTCTGTGGTGCCTGTATTGGAAACTGAACTATTGTGCTGTTTCACCTGATCTCACTGGTTGATATATGTAATAAAGCGGAACGCTGGGGGGGGGGGGTAAAAGATGAACGGCGTTGCCCACTGAAGTGAACAGTAATGTCTGCCAACTGCTAGCCCACAAGGACGTGGCGTTAGTTGCTAGTTGTTATCCGTAACATACGTATGCTTCTTTTGACCATTAATTGGTAGGTAATAAGGTTTGCTTTTAAACTGTGCTGATGGCCGAAATGAAGCGGAACGCTGCGCACGGCCATAGCCAAAGAGAGTCATCGAGTTATTGAAGGGGTAGCTAGTTTTCGAGATCCTATGTAAATTGATATTGCATCATGATGTCTTGTTCTTTAAAGAGGCGATTCTTTAGCTGTTTTCTAAATTGGTGCAGTGTTTGGGCGATCCTGATGGATATGAGGATGTATTTCAAGATCCGGAGTGCATAGATAGAGCAGGCAAGAACCTGACTGCATAGAGAGCAAGGCAGGGTGCAAGCCCTAAGAAAAGAAGTGGGGGGACTATCCAAACAAGGCAATATGCAAGTCACTTCACGGCGCATGACATGACAGGAAGTGGCATCATGACCGCACAGGAAGTGACATCATAAGAAGTGACATCAGATCTTAAGACTTCCTACATATCTTTAGCAGGTCTATCAGGAGTACATTTGAACACTTTACAGGATGTAAGAAATGAAAGCTGATCACTACTTAAGTCTGTTACTTGAGTTTCATGTCTAAAGGAATTAACAGCCCAAATGGGGATGAAGTTCGGTGTCTCACTAACAATGGCAGATAAACCACTAAGTGCTACAAGCTAGGCACACACATTGTCCCCAAAAGGTTCTCATCCACATTTAGCAGCAGATATCTCTCGTTATTATTCTTGGCATGCTTATATCTAAACCAACTTCACATTCACCAGTCCAACCAAAGCACAGCTGTCTCTGGAATCAGTACCACAAGAATACCCACAAGTATTCTATACATCACTTTTTCGTATACGTCAGTGTGGTTTCATTAGTGGCATCTTTAGCTTGGGGGAGCCCTCACTATTTCCAAGTTCATATTTTTCAAACTACTACTTTTCAGAAATGCAGTGATGGAATCTGAAGTACTAATGTGAAAAGCTTTCACATGTTACAAAAATACACTTTTTAAAATTTTGAAGCAAATTTATCATGTTTTATTTAGCTTTATTTACATGGCAAATATTTTCATGGCTTTGCTCATGTAGGGCTCTTAGAGCCAAGCCACTCCCTTTTCTCAACTATCTGTGTTAAGATAGCAGCTCACCGATCAATACTCTGTCTGCAGTGACTTGATGTCACTGTTGTCACTATTGCAGCAGACAGTCCCTGAAACTTTCACTACGAGGCCAAGACCTGGCAAAAAATGATTAAGGGTATGTCCCCCACACCCGAAGTTACATCCCAAGATTAAAACCGTTTTGCACCTTTGCTGCTGCTGTGTGTGTAATCCTTGTAGCAGTGCTGGAACTGGAAACACTTTACTTTAGGAACCAATAATTTTGTTGTCAAGGTCTGGCAAAGGAAGGGGGGTAGATTCGCAAGGGGTGGAGTCATGGAAAGCAGTCTGACAGTCAACTTATACATTTAAAAAAAAAATCTGTACAATAAAATTGGCAACAACGAGAAACGTTGCCGTAAATCTGTTCTGGCTTATTTAATTGAAAATACTAAATTTTAAAATATCGTATTGGGATTTAGGCACCTGCTACAGAGATCTCTGTGTGCCCAGTAAATCTCATGGAATAATAGTAATGGTAAGCTAACTCTTGTGGTTAATACGGTTTCTGTACAGATCAAAGTTTTGTCTAGTCACAGTTTTGACTCAAAAGTGGCATAGAGGGTTACTGAGGTTTCTGCAAAGCACACCTTGTAAATGCAGATGACAGATTTTTATTTTATGTAAAAAGGTAAGTGGGTAACTGATTTTAACACAGATCCTTTTGTTACTTGCAGTTCATAAATTACAACCCTTCTGATATAGCACAGTGATCTATAAAGGAAATGTGACTCCTACAAGTTGTAATCCTCATTGTCTGTAACACATCCTCATATTTCCCTATAGTAATCCAACCCTAATCCTTTTTGGGTCCCTCAGTAGCATGCTACTCACTGAAAAGCACTGTGACACCTTGTGAGGGGTAGTAAGCACTAAATAAAATTACATCCTGTACATTGATTTACAAAGTTGTATTTTTTGTCAATTTAAAATGTGTGGGTGTGATGTACAGCACTCACACACCTTGCTGGGAATGAGGACCTCTTTTTGAAGACTTACATGAAAAAATAGTGGTATTTTCCTTTCTGTGTGTATAAATACTCGCCTAGAACAAAAAGTCTGACATTTTAAAGTGCATGCATTTGCACAGAATTTGAACAGTCAAAAGCTTGCCTCCAAATCGTAGCTTCTTTAAGTACTTGCGGAAATCATATAACCTGTGCCTTTGTTTCCTCTACATTACATTGGCACCCATGTGTGAGACTCAGATAGCTCCCAGACAGGCTCACTCTACAACAGGTGAGCGGATGGCCCATTAAATTCAGTTTTTACTTTGTGAAGGGAAAACAGACAGCATGCAGGCGTTGCTGTGTGTCCTGGTGTCAGGAAATGACACAGAGACAATTCCATCATATTATACTGGGGGCCAACCTCTTGGTGGGGGGGGCATCCACCCTGTGAAAATAGTGGGTGGACTCCATCCACCGCGTGTACCCTCGACTTGTGCCCTGACGCATAGCCTGTGGCCATGTCTTTTTTTTTTTTTTAAGTTTCCGCCAATCTGATGCTGGCATGGCTATGAGCCAATGGCAGCCCTCAACATTTTAAACAGGTGCATCATAGAGGCAGGGATTGCAAAGCACATTAAATCCTTTTCAAAGTGTGCCTGTGTAAAGCTTAATTACCTAGGCTGTGGCCTACTAGGTTACAGCTCTTCTCAATACATCGAAAACCAAACTAATCAACACAACTTATCTCTAGAAGAGTACAGTAAAGAGTTTAGGGCGCTGACAGGGAATATCACATGTTTGAGTATGGTATCAGAAATCACATATTCACTCACTCATCCACTCATACTATCTCCTCAGTGAGTTAGGCACCTACTCAAGACCAAATACCTGTCTATAACCTATATGTAATTTGTGCGTTAACTCTACATGTTCTGTAATTTATGGAAACGTATACAAGTCTGACCCTTTGGATCTGTTCTGTGGTGAGTGGAAGGTTACACTTCCTGCCTTCTATGAGAGAAAGAAGTTTGCTTTGCTACTGCCATCCTATACCTGTTATTTGAGGAAGCAAAGCTTCCTTTGCTGCTGTCTGATTTGTACATGTTCTGTGATGGGGAAAACTTGTGCTGCTGCTAACCTAGTGTTTGTTATCTGTCCTCTGACAGATGAAAGCTTGCGCTGTTCTGTACCTGTTCGGTGAAAAAGAGGTCTTTAGCATTGCCCCACACCAAAGGCTATATTGAATGCACCGTATAAACCAGGTAATATTTCACAATATTTCATGTGAGATACTGAGGTCTATAGTCCCGAGAGACAATAATCATGCACAAAAACATGTCAACGGGAAAGAAAAGTAGGGCCTTCTACTCAACCATCCTGTTATTAATCATTTTGTAGGAAGACACAGGTGAATGTTCAGCTAACCCACATACCATTTTAATATAGGTCTGCCAGTTTAAAACCATAAGGGACAAACAACCCAACTTCATGTGGAGGGTTTCGAACAACCAAAATCCCTAACACACTCTGAATACAAAATAACCCTAAAAAAATGACCAAGGAAAAAGTCCAACTGACCATACTTTCACACATAACAAATAAATAAATGATACATTTTATTAAATGATACTATAGATATATAGATATATATATTATGTGGTCAGTTAGTAGAAACAATAAAAAGAGAAAAAATAGTCAAAAACCCCCTCTACCTAAGCTGTATAGTAAAAAATAAGCATTCACACAAACACATTCACGCTCTAAAAACAAAGCAAAAAGACACCTAGGGACAAGATTGGTCGAGAAGAAAAAGAACAAAGCTCTCCTTCTTCTGTGATTCAATCAAAGACACAAATTACAACTCATATTTACAGAGAAAACCATTTTTCCTTTATATATTAATATATTGTCTCTAGAGTCCATCTTCTTTATGGAAATGATGAAACACAGATACAATCCAAAATCTCAGTCCTGGTGTGAGAGTGCCGACGCACGTTTCGGTGAAGAGTGACCATGTAAGGTCACACACCTTCATCAGGGCACACAACTTTTTAAAATTTCTGTCATAATCCCAGTGGGGGACTATAATAATTCTCAATTCAGGTACCTATAGCAAACAAAATATTATAGTTGGAATAAACAAAAACTAATATATGTGAGCTAAACAAGACAAGACAAAACAACATAAAAACATGAGAGAAGAAAAGATACAACAGCAGGGAAACAGAAGGAAGAATGAAACTAATATAGCAAAAAAGAACAGAAAGAGACCGGAAATAGATGAAAACTCTAAAATTAATAGAAACAAGAACCAAATAATTCTATTGACAAATCACAATCTTATGGCTAACTATTGCTATAGTATGCGTTCATCTTCAAAAAAAGAAGGTTGATTTTAACTCGAGACACAAGTCTCTAAACTGCATATACCAGCAGTGCTTGGTTCATCCACAATAAACATGCTGTGTGCAAGATCTTATTAATCCAAAAAACAGCCTTGAAATTGCATC
This sequence comes from Pleurodeles waltl, assembly GCF_031143425.1. Taxonomy (NCBI): domain Eukaryota; kingdom Metazoa; phylum Chordata; class Amphibia; order Caudata; family Salamandridae; genus Pleurodeles; species Pleurodeles waltl. The sequence goes on along the minus strand of NC_090450.1, from coordinate 338,085,326 downwards.
TGTTTATGGTCATGTTAGAATAGAATACAGAGTGCAATGAGAGAAAGATATATAGTGTGCCAAGATGACTCCCTCAATCCAAATAAGTGTTTCTTGGTGGACATGCATACCGATAGATGAAAATCCCCAGACAAACATCAATATTTCTTACTTGGAAAACTGTTGTAGCTCCATATTCGATATGGCAAGTATTAATTAGGATGACTCATGATAAAAGGACCTCAACTGTCTATGAATGAAAAAAATATAATACCAAGAAAGGCTAAACAAATTCTCTGCCTCATTCACATAGGAGTTGGCAGTGTAATACCAAGAGAGCACTATCTCCCCAAAGCCACAGTGCGTACCCTCTATCCATGCTAGAGTCTCACAAATAAATTCAGGGGTAAATAAACCTGTTAAAAATGAATATCTCAACTGCAGGAAGGAAAAATGATGGCCTCACCTAAAAGTGCAAAAAAAAACAAAAAACAACAAAGAGACACCAAGTCGTTAAGAAATATCACCCACTCTAAAAATTTCGAAAAAAGGCAAGTAAAAAAGCGGTCCGCAATTACTTTCTTATTTTCACATACCTGCCGAAATTTATAGATGTAATCAATCTCCTTCTCAAGTTAGTGCCGTGTTAGTCTAGAGCGCAATATAGTTGGAAAAGAGCCGAACCGAAAAATAGAAGGCTTTTAAGCGCGTTACCCAGCTGTTAGAAAACAGCTGACACGCTTCCGGTATGCAGTCAACCTCATGGAAACCGAGGACGGACAATTATGTCTTAAAGCAAACGGCCGCCATCTTAACAGGGCAAAGTCCAAATATAGTTGCAATGTCACCATAACAATCCAATGACAAATATAAATTAAAACGGTAAATCTAAGAGGGAAAATAGATCAAATCAATAGAATATTCACAAACTAGGGACCATCTAAATAGACAAACCATAAGGTATATTATGGCGTCATAATGTGGCAGGATAAATGAGGAAAAAAAAGGAAAAAAGAAAGAAAAGAAAAATGAGAACCAGCTGCCGAGGAAATTATACCATCCTTAATGAGGGCAAATTCTAAGTGAAAGCGTTTCCCACAGAATCCTCTCATTAATACCTTGATTGGCTGTATCCAAAAAATATATCCAGAAAACCTCTCTTTTCTTTCTATATTTGTCAGAATCACCATGGGCCATGGTGATTTTTTTCTAAGATGGTCCACTTTAGATCGTCATATTGATGACCCTTCTCCCAATAATGGTCTACCAATGGAGCCTGAGAACGATGGTTCTTAATGGCTGATTTATGTTCACTAAATCGTTGCCTAAACTGTCTGTCTGTTTCACCCACATATCCAAGCCGACAGGGGCATAAAATTATATATATAATATTTGCACTTTGGCAGTTAGTCATATTCTTTAATTTTATCATTTTTTTATTGTAATGTAAAGAGTCAGACACTATGGCATAAGCACAAGCATGGCATACACCACAACTATGATTTCCTAAAATGGGGTTGGTTCCTGAAATGCTTTTTTGTAGACATTCAGTTCCTTTATTGGGCCTCGCTTGAACCAGCTTATCAGCTTATTATCAGCTTATTGCGCCACTGAACCCTCATCAAAATACATCGATTTTTTTCTTTAAACCATTGATCATAAATTTTCCTTCATATGTCAAAGATACGGGCTATATGATATCACGAATAGAGGGACTTGCTTTCAATCCTGAAAGTTCATTCTTAGTTACTCTGGATGTGGAGGCTTTCTATAGAAACATAACACAACAGGAGGCATATGAAGTGGTCAGGAAACTTCTGACAGAAACTAGCACTATTGCTCCCATAGGCTTCGTTCTTAACTGTCTAGAGATTGTGTTGCAGGAAAATGTCTTTGAGTTTGATGGAACCATATATAGGCAAATCAAAGGACTTAGCATGGGAGCGGCGTGTGCTCCCAGTGTTGCAAATATATATATGGGTCAATTTGAGACCAAACATATATATAATGAAATGGCTCCATTTTTAAAAAATATCTCCTATTGGGGGTGATATATAGATGACATTTTTTTCATCTGGACAGGTGAAGCAGATCTTCTCCAGGAGTATATTGAGTGGCTAAATCCATGTGATAAATGAGGGGCGTGGCCATGGGCGTCAAGATGGCGGTCGCACTCTAGGAGTGCTCTGGACCCCTCCATCATCCGCCCGGATAAAACGCCTTCATCACCCCCGTTCCCGCACCTACGAAGCCCCCAGGGATGCCCTGACTGGCGGTGCCCCCGAGCGGCCGAGAATCGTGGCGTTCGGAGACTCGTACTCCTTGGGGGACTGGCCGGACCTGCGGCGATTGGGGCTGGAGTTCCTGTTCCCGGCCTGGAAGCTCTGCTGGGCTGGAATCTGCGGGGCGTGTCGACTCCGGGGACTCCCCCCCCCCCCAATGGAGGTATTGGGCTGATCCTGCGTGACCTGAAGCGGCCGCCTGCTGGCTGACAGCGGCCGGTCCCGCTCAGTGCTTCCCGGGGCGGCTCCCTCGGGAAGAGCGGCCTTCCTCAGACGGACCGCGAGCTGCAGAGGCCGCGCCCAAGAGTGGGAGGACGCGGCAGGGCCCTTCTCCGGTCGAAGACTCATGAGCTGGGGCCCTACAGAGATCAGAGGGAGGACGAAGGACGACCGGACGGGCACCCGAGATGCCAGCTGGTGAGCCCCGGGAGACCCCCCTCCTTGTTTCTTGGCTGGACCCGGGGCCCGGGAGCAGTGAGGCAGTCTCGCCCCCCCGGTTCTCTGCTGCGCCAGTGCACGGTGCCCCGCGGCTGGATCCGAACAGGGAGAGGAGGACTGCTTTTTGGCCGAGGAGTGAGGAGGCACGTGGCCCGGCGCGGACCAGAGCAGCGGTCATCGGGCTCGACCCCCAAGAGCCACATCGGAAACACTGGGGGACAGCAGGGGGCCCGGGAACCCCCCCCCCCTTTTTTTCGCATACCTCAGGTGTGGGAGTAGCCCTGATCCAACTGGATGGGGACGAGACGACTGGAGCGGACCCCTCCACCCTCATACTCTCCTCAACTCCGTGGGTGAGTTGGGAGTTGTGGGGATACGCTGATAGCGGTTCGGTGGCCGGGCTTGGAGAGTGACTGGTGGTGTGCTGCTAGCGCGGGGACACCCTGCGGCTCATTGACCCAGCAGGGGAGGTACCCCACCCCCCCCCACCCCCGGATTGAGCCGGTCTGGGACTCCACCAGGACCGGGATTTAGTGACCTGGAGCACGCTTAACTTAGTGCATTCGACTAACTGGGGGCGCGTTAGGAATAAAAGGTCCTTGGCATGAATGAGCCTTGTCCGCGCGGTGCTGCGACGGCCTTGCCCGACCCCGGACTGGGCCATGGGAAAGGACAGGGCCTCCAAACAGCTGCAGCCATCCCAACAGAGGATCGACCAATTCACTACACCAGCGGCTTCTCGGACTGAGGGCGAGACGCCATCTAGTGCACCGATCCCAGACGGAGTCAGCACCATCCTCCAAGCGATTCAAACATCACAGCAGGCAGTCAAAATCAAAATTGGGGAGGTGAGAGAAGAAGTCGGCCTCATCAGACAAGATTTTAGAAACGCAGTGGGTCTGATCACGGAAGTGGAAAACCGCATATCACAGACCGAATACGACCTGGCTGACCTCAGGACCAAGGTAGCTCAACTGCAAACTCGAACTGGTGAACTACATCGCTGGGCCGAAGACGCCGAAAATCGCTCTTGACGCAACAATTTATGCTTTGTCAGTTTTCCGGAAGGAGCAGAGGATAGCAAAGCCCCTGAATTTCTGGAGGTCTTGGATGCCGGAACATATACTCTCACCATGGTTTGCAAGTGAACGGGCCCATCGGGCTTTGGCACCGCGGCCCCCACTGGGAGGACCCAAAAGACCCATGATAGCACGTTTCCTCAACTTTAAGAACGGTGACGCCATTCTTAGAGAGGCCAGGCGTTCTCCTGACCTCCTTTGGGACAACCATAAAATCCTGATCTTTCCTGACTACACTTGGGAGGTCCAGGCCCGGCGTCGGTCATACGAACAAGTAAAACAAAAACTCAGAGCGATGCAACTCTCCTACATGCTCCTCTTCCCCGCACGCCTCAAAGTTATCCTAGCCGGCAAAGCACATTTTTTTGAATCACCTGAAGAGGCTTGGGACTGGCTTACGGAGGAGGGGGCAGAGAGCCGGAGGGGCCCCCTGGGGGAGCTCCGGGAGATAGACCTGGCCCCCGATTGGGCACACGGAGAAGTCGCAAAAGGACAAGATCCAGACACGGTAGGAGGAGGAGTACCTACATCTCGGCAAAGGATGACAAAGACAACGATCCGGACCGGGATTCCCGAGTGGTTGGGAGCTGCGGGGACTCCCTGGGAGCTCAGACACCGGGGCAGGGGCTAGAGGGAGATCGCCTGAGCCAGTCCCCCGCACTTGGTTAATATGGTTTTGCACGCTGGACTCGATAATAGTGGGGGGAGTTATTACACCAGGCGCTGACTTTTGTAGAGGGGAACGGGGACACACACAACGCAACATGATAAATTCTTGCAATATCAAAATTTGGCTAACGACAGCCGATTGTAACTGATCCGACTGAAGGGAGGGGTCCAACACTCCACTTAATGGCAGTCCATCTGACCGCGACTCCCCAGTTGGGTTTAGTATAGTTGTTCTGACAGGTTTCCTTTGTTGCACCGACCACATTGTTCCTCTCTGATTAGAACGATCACCGCCAGACTCCCAAGCAGGCTTTTGACATCTCACGGCCTTAGAATTGTGCATGCGGCCCACACACTGATACAAGTTCTTTCATGGAATACAAACGGGGTTACTAGAGAAAATTAAGAGATCCGCAGTGTTTAGCACCCTGCGTCGGTACGCCCCATCAATGGTTTTGTTACAAGAAACTCATCTCCTCTGCACTAACTGTCCCTTTCTGGCGCGAGGGGGTTATGATAAGGTTTATCATGCGGGATTCTCACGGGGCTCTAGAGGTGTGGCCATCTTGCTTCATCGCACATTACCTATGGTGGTCGCGAACACGCACTCAGACCCACAGGGTAGATTTGTGGTTGTGACTGGAACGCTACATGGCCTACCGTTTAATGTCGTGAGTGCTTATGCCCCCCCCCAGCTGGGCTCGACGCCTTTCTACTTACGCTCCGCCGGGTCCTGACGGACCTCCCTCAGGGTACCACACTAATAGGAGGGTACTTCAACTCTGTCATGGACCCCAGACTGGATGTCTCTGGGCCCATATCTACCACTCGGTCCGGGAGAGCGTCAAGCTTGAACGGATGGGCAGCCGGGGTCTGTGTGAGATGTGGAAGGCCTGGCACCCCAGGGCGCGACAGTACACGCACACCTCGGCTGCCCACCACTCCCAGGCCAGAATTGACCTTGTGTTCATGCCTGCACTGGTTGTCTCTAGGGTCACCAATGCTGAAATACTACCACGTGGGGTCTCGGGCCACTCCTCTGTACGAATCCGACTGGGAGGTATTGACCCGACCCAGCGCCCGATGTGGCGCATGAACGCGTGGCACCTACGAGAAGAGGAGTACACACTCTAGATTAGAGACCACCTCGCCCAATACTTTGATCAGAACCTAGGGTCCGTACAATCTCCGGGCATGATCTGGCCTGCAGGTAAAGCCTCACTCAGAGGCTACGCCAAACACCTCGTCCGCATTAGGGAACGCGCCCGCGACTCACGGGTGGAGAAGCTTGAAGCCAAGGCGTTGTACCTTGAACGACTTGACACTACAACCGCCTCAGCATCCATCCTGAGGCGCCTCACCATAGTCAGGGAAGAGATAAAGCAATTAGTATTGGAATCTGCAAAACAGTCCTGGAGGGCATCTATGGCCCGTGTGTACGGCTGGGGAGACAAAAATGGTAAACTTCTACACTGGTTGGCCTCACGGCCACTAGCGGATAGAATTATCCCTGAAATTATAGACGAAACGGGCTCACTTGCGAAAACACCTGGTGAAATCGCTAAGAGTTTTGCTTCTTATTATGCGCAGTTATATACGGAACGCCCCCGTCCACTGGCGGAGAGGGACTCCCCCCTTCCAGAGGACATCACCCTCCCTGAAGTCTCGTAAACAATCAGGGAAAACTTAGACAAAGCCATAACACTCGCTGAAGTCACTGCATCAATATCCATCTTATCAGCAGGCAAAACACCCAGCCCAGATGGCTTCCCATCAGAACTGTATAACAGGTGTGGGGACATTCTGAGTCCCCACCTGCTTAATATGTACGAGGAAGCCGAGGAGAAAGGCTATTTCCCCTCTGCGATTGATCAAGCCACAATAGTGGTGATCCCGAAAACCCAGCCTCCGTCTCGCAACCGCTCGGCATACAGGCCTATCTCCCTCCTGAATGCCTAGATTAAGGTGCTGTCGACCATACTCGCTGCTAGGTTGAGGGTTGTCCTCCCGTCACTGGTACACCCAGATCAGTGCAGATTTATACCATTGCGTAGTACTATACACTGCATCAGACGACTACATGTCACCCTGGCACATCGAGGGTCCATGACCCTATCTCCCTTGACCCTCTTTTTACTCGACTTTGAGAAGGCCTTCGATACGGTAGACTGGTCCTACCTGGACCAAGTCATACAGTGCAAAGGCATCGGGCCTAAATTCCGTGGTCTCGTAAAATTATTATATTCCAACCCAACCGCGCGGGTTCAGGTGAATGGTGTAGTCTCAGAGCCATTCCCCATCCGTCGTGGAACTCGGCAGGGATGTCCGTTGTCCCCGCTACTATTCGCACTAGCGATAGAACCACTAGCGAGGTTGATAAGGGATGACCCCCTATTGGAGGGCTGGTCATGGCCCGCAGGTCCAGAGGACCGGGTAGGGCTGTATGCGGACGATGTTCTTATTTACCTCTCTAACCCTGCCACGAGTGGCCCGCGAACCCTACAACTGTTAGACCTTTTCTCACAGGCCTCCGGCCTGACCTTAAATCCGGGTAAGTCCCTGTTGGTCCCCTTGTACCCCTCTAGAGACTGTGTCGACTGGCAACAAAATATTCCGATCCGCCGCAATAGCTTTAAATATCTGGGAGTACACATTGCCCTATTACCGGAGTTGGCGTGGGAATAAAATTTCACCCCGCTCATTAGAAAAGTTAGAGACGACCTCCAATGGTGGCGGAGTTTACCCCTTAATCTGCTGGGTAGGATAGCACTTTATAAAATGATGATACTTCTCAGGTTCCTATACCAGCTACAGAACTTCCCATACCCAGCCCCCTGAAAATGGTTCAAAGAAGTGGAGTCAACAACGCGCCAATTCTTGTGGCACGGCTCTCGTTCCAAACTATCCCTAGCAATCTGTCAGAGAGACATCCACGAGGGAGGGCTGGGAATGTCTAACATTTACTTCTATTACCTGGCAACACACTTACTAGTAATTAATGACTGGTTGGGGCTGGACGGACTGGACGGACCCAACATATAGCCTGGAACTCCAAACAACAGGCTATAGGGGGATTTTCGATGCGCTGTACGAAGGCCCAATTCCACGGGATACCCCGGAGGTAACTAAGATCACCCTTACAGGGTGGCGGGCAGCTCAGAAGGCGTCGGGCTGGTGGAGTCGTCTCACCCAGCAGACTCCTCTCTGGCGGAGAAGGTGGTTGCCGGAGGTCTCCGCACTGGAAGGATTCCAGAAATGGGACACTATTGGAATCTCCACTCTGGGAGATGTTTGGGGAGGGCCACACATGTGATCATTTGGGGAACTCCAAGATATCTATTCACTAAACAATACCCAGTTCCATAAATACTTACATCTTAGACATGCCTTGCTAACACACGTGCGGCCGGGGGACAATATTCCGGAACACAGCCCATTAGAGGCGAAGGTCCTGATGGGAGGCTTGGGGAAAGGTGGAATTTCCCAGTTATACCGCTCCATACTTACTAACACCTCTCCACCTCTTGTTGGACTCCGCTTAAAGTGGGAGGGCTGAGTGGGCCCTATAGATGAGTCTGATTGGAGGGAAGAGTTGACGGCCCCTCGATCATTGGCCATCTCCTCCCGATTTCAAATGCTACAAATCCTCTACCTGCACGCAGCATACCTCACCCCCAAAAGACTCTTTAAAGCAGGCCTCCGTCCACAGCTAACTGCCCCCGTTGCCCCAATCCGGAAGCCGACTTCTTCCATATGGTTTGGTCTTGTCCAGTCATAGAGATATATTGGAATGCAATAATAGCTGAGATTTCAATGGTCCTACAATCTGAGGTGGAGGCATCTCCTGTGCAGCTCCTACTGGGTGCAATGGGGGAAACAGGACTAACTAGGGCAAATCGAACTTTCCTGGGATTAGCTTGCTTGGTGGCAAAGAGAGACATCATGGCGGATTGGAAGGCCGACACAGCACCGGCCCTGGCCAAGTGGAGGCGAGGGATGGACTGGTGTGCACAATGCGAAAAGCCCATATATGAAGCAAGGGGTTGCCCAGACAAACACAACAGAGTGTGGGGGAAATGGGAAAACGCGCTAAACAACTAACCTGTATGTGACCATGACTGACAAAATATTTCATTCTCTGGCCCGGAGCCTCTGTGGCGAGGGAACTGCAGCTTAAGAACACACATTTATTACGTTAGCCACTGCATCACGGTGATCTACTTAACCAGAAATGGATACATATACATAATCAATGCTTGGGAGCCCTAAAGAGACCAAAAGGTCAGACGAGGGACTTGGGTTTAATGGTGCCAGTTTATTTGCTTTTGCTTTTGTTTTTGTATTTTCTTTTCTTGTTCATTTTCTTAAAATCAATAAAAGCTCTTTATCAAAAAATAAAATAAAAATGCATGTGACAATAACCTTAAATTTACTCCGCATGTTAACAATAAAAGGAGTGAATTTTGGGATATTCTCATATTTGAAAAAGAGCTACATCTTCAGGTTACATTATATACTAAGCCAGCTGCCAGAAATACGCTGCTTCGTTTCCACAGTTACCATCCGAGTAGTCAACGACAGAACATTCCGTTCAGCCAGTTCCTTAGGATTCGCAGGAACTGTAGCTCTATAAGTGAATATGATAGGAACGCTATGACTATGAAGGACAATTTTCTTCAGAGGGGGTACCCTTACAGGGTCATCCGCGATGCATACAAAAGGGCTAAATATTACAATCAAGATGCCCTCTTTGTTCCTCATCAGAAAGATAAACCAAATAGAATGGTGTGTGTCATCAGACATTCCAATATTAACCATAAGATACAAAGCGTCATTAACACACACACACTGGAACATCTTGAACACCAATAAGGAACATGTTCCTCTTTTGAGACCGATGTTTGCCTAGAAAAGTAATTCCATTCTTCAGGATAAGCTGGTTCAAGCGAGGCCCAATAAAGGAACTGAATGGCTACAAAAAAGCATTTCAGGAACCAACCCCTTTTTAGGAAATCATCGTTGTGGTGTATGCCATGCTTGTGCTTATGCCATAGTGTCTGACTCTTTACATTACAATAAAAAAAAATATAAAATTAAAGAATATGACTAACTGCCAAAGTGCAAATATTATATATCTAATTTTGTGCCCCTGTCGGCTTGGATATGTGGGCGAAACAGGCAGACAGTTTAGGCAACGATTTAGTGAACATAAATCAGCCATTAAGAACCATCGTTCTCAAGCTCCATTGGTAGACCATTATTGGGAGAAGGGTCATCAATATGACGATCTAAATTGGACCATCTTAGAAAAAATCACCATGGCCCATGGTGTTTCTGACAAATATAGAAAGAAAAGAGAAGTTTTCTGGATATATTTTTTGGATACAGCCAATCAAGGTCTTAATGAGAGGATTCCGTGTGAGAACGCTTTCACTTAGAATTTGCCTTCATTAAGGATGGTATAATTTCCTTGGCAGCTGGATCTCGTTTTTCTTTTCTTCCTTTTTTCTTTTCTTTTTCCTCATTTGTCCTGCCACATTATGACGCCATAATATACCTTATGGTTTGTCTATTTAGATGGTCCCTAGTTTGTGAATATTCTATTGATTTGATCTATTTTCCCTCTTAGATTTACCATTTTAATTTATATTTGTCATTGGATTGTTATGGTGACATTGCAATTATATTTGGACTTTGCCCTGTTAACATGGCGGCCGTTTAGCCTTCAAGCTCCCTTTGCTTTAAGACGTAGTTGTCCGTCCTCAGTTTCCATGAGGTTGACTACATACCGGAAGTGTGTCAGCTGTTTTCCAACTATATCGCGCTCTAGACGAACACGGCACTAACTTGAGAAGGAGATTGATTACATCTATACATTTCGGCAGGTATGTGAAAATAAGAAAGTCATTGCGGAATGCTTTTTTACTTGCCTTTTTTCGAAATTTTTAGAGTGGGTGATATTTCTTAACGACTTGGTGTCTCTTTGTTTTTTTTTGTTGTTTTTTTGCACTTTTAGGTGAGGCCATCATTTCTCCTTCCTGCAGTTGAGATATTCATTTTTAACAGGTTTATTTGCCCCCAAATGTATTTGTGAGTCTCCAGCATGGATAGGGGGTATGCATTGTGGCTTTGGTGAGATAGTGCTCTCTTGGTATTACACTGTCAACTCCTATGTGAATGAGGCAGAGAATTTGTTTAACCTTTCTTGGTATTATATTTTTTTCAATCATAGACAGTTGAGGTCCTTTTATCATGAGTCATCCTAATTATTACTTGCCATATCGAATATGGAGCTACAACAGTTTTTCAAGTAAGAAATATTGATGTTTGCCTGGGGATTTTCATCTATCGGTATGCGTGTCCACCAAGAAACACTTATTTGGATTGAGGGAGTCATCTTGGCACACTATATATCTTTCTCTCGTTGCACTCTGTATTCTTTTCTAACATGACTATAAACAGATGCAATTTCGAGGCTGGTTTTTGGATTAATAAGATCTTGCACACAGCATGTTTATTGTGGATGCACCAAGCACTACTGGTATATGCAGTTTAGAGACTTGTGTCTTGATTTAAAATCAACTTTCTTTGTTTGAAGATGAACGCATACTATGGCAATAGTTAGCCCTAAGATTGTGATTTGTCAATAGAATTCTTTGGTTCTTGTTTCTATTAATTTTAGAGTTTTCATCTATTTCCGGTCTCTTTCTGTTCCTTTTTTGCTATATTAGTTTCATTCTTCCTTCTCTTTCCCTGCTGTTCTGTCTTTTCTTCTCTCATGTTTTTATGTTGTTTTGTCTTGTTTAGCCCACATATATTAGTTTTTGTTTATTCCAACTATAATATTTTGTTTGCTATAGGTACTTGAATTGAGAATTATTATAGTCCCCCCCTGGGATTATGACAGAAATTTGAACAAGTTGTGTGCCCTGATTTGGTGAGTGACCTTGCATGGTCACTCTTCACCGAAACGTACATCGGCACTCTCACACCAGGACTGAGATTTTGGATCTGATCTGTGTTTCATCATTTCCATAAAGAAGATTGACTCTAGAGACAATATATTAATATATAAAGGAAAAAAAAATTCTCTTTATATATGAGTTGTAATTTGTGTCTTTGATTGAATCACAGAAGGAGAGCTTTGTTCTTTTTCTTTTTTCTTCTCGACCAATCTTGTCGCTACGTGTCTTTTTGCTTTGTTTTTAGAGTGTGAATGTGTTTGTGTGAATGCTTATTTTTTACTATACAGCTTAGGTAGAGGGTTTATTTTTACTATGTTTTCTCTTTTTATTGTTTCTACTATCTGACCACATAATATATATATATCTATAGTATCATTTAATAAAATGTATCATTTATTTATTTGTTATGTGTGAAAGTATGGTCAGTTGGACTTTTTCCTTGGTCATTTTTTGAGGCTTATTTTGTATTCAGTGTGTATTAGGGATTTTGGTATTTCGAAACCCTCCACATGAAGTTGGGTGGTTTTTTCTTCTATTTGTACACTGAGATGCTTTCCTGTGCAAGAGAAAGAACCTACTGTTGAAGCATACCACACTAGGTTTAGACGTTCTACAACTCTGCTGATGACTCTCAACTAATTTTCCACCTTGATGGTACCGTCCAACCCCATCAGGAATGTCAGTCTACTCTGAAGTTCATTTGGAACTGGATGACCTCTAACTCCCTCAAAGTAAACTCTGATAAAACTGAGCTGATCATTCACAGCCCCAGCACTGATCTCTGAGCCAACATCTGACACTGGTCCTCTAAGCTCAGTGCTTCTCCTGTCCCTGCGGTCTCTGCCAAGACTTTAGGCATCATGGTAGGCAAGCAACTGTCCATAACCCCCAGGATCAAGGCAGTCATGCAGGAAGGTTGTTCCTATTCTGTCACCTGAAGAATTGAAAGCGGCTATTGCAGCAGTAATTGTGTCCATCCTGGATTATGCAAACTCCCTGTATTTGTGTTTCTCTGCCACTTCTTTACACAAACTACAAATAATTCAAAATACAACAGCGAGGACAGTTTCAGGGATGTGGAATTCCTATCGCCCGACGCCCGGGACATCTTGTTTGGGGTCAAGGGCAACAAGTTTTTATGTTTACTTTGTCCTTGGGACAAGTAGGCCCAACCCTCTGCAGCCCAAACCCTTTGGCTGCCTGTTTACAGAGAGTGGAGCTCTCTGCAGTTGAGGTAATGTGTTTCCAAAAGATAATGCTGTTCGAACTTGTATTTATGGTTCATTATTTGAAAGCCTTCATTATTAGGGTGAGTGCTGTAAATAAATGTTTTAAGGTCACACTTCACTAAGGACGTTGGTTCCAGTACAAAAAAAAATAAACGTGTATACACATGTTTGAAAAGTTTAGGCTATGAGGCGAAGTATAATGCTCCCAGAATGCTCTCTGATTAGATGCAAATGAAGTGTCTTTTAGTAAAATGTGTTGATGCATTCTAGTATTTCCCAAAAATATTTCTAATGGGAAATCAGTGTAACCATTTTCAACACGATTATGGGAAGCATGAAAATAAACAAACACGGAGAAAGCCAACTGATCTGACATATTTTTTATAAGTCTTTTAGTTTCATCAATGCGTGTCTTGTTTTGACATGGCTTTTGTAACACTTTATTGTTTTGGGAGCTACCAGGCCCTCAACATTGTAACAAACACTGGCAAAAAAAAAAAAAAAGGTTTTTGAACTCTAAAAGCACATGTTGCCACCAGTGGCATAAAAAAGGCCCCACAGCCGCCCTCCAGGGGGCCCCTTCAACACAGCACCTGCCCTGAGTGAGTCTGGAGAGGGGGCTCCTCCATGTTCTTTGCAAAGGGGCACCCTCCAGTTTCGTTACGTCACTGATTGCCACTGTAGTTCCTGACACTGAACAAAACTACTTTGTGTGCCAATATGCTCCTTGTGGAAGAGCAGAATGCGATCACTCACAGTAAAGCCAGCCGAAAGAGAGAGAAATAGAAGTTTAATAAAAACAAAATGTCTTTGTTAACACCAGACCTAATTAGGGACCAAGACCCACATGTAGGTAGCTTTTTGCATGTCGCAAACAGCGACTTTCGCTGTTTACGATGTGCAAAAAGCACATTGCGATGCACAAATCCAGTTTTGCGATTTGGTAACCTGGTTACCGAATTGCAAAATGGGTTTGCGACTCGCAATTAGTAAGGGGTGTTCCCTTCCTAATCGCGACTCGCAGTGCAATGTAGGATTGTTATGTGACCACGAACGCGGGCGCAAACCAATCGCAGTTTGCACCCATTTCAAATGGGTGCTAACACTTTCGCAAAAGGGAAGGGGTCCCCATGGGACCCCTTCCCCATTGTGAATGTCACTGTAAACATTTTTTCAGAGCAGGCAGTGGTCCTGGGGACCACTGCCAGCTCTGAAAAAATGAAACAAAAACGTTTCATTTTTCATTTTTGTAATGCATCTCGTTTTCCTTTAAGGAAAACGGGCTGCATTACAAAAAAAAACTGCTTTATTGAAAAGCAGTCACAGACATGGTGGTCTGCTGTCTCCAGCAAGCCACCATCCCTGTGAGGGCCGCCATTCGCCAGGGGGTCGCAAATTGCGACCCACCTCATGATTATTCATGAGGTGGGCATTTGCGAAGCCCTTGCAAATCACAGATGGTGTCAGGGACACCATCCTACATTCGGATTTGCGACTCGCAATTTGCGGGTCGCAAATCTGAACCTACCTACACGTGGCCCCAAATTCTTAAAGAAAGTCACAAAAGTGCACCCATGGTATATGTCTTACCCCTATAAAATATTTGTGAACTGTATTTTAGCATGGGTAAATACGCATGTGTAGATTTGCTCATGTGAAAATCTGTTGAGCATTTGCAAGTTCATTTTCCCTCCAGCCACTTTCTTCCCAACCCTGGAAGAAGTTCTAATTCTGCCATTGTCAGGAGTAAATGTGCAACCTTTCTTATTATGGGAAAATATTAGAGAGAAGCTGGTGAAAATCTTTAAAACATGCAGGTTAGTAGGTTTGCAGACTCAAAGGCATTCCAGCCCTGGAACTATTGCTTACTGCTTCCTCCAGCCCCAGTATGCAGATCTGCAGAAAGGTGGCAAAATAAGGAAATTGCTACAGTAGGGATTGAAACTGCAAGTATTCAAGCCCTACTATGGTAGTAGCCCTGGCATAATCAGAGAGGCTATTATCAGAGCTCTTACATAATGAGATTGCTGCCATAATTTGTCGCCACACTACATGGCACCAAAGGGACAAGTAGATCTTTTTACAGGACAAGTAGATTTGAGAAGCAACCTGTCCCCTGGACAAGTAGATATTTTAATAAATTCCACACCCCTGAGTTTGTACATTCCTTAGACATGCATAGCTCTCCTGCCTTAATGAAGCTTCACTGGCTGCCCGTTAAAGAGATCTCTTTTTAAAATGACTTGTGTTATTTACAAATCAATTCAAGACCAGTTTCCAGCCTTTGTAGTAAGCCGAATTAAGAGATTTGTTCCTATAGTGGGTAGGCGGAGGGAACGCCAAAATGTAACAGCCGACAGTAGCCTTTGAATTGCTGTCCCCAAATTACCGTCCCGTAGGTCCTTAAAATCATGATAAATCTGAATACCAAGATAGCGAAAGGAGTGTGGTGCCCAAGTCACTTCCGCTGGGCAAGAGCCCGAGCAGGTCGTGCCGCCGACCATTGGGAAAACACATGTCTTCCTGCGATTCAGGCGGAGGCCTGAACAGGTGCCTAAGTCATCCAATAACTCAAACATCCGTGGAAGTGTCTTCGCCCCATCCCTGAGATATATAAGTAGGTCGTCTGCATATAAGGGGACTATATGGTACTGCCCATTGCGGTGTATTCCCCATTTGTGACCCATCTTTCTGAGCTGCACTGCCATGGGTTCAATGGCGATAGCAAACAGCAGTGGCGACAGTGGACACCCCTGTCAAGTGCCTCTGTGTATGTTATAGCTGTTTGAGATCATCTGCCAGTCTTAATTCTTGCAGTAGGTTGTGTGTAAAGAAGCTTGACCCAGTCACCCTATGCGTTCGCCAAACCCATCTGTTACATGGTGGCCCCCAGAAAATCCCAACTCACAGTGTTGAATGCCTTTTCAAGGTCCACTGACAATCATCGCTGTTGGATCCGGGGGGGGGGGTGGATGTCATCATAAAGCAGGGAGTAAAGCCTCCGGAGGGTATTGGAGGTGCCACGGGTAGATATAAACCTGCACTCAGCATTCTCTGCTCAGTGTTCAAGTCTTTGGATACGCTCAGTAAGCTATTGCCCCCATGATTTTTTTCAGGGTGTCTTGCATGGTGGAGGACCCAACACCCACCTCTGCTTCCCCATCTGTCCGTGGGCGATCCAGACTCTAGGCAGCTAGGTGCGAGTCCTGCAATTTGGGATGGGGTCTCCCCATGGCCAACCCGCATCCACTATCGAGCAGAGGACATGTGCCGTCAGGCACAAAGACAACTTCCAGGGCAGCTATGTTAGCCCCCTAAGGCAGGCTTCTGTTCCAACCAACTGTGCACGTCTCTCCTCCTGCTCAGTGGCCCGATGGGCGTTCAATGAGACCAGGAATCTGGGACCAGGCCGATGATTGCAGGATAATCAAACAGTGTTCATTTGAACAATCCACTACGATGGGCCTGATAAGTCCGCTGGAAGGCGCTGCACTCCTCAGTCCGTCACAGGGGTGGCATGCTGTCGGGCAGGCACAGGCAAGCTGCAGCAGCGTGGCTCTTTCAACTGGCCTTTATGAAGCCCTCACCGGAGGGCGCTCTTTCTCACTCCTTTTTTTAAAATCATTTTTTTTTTTTTTTTTAGCCAAAGAGGGTGAGGCGTCTTGAGGGAGACCAGCCTCGATGGACCACGCCTGCACTCATTGCCCTTATCAGGCTCTAGTCCTCCTTCCACCAGACCAATGAGAGCTGGAGACGTCCCACATGGCACAGGGGCCCCAGCTCTCTTATCTTCCAGCTTCTACTGGGGTCCCAGCTGGTGCCACCCCAGTCCGGATGCCCAGTGTAGGCCAAACCTTAGGATTCAGTCATCAACACTAAGGGGAGGCGGTCCGTCCACCCGACCTCCCCTCCATCTAGGCCATCCTGTCCTTAGCAGCAGTCCCATTGGGGCCCTTTCAGCAGCGGCTCCAGCAGGGCTCCCACAGGGCCCCACCAACAGGCAAGGAGGTTCTTATTGAGTCATTGGTGGGGGGGGGTGCTGTCCACCGCTCCTCACTTGCTTTCCTCCAGTCGCTCTCCGCTCTGCCATGGTGCCCAGCCTTCTTCCACACGGCAAGCAAGGGGTGGGCCCAGGCTGGGAGCCTGGCCTCGCTCGTCGACTGCACAGGCGGGCCCTGCGTCTCTGGGCTGCACCGCCCATCCGACACGAGCCTCAGCGGACCCTTGACCTCTTTTCCGAGCATAAAGGACCTCGCACGCCGGTTCCATAGCAGGATGTTTATCAGGCCGACCCAGAGCTCTGGAGTTAGGCAGCCGCCATCTTAGCCAGTCAGGCTCCGCCCCACCAATTTTCCTCTTTATATAGATTTTCCTCCTGAACAGGAGAATATGTAATGACATAGCCCCACTTTATTATTTTAGTATTGTGCTGATTGCAACATGCCACCTTTCACCCTTTTTCAGAACAAACAGACCCTGCAAAGATGAATGTGTGGTTTTCCAGTCTTATTTAGAAAGGCCTGGTACCCCAACAGTGGATATAGTGTTCTTTGTGCATTAACACCTGTAACAGAGGTTTTGCTTAGTTACCTAATGCTCAGGCATAGGCCATGTGAAGGAACGTAAATTGTATGAGTGCCCTTTCCTTTCATTCCCATGAGAAGCACGCTTTGCATCAATCTCTGCAACGGATATGAGTGTTTCTTACCCTGTCAAATGTGAATTGGGTGTTACCTCGGTCCATGGAAGTATGCCTGGCTAGACAGTATTCGTTTAGGTGTCCAATAAAGGTGACTTTGCCCTCTGCCCTTAACTAGTGTTTGTTGAAGAGCAGTACAGTGTAAATCTCTAATGTGGTTATTGTGTACTCATTACGTGAGCCATGCCAGTTTCTGGGCTACTAGAATCTACAGTATATGACTGTCTTTTACGTTTGTTGATAGGGAAACGTATGGTCAGCCTAATGTGGGTGTAATTTAGATCTTTGCCTGGGTCTTAGCCCAGGTCATGCAGAGTGCTCTACAATGTGGTACTTCATTTAATATTTGATTTCATTGCCTGTGCTGCAGTTGACCCTGGTAAACTGTACAACTTGTATTTGTACTCTGCATGGGTGTTTATTTTCTCTGTCTTTGGGCAAATGCTATGCAAGTACAGTGAGACATACCATACTTTATATGGATGTTCTTTATCTCTGTCTCTGGGAACCCTGCACAGCTGCATCGCATAAATATGTGTACCTTTATGTGTGGGACCTAATTTAAGGGGTTTCAAGGCAATCCGAGGTTTCTGGACTCGTTTGTGTTTCTTGCTCTGAACTGCGCCCTCCTGGCAGCAGTAGGTGTGGTGAACACTAGGTCAAATTTTCTATTCTAACTCTAATCCTAGAATATTTGGGAAAAGAGCAACTTTCACCCAACTATTGCATGGGGCCTATTCACTATTATAACTCAAGCCCAGGAATATTTTGGAGAAAGTTATAAATGCACCAAGTATTTTTAGGAAGGATTGAAAACTAGTAATTTTGAATGGCAGAAAGTGCTAACTTAAGGAAACACCACAGGACACAAAATAAGAATACCCTGTACTGGGATCGATTTCTAACACTTGAAGTAGTTTTGTGGGTTTACTGTGCAGTTGAACCCCAAATGAATACCAAGTACGCCCCTTGATCAATTGACTATTTCAGCATAGCAAAGCAGGGAAGTCCAAGGCTTGCTCAAGAAGGTGGTCTGGGCTACAAACGCAAAACAAAGTTAATAACCAAATACTCTTTAAGACAAATGTCCAGTCAGTGCTATGCTTTTATAAAATTAAAACAACTTTTTATTACAAACAAAGTTAAACACTACACCTGAAGATGAGCCTTGAAAACCAGAACAGTCTAGCCCCTTCCTAGCCAGAGGTGTTAGTCCAAATGCCTTTATAGCACTTTAGTGTTAAGCTCTGTACTCTTGTCAGTTTTAACTCAGAGTTATTGATTGTCCGTTCTTCTTGGACCTACAACCCTGCAATATGATCTACAATTCCGTTACATATGCATGCCCAGTTCTTGCCGATGCATTTCAACGGTTAGACATGCCTGTTGCTCCTTAGTAAAAGGAATTGTGTGAGCTCACTGAACATTGAGTGACAAGGAGAGTAGGGGCATAAGAAGAGGTCAAGCACTACTTCAAAGGCTGCTTTTAGGATCGAGTGTGCCAGCAACCTTTCCCTGTTGTAATCTCTCTTTGGGCTTTTAACCACTCCCATTTCACACCCATCACTTTAATTGGTTCTTGGGCTTGCCTTTTAAAATTCGCTTGATTTAATTAGTGAATGTATTCGTCATGCCTTTTCTGGTGTTTAGCCCTTTCCAAGAGCACAGGCCAACTACTGAAAACATACGAGGCTCCATGTTTTCCATATGGTTTCTGGACTACTTTTTCTCTTTATTTCGTAGGCAGCGTGATCTCGCTGGGTACTAATCGAGCGCTTTTCATGACTTCCAGTTAAATTCTAGTGTTTATCCTAATGCTCCTTCGCAAATTTAAGGTTTTACACAGCACAATTGTACTCGTTTTTTTACATTTTTTTTTTAATAACGATGCAGAGGGGAATGCGGACCAGTCTTTTGGTTCTGATTAGTCACCTTCAAGCTCGTGGCGTGGCACTTTAAATCGGCTCCCTTATGTGAAATTGTATTACTTTTCATTTTCAGTTTATGTGGCAAGAAACATCCGGTAGGAGT
This sequence comes from Pleurodeles waltl, assembly GCF_031143425.1. Lineage (NCBI taxonomy): Eukaryota > Metazoa > Chordata > Amphibia > Caudata > Salamandridae > Pleurodeles > Pleurodeles waltl. The sequence continues at coordinate 338,065,955 of NC_090450.1, read as the reverse complement.
TTACAATGCTAATAGCTCTAACTCGAGCAAACGCGAGACCCATTGGATTGCCAATGCTTGTTGTTACAGTGTCTCTGTTTCAATAGGTAGAAATTGCAGAAGAGCCCAAACCAGAATATGACAAAGCACTTCAGATCCAAAAGGCAAGTGAGGGGGGTCAGTAGTTGTGCTGGATGCCTCAGATGGGTGTACAAAACGTTGGGAGACTGAAGCTCACCCCGATGCCAGTTCACTGGGATCCCCAAATTCCTAAGAATTATTAATGAAGAACACTGATATCTATACAAACGTTAATCATGGTTGGATTTTCCCATGACAGGGAAAAGACAGAAGACATTGCATCTGAATGAGTGCTGATCATGGATTTGATGTTTGTCTCATAATATTGGGTGCCTCATTTCCAGGCACATAGGTATGGAATGAATTAGCAGGTATAAGTCGGCGATTCAACCACTGATACCTCAACAATCAAGCAATTAATTCTTGCCTGCATTGGTGCGCTGAGATCAGCAGTTTCACCTATCTACATATTTGACAATCTTCAGGCCAGGAGATGGGACCAAGTTCATCCTCAAGATTTTGTTGAGGCACCAACAGGGGTGGAAACCCCCAAGTATATAACTGAGGTTTCTTGTGCACTGGACTGGAGAGAAGAGTATAGTGTATCTGCATATGGAGGATGTGAAAATGACTGATTCAATGTGTTGCTTAGTGGCATGAGACTACTTAGGTAGGGACAGTGTAGACATATAGTTATGATATAGATATATGAGTTATGACATAGTCATGTGGGTTAGCTTGGATGGAGAGAACCTTGTTAGCAGGTAAGAGTAGTCTTTACAATTGAAGAAATATCAGTCAAAGGTTCCACATTGTGTTCCTCTGCACAGTAACAAGATTACATCTTTGTGCCTCCGATGTAATGCCTAGTTTTGTCTACGTGAATAATAGCTGACCTATATGTCAACAAGCAAAGTATGGTAGTGTACTGGCTTACTAGTACTGTAAAGATTTAACAGCATAATAGTGAGATGTATGTAGGATAGGTAAATTGAAAAGCTCAATAAATATTTCCTTAAAAAAAGGTCTTGTGGAGGCAATTAAGGCACCCTGGCAGTTCAAGAGAAAATGGATCTCACCACATGATTCTGTAAGCGATAGTCCTTTCCATGGACCCCGTACAGTACTGATGGTTATAAATGCTTTTGCCTGGACTACGCTCAGTGGTCCTCTTCCAACTGGACTGGTAGAATCTTCTCAGGTAGCCTCTCCTCTCTAGGATGCAGCCCGGCAACTCATTTTTTTCCCAGCAAGTAGAGCTCTTGTCCAGTTAGTCCAGTAGTGCTTCCAGCAGGAACCCAGTCAGTAGACTGCTATAAAGTTAGCAAGCGCTCAGTAAATCCTGCCCCTGGAATATAGCAATTCCCCAACTGCTCTAGCACACAGCCCCTTCTTTTCCCGCTTAACCTGCCAGTAAGCTCAGTACTTATAAACATTGCAGACCAACCAGCATTTGCGGACTGTATGCATTTTAGGGGTATCCTGCAATCATAGAGTGCATGAGCACTGCATGGTCAGCTCTTGTAATGATTATCTAGCTCAGGAGCCTTCTCTTTTGTGTTGCCATATTTGCATCAAGAAGCCAAAACAGATTCCCTGCTGCAACCCGCCAAGCATACATTCAGGCTCCAAACTCATCCTGTGCCTTTCCCACAGTGCACGTTCTTTTCACTTCTAACCCACAGAGATGGGAATTAAATATCCCAGTTAAGACAGACTAGCAGAGATCATTAAAAAGAGGATCCCTGGATGTATCTCCCATGAAGAAGAAATGTAAAAAGGCCAGTCTCTTTACTGTACTTGAGGCTGCCACCACTTCCAGTCTGACAAAGCCCAGGCATGGAGGACAGGGCATTAGCCACTCGGTCAAAGAGGGGTGCCCGTTGGATGCTCCCTCGACCTCACAGCCACGTGTCCTTAAACTATTTTAACAGGACATCTCTAACAGGAAGTCTCCTTTGTGAGCCTGCATCATAGTCCCATCATAGTTGTGCTCACTGAGGGAATCAAAACAGTACACCAACTGTACAGAGGCTTGGAACGAGATCAGGGGTTTGTGCCTTCCACAGCCATGCTGGGGACATTTCCGTCCCAACAGCAGTATTAGACCTGGCCACCCCTTCAAGGAAAAGAATCACAAATTTGTCCAAAAGGCAGTTAAATGATGGATTAACACTAAAACGATCAACCTGAAAATGAAACATGAATCAATCACTGGAAAGCCAATTCTGAGGTGACTGGACCACTATTAAATTAAAAAAACTGGACACCACAACTAGATCAAGCAGGCCAAGAAAATGCACTTCATGTACAGCAGTCTAGTGTCTTCAGAACTCATACAGAGTTCTTCAAAATAATTAACTAGTTCTGTAACAAAGTCTCAAGCCAGAATTAGCATAAAGGACATATAGCTTTGAAAACAGAGAAAGAAAAACACCACAAACAACTCACAAAAGAAGTCCCCCAGTTTTCATGTTTCAATTGTTTTTATTTAAAAAGTTTCAGTATAACATAGACATAAGAGTACCTTCAAAGGTAAACAGTCCAACAAAGGTCTCCAAATGCCACCCCTGGCCCCACATCAGAACAATCATAAAAAAATAAATCATCATGATTTACGCATCAGAAATAGCAGTGTGAATAGTGCCAAATAAAGGGATTAGCACTGGGTCTGGTAGATCCAGTGCACAGAGTTTCTGTGGGCATGTGTGGCCCCATAGATCGGAGTTCAAGTATGTAAGCACCGGATGCCATTGTTAATGGAAAAGCTGTGGTTTGGCTACTAAGGGGGTAGAGGGTTCCCCCAAAGGGCAAATTATTATGTGTTTGTTAGCTAGAAATGGGTGGAAAATGTGTTTGCACACTGTGGAATGGCGTGGGGAAACTTTCTCAGTAGGTCTGCACAAAATAGCAACTTCTGGGAGTTTATCTGCATCCCAGCCTTGAATCTGGGAGATTGTCGAGAAAACGATGTCTCAAAAGGCCTCCAGGCAAGGGCACAACCATAAGATGTGTATCCCCACTATTTAAAGACTGGTGCTTCACATGGCCTATCAATAAATACAGAAATTATGATATTGTCAAGGTTAGATACATTTTTGGGAGTAGACTATGACACCAGTTTAATTATGGGCAAAACGTTTGTAGGGCAGAGTTCAGTTCTTAAAGCCCATGTTGACAGAATTTTTCATTGTGATTAAATGCACAGTCAAATTCTCCCAAGTGATATTCTCCTGCGTTCCCTGGGACAGACTTTTGAGAAATTACAGAAAAATCTACATAAACAATGGATGCAGGAGCACAGTCAGGAATGATTTGAAGCTAGTGCCTGATTGGTGGATGAAGAATGAGAATGAAAAATTTCCCAGCTGTCGTAACGGAAAGTTTAAATTCTATTAAGGACACTGAGGTGAGGATTACGCTATTCCTCTCTTTATTAACCAGCAGCCTTTGACAAATATGTAAAAGATGATCAATATAACAAAAAACTACAAGTCCCATGAATCCATGGGAAAGACTCCTCCAATTCACGAGTACCGTCCCCTTCAAGAGCCCCTCCTGACACTCCTCCTTCCTTTTACTTTCTGCGGCCTCAACCAAAAACCTTTAGGTCAATCCTGTTTGCTGGAGTCTGTCCCTGAAATCCAAGAACAAAGGTGATGTTTCTCCTCTCAAGAATGCCTAATCAACAAAGTCATCGACAACATTGCAGAAATATACATGTTTGCAATATCATCACATTGAAAAAACACTAGCATAGACAATACATTTCGTACAGTCAAGTTCATCAAAGAGATTTTCTTGGAACAACATGTACTTTTAAATTGTCTCCTCAAGGTTGATAAACACATATCCCCAAATAGGTGGGTTGGAGTTTTGACTCTGGAGGGAACTAATCCTCACCTCTGTGTGCTTAATTGAATTGAACCTTTCCGTTATGATAGCTAGGAAATATTTCATTCTATGGCCGGACTGGAGGCGAGTATTAGGCTCATTTAAAGCTTATCTGTCACCAATGTTGTCAGATTTTGTACTGATTTAAAGTAAAATCTTTTAAAGGTGGAGTTGGAGAACCAGTCTACTGCATTGTCTATATGGCCCCCCGAGGCTCAGTCCCTCTCACGGAATGGGCTTCAAAATCAAGGTATCAATACTGGCCTCCTGCATGACCCCCCTGACCCAATGCGCTATGTTTGGGGAAGATACTGCTTAATGAGGTTTAGTTAGAGCTATTAATGCTCCTCCGGAGAGCAGAACTCCTCCGTCATGGACTAATAAACCTACAGGGCACAGACAATGCATAGCTTTGGGCTCGCTTGGAAGGTTAAACAAGAGACAATTCTGGAGTTACACTTCGTCCCTCTGGATATGTTGAATGTCACCCCATCCAGAGTGAATACCCTACCAGTTATATCCAGTGCCAGTACATCAGAGACTCCACAACAAGACACCTGACGCAACAGGGTAACCAACTTTGCTGACATTTGTTTCCTTGACATATATTTGTTGGCTGGGCAGGATTTGAATAATAGAAACCCTTTGTTGACATCCCAAAGGGTAGAATATCTGGGGCCCGAAGGAAGGGACAACCTGATACCACTGAGGAGTTTACAGCCAAGGGGATGCTTCCCTATGGGGTGACCATCCACCGGAGAACAGCCTGCTGAAACAGCAGAACAAAACATATTGATGGATCTATAGGCTAGTCCATCTGATAGCAAGGAAGCTAAAAAATTCAGGATGTGGACAATTACTGACCCCACGGGATCCAGGTGCCGTTGATGACATCAACCCAGCTATCTATTCCAAGCCAATCAGTACTTCTTGGTGGTATCGTCAGCCCATGATTTTGCGAGCAGAGCTGCAGCCTTTCAGGAAATGCCTGTGATGTTTCAGCATTCCCTGTAATCCTCCAGGCCACGAGGTGTTGCAAACCCTCCATCACCAGATGATGACAATTTCCTTGGGGATCTGCCTCTGGGTCTGAGTGGACAACCTCATGATCATAGCGAACGGGGGAAAAGCATACCCCTGCTCCAGGCTCCAATCCTTGATAAATGCATCCGTCGCAGAGGGATCCAGTTTACAGCTGCAGAATCTGTCCAGCTGATGGTCCAGTCATGAGGCAAACAGGTCCATTGTGAAAGGGCCCCAGAGGGATTGTGTCCCCTGAAACACCTGTGAATCTAGTTTCCGTAGGTTGACATTCCACCAAAGGCGAGAGTTCCAATCTGCCACTTGATTTGACCTCCCCTGAAAATGTTCTGCTGTCACCAAGATCTAGTTGTTCAGGCAATACGACTAGAAGTCTTGTGCCAGATCGGCTGGAGTCTTTGATTTCGTTCCCCCGAGGTGGTCTAAGTAATGCTGCTACATTGTTTATCTTTAAGAGGACACAGAATTGGTCCTTGTCCTTGGTCCAGCATTTCACTGCAAAGGACCTAGCCATTAGTTCCAAGTAATTGATATGAAGAGATTTTTCTGCGGACGACCAGTTTCCTCCTGTCGAAAGGTTGCCACAGCGCATTCCTTAGCCCGAGCTGCTGGTGTCCAATTCGATGATCAAGTCCGGTTGGGAGCCAAAAATGACCTGTCCATTCCAGGCATCCATGTGTGATAGCCACCATCTTAATTCCTCATTGGCGCCCTTCGAGAGGGGAACCGTTTAAGAGAAGGTGAGACCACTCTGAATTTGTGTAATCTTGAACCTTTGGAGGGTTCAGTAGTGCAACGGGTCCTGAAGTATGGCATGAATGAAAGAGGACAGGAGACTTCCTATCTGAGCAATCTGCCACAGAGATGTATTGGGTTTGGCCAAAGTCCTCCTCAGCTTGTGCTTGATTTTGGCTAGCTTGCAAGAGGGGAAACTTAATGTGGCCTGATTGAGTCCACCACAAAACCCAGAAATTGGATTGATTGGGACGGTAGAAGAGAAGATTTCTTGTCGTTGACCACAAACCCGAGGGATTCTAGAAGGGAGATGGTCTGTTGGAGGTGTCTCAATAGCCTCTTTGGGCATTGATCCAATATCGGGATGTCATCTAGATCAATGAGCATCCTTATCCCTCAAGCCCAGAGGCGTTCCAACACTGACTTTAAGACCTTGGTGAAACACCACGGCAGGGAGGATAGACCGAAAGGAAGAGAGGTGAACTCAAAAGTCCAGCTCCTCCCCTGAAATTGGAGGAAACATATGGGGATCATGAAGTAGGTGTCCTTTAGGTCCAGGTGCACCATCCGGTCGTTCACTTGCAGGAGACCCCTGAGTAAGTGAATTTCCTCCATTTTGAAATGGCGGAAAACAAACCAGCCACTCCTTAAGGTTTATCACTGGTCATTGTCCTTCGTCCCTCTTTTCCACTAGAAAGAGATTGCTGAGGAAACTGAAAGGATGTAACCAAGCCAGGACGACCACCCCTTTCTATAAAAGTTGGGGAAACCTCTGTGTCCACCAGTGCCATCTGTGGGGAGGAAAAGTGTAGAGTACGAGGTCTCATAGACTGAACAGGAGAGCCATAGAATTCTATGTGGAACCCTTGGGCAGACTGCAGCACCCATGTGTCTGAGGTAAGAGCCTCCCACTTGTGAAGAAACATAACCAGTCTGCCCGCCAGCTTAAGCCCTGAAGGGAGTTGAACACTCACCTTGGGAAGAAGTGAGAAGTGGGCACCACTCTGGGAGCCTCGTCTGCAGCTTCTCTGGTGAGGATAGCCTCTGGTTGGGTACAAGGTCTCGAAGCGGGACGAATCCTGCCACTGACCTCGTTGGGCTCCTGGTCCTTTGGAGGCAGTTGGTTACAATGTAAAACATCTATGTAAAAACAACCCCATCATCACACCACATTACACAATAATATAAAGTATACAGCAGGTAAACACATTTGAATGAATAGTATGTGTGTAGAGTTTCTGATAATCCGCGTCCTAGCTGGTGAGGGTGTTGGTGGCGCTTAGTTCACCAATTTATGCATATGTCTGGGTATTAAGCCATAGGCCTTCCCCAAAAACACTGTGGGGGCTGTGCTCACCTCATGATTTAAGGCATCGTACTTCTGTATGAGCCTATAGTGCTCAGAACGCCGTCCCAGGTCTAGAGAATTGTACGTTTGTACCCAGCTTGCTGATTCGACTGCACTGGTAGTGCTTAGTTGATGTACCTAGAAAGTGCTGGTCTGCTATGTCTTGCTCAGGGAGGATGAATATCGTTTTTGGCCTCAATTCTGACTATGAAGTTATCCCAGAGCCCGAGTCCTGTAATCGTTACATCCCTGTCATTGAGAGAATTAAGTGCCTGTGCTTCTGCCCTAGACCACTGCAATAAGTTGCCCTGCTATCAGTATTTGGCGCTTTCAATTGCATTGCTATAAGCTGTTTAAGTAGTACAAATGCCAAATCTATACACCGGTGTAACTGTTTGTCTCTCTTGGTCCTGGTATGGATGCCAAGAAGGCAGGATTTAGACATAGGGAGTAATGAGTGACCAACCAATCCCCTGTCAAGGAGGTAATTTTGTGCCAAGCCCGCTGCACAAGTAGAGAACTCCAGGTCAACTGGTAAAAGGTGGTGTCCTTTTCTCCGCAGCACAGGCATTCATAACTGGTGTGAGGGAACATGCGGTGGAGCCGGTAGAGATATAGGTAGGTTTGGAGCAAATAATTAAATTGAGTGATGCAGAATCTTGGGTTACGTGACACCTCCTTTGTCATTCGAAGCGCTGCAGTCCATGCAGACTGCGATAGTGGTGCAGGGAGGACCTCATCCCATCTCGCCCCCTCTCCTGTTCGGTTTGTGACGAGGCTCCTGAGGTGAGTACTATACAACAAGGAAATTATGTGTTTGGGACCTAGGCCTGATAATACATTGTGCAATGTAGGTGAAGTCACAGGTTCTGTGTGGGTTGGTCTGAGACCAGGTATTATCTATTCGGTTAAATAGGGACCAGGCCTTCCTGTTCTAAAGGCCCCTGGGACACACAAGCACACCGTATGCTTGAAGGGGTTAATATATTCGCCTGGGTCAAGTCCCAGAAAAAGGCAACCACTTGCGTGTCCTACCTGTCTTTAAAACGGGTGTTGTGGCTTCCAGGTGGGGCTCTAAATTTGATGGTGCCAAGAATACAGCTCCTAGCGATAATCGGAGAGCGGTCGGCATGTTTCACTTTGAAACTGACAATTGAAACTGACACCAGCCACGGGGGTGGGGTGGGCGGGGGGGTAAGAGCACGCTTAGTGCAAAGTAAATTGGGGCGTAAGTTGGCTGACCGCGTAGCGCCCTAGAGCCCAGTCACATAGATCAAGGGAAAAAGCGGCGGCGAAGGAGCAGCAAGCGTTCCCGTGGCCGCGCTACCAGGAAAGCAATATCGGGCAGCAGTAACTATACTCCCTGTAAATGCACGCATTCACAAGTCAAAATAGAAAAGGCACAGCCATAGAATTTGTTATGAAGATTACCATTCGAAGAGCCAGTTTCACAAATCAAGATGAGTGAACATGGACCACTCTCTGAAATCTCAACTGGGTGGCTAATGGACACTGGACACAGAGAGAACATCTTCATCCTATCGAAGTCTTTGAATTAAATGTGGTCAGACCTGTCCTTTCTAATGTGTTTTTTAAATATATATTTATTTTTCTATAATCAACAGAGTACTTCAGTAAAGTCCATGAATAGGCATGCACAAATGGTATACAATACCAGTTTCAGAAATGTGTGGTGGCTGAGTCCATCATATTTTAACTCCCCATCCCATAACTTAACAAAACAAAAGTAAAGAGGTGATATGTAATGACATACAAAAAGCAGCAGAACTTATAGTGGGAAAACCATGTTTACAGTAGTAGACATAAGAGGAAAACAAAAAGAAAGCACAGCATTAGAGTTTTTGTATACAGTGTCCAAGGATGTTTAGAGTGGATGCACAGCTGAGTAATAGAATAGGTTCAGAGATCTCAGATGTATAGGGCATGAAGGCACTGGGATCTCCTGTGACACAAACTCAAGTAATGGTTGTCATACAGATTTGAAGTCTTTACGTGTGCCAGTGAGTACAGTCAATAGCCCTTCCATTGTTAGAACACAGCATCAGTCTCATGTACCAGTGGGCTACTGATGGAGGATCTTACTATTTCCATTGAGCTGCCGGAGTAGTCTTAGAAGCCCCTAAATAATTCCAATGAGGGACTGTGGCTTGATATTTCAAGAGTGGGGATTGTAAACGTAGCAGTACAAAAATTATATTTGTTGGGAGGGGGTAACCTCAGGTAGTTCTCATTGTAAAAAGTATTTTTGCCCAAAACAGCTTAATATGTTGTCAATCCACCAGATCGGTTTGAGGGTGTCTAGCATTCCTCAGCCCCTCCCGTGGGAAGCATCAGCCTAGAGGTAAAATTATCGCAGTTTGGTTGGATATAGGTACCAATCAAAAACCACTTTGCAATATGATACTCTTCCTTTTGTGCTGTGTACTTTCTGCAATGTCTTTTTCATAGTGTCCAGTGCCTCTTGTCTAAGTTGTTCCATATTATAATAAACCGGTGTTTGTGACATAGGCAGGTGCTATCCTAAAGGTGAGAATGTTTTAAAGTGTTGTAATTCGACCTTTGATGTCTCCCACCTTCTTCATAGATTTCTCAAAATATCTTAGATCATGGGTAGCTGCAAATGTAATAAATGGGTGCACAACCGAGTGCCCCAGTTGCTTGAGTAGAAGCTTTCAGTTTCATTTAAGAGGAAGTTCTGTTTAAATGCTGGAAAGTGGAGGATCTCAGGCAATTTGCACACCTCAATTTATTTAAATTGCCAAGAAGTAGAGCTGTGGATGGTGAAGGCCGGGTTGTAATGGATTGGCATGTGAGAAATGGAAAGGTGAAATCCCCAGTCTACCTTGTAATAAAGTCCCAAACCTCCAAGGTTGTGCCTATGGGTATGCTCCTGTAAGCCTTTGGTAGCCTACCTGCTATGTGCTTTCATGCCAGATCCCATATTGTCCAGCCAACAATTACCCTGGCTCTGTGGACCCTATACTTGTCAGTTGTTCTAATGGACCAGTCAGCTAGAATTCTTAATTGGCAGCTCTACAATATTGAAGGAATTCGGGGGGTGCCAGACCACTATCCAGTTTCATCAGTCCCAATATTTTGTATCCTATTCTATCTCTAAAACCCTTCTAGGTACAATGGAGCATTGCTGATTTCAGGGCAGCAAGGAAATCAAATCCTGGCTGTCTGGGATTGGGAGAGCTTGAAACAAAAAGAGAACACTTTGTAGTACGTTAATTTTAGTTGTATTCATTCTGCCTGACCAGGATTGGAAAAATGGTAACCATCAGAAGAAATCTTCTAGCAGATTCTGTAGCAGCACAGGGTAGTTGGCTTTATGAAAGTCATTTGGGTTATGAGTGGTAATTGATAGATTTGCCTGTCCAACTCAATGACAATTCATCTTTCCAAACAACTCACTTCTGCCGTGGACAGTGTGAGAGTCAGTATTTCCAGCTTGTTAATATTAATTTTAAAACCAGATATTATTTTATAATTGTCAAGCTTGATTTGTCTATCATGTAGTGAAGTAGCTGGCGATGTCAGGGTAAATAAATCACCTGCAAGGAGTGTAATTTTGTGTTCTTTCAACCAAACAAAAAATGCCTTTTATGTTTTCAGCTGCTCTCATTTCAGTGGCGAATGCCTCAATCCTGAGAGCAAATCATTGCGGGGAAACAGGACAAATTTGTCTTGTGCCTTTCTGCAGTGGGGAAGGATTGGGGGCGTTGTCATTGAAAGTAATGGATGAGCGTGAGCATGATACCCAGCAGTTGCCATTTTTTAGGTCTGGCATTAGCCAAGGCCTTTAGATTTTACTAAAATTATATGTAGAACATAATTAAATGGGCTTTGAGCCACCTCTCCTAATCCATTGGTCTGTTATCTCATTCATATTTTTCTTCCGCCCTCTACATCATACGGCATGTGACAATAGGTCAGCCTCCTTAAGCCACTGGTTCACTTCCCTTTGAGTTACTCCATTTTGCTCTTTCAAAATGAACACATCCGCAAACAAAGTAGTTCCCCTCAGTGCCAGTGTTTTTGTTTTACATTATAATCACTTTACTGGTGCCTTTGTGTTTAGAGCCTGAGGTGAAAGAAAGTAGGACACTTTATTCCACATGGAAGCACTGGCTACATTCCATGCGTTATCAGTTCCTGCCTCCACTCCTGTCAATACCATTGTAAATTCCTTTTGGAGCGTCTTTTGTTTACCTGATTGCTGGTAACCCATCTGAAACTGTTTAATATTATATTAGCCTCTTTTTACTATGCGTGCAGTACACAAACTGAAAGCTTCAACCTTATGTATATATGAATTCATAAGCAGACCTTTCTATAGAACATGCATATCCTGGACTCATTTCACGAATGGTTCTTATAAGACCCAGGAAGAAAACCAGCTTTTATCGTGTTTAATTTCCAGGACTTGTAAAACATTTTTATCTTGCTTTCTTTCCTTCTTGCTTTCCTTCTTTTCATTCCTTCATTATTGCTTCCTTCTTTTTTGCTTTCCTTCATTCTTGCTATCCTTTTTCTTTCTCTTTTTCATTCCTTTTCTTTCCTTCTTGCTTTCTTTCATTCTTTCCTTTTTCTTTCCTTATTTCTTTCTTTCTGTAGGCTGGCAACCAAAGACAGAATGATTGCCGTTTTAGTTAGAGTTGTTTCGAGTAACTCTAACTCGCGGCCTCAGGTAACTATAAGGCACGGCCCCGTGCACAATTTGTTCTTCAATAATTTGACTTCTAATGTTTAATTGATGTATTTTTTGACGTTATAAAAGTTGTCATGAGTGCTGTAATATCTGGGGTAATTAGCAGTGCATGGCGAGGCCATGAGCTATAGTTACTTGAAATAACTCTAACAGCTGAATTTCTCTGGTTTTGTGCGTGTAAATTCAGAACCTAACTATAACATCCCTGTAACCTGTGTGTTTTTTTAAGTGAATTTCTAAGGTTTTTTAAATTATATTTCCTAACTATAATGTCCCTGTAACCTTTGTTTTTTTCAGTGAATTTCTTTGTTTTTTTAAATGTAAAGTACTTTTCATTACTATACGTTAATCCAACCACCGCTGTGCACAACCTTCTGCCAAAAGGGCTCAAAAGACTATGCACGGCGAGGGACTGGATGGGTATAGGGGTTTGGCCGCAGGGCCTGGCTCTCTGGGTGTGAGAGTAGGTGTGAGAGAGTGTCTCTAGATGTGAGAGTGGCTGTGAGAGTGTCTGTCTGGGTGTGAAAGTGGGTGTGAGAGGGTCTATGTGGGTGTGAGAGTGTTTATTGCTTCCAATTGATGAAAGATGCATTCACCACCACAAAGGATTTCAGATCATTTTACAATATGGAATGGCAAAGTAAACACACTTGCTTTGCTTTTGCCAAGTCTAGGAGTTAGGATCATTTGTGCTTTCCAGAAGTGGAGCTTCAACTGGGGCACCTACTACATTTTTATTTTTAAGTGCTTCCTGTTTAGGTTTAATTTCAGTTAAATGAGCGTCATGGCCAGAACGGAAGCTCACCTGCTCGCTTATCAAATAAGAGTCCACAGTTTGCACAAAATGTCTACCCAACTGGAGCACTTTCTACTGGTTAGTTAGTAAGTGTTGCTTCGTTGGGTGAATGTCCAGTGTGGGGGAGGGTGGGCCGTGCGCCCCCCCCCATCGCCCAGCCGATTTCGGTCCCGGGACCCGCTACAGTTCAATGTGTAGGGGTCGGGGTGCCACCCCCATCCCTGGGCCGATTTTGGCTCCGGGGCCCACTACAATTCCATAAGGGGGGGCGTGACACCCCTATCCTTGGGCCGATCTCAGCCCTGGAGACCCCATCCCCCTGGGCTTGGCCTTCAGTATATGGAGGAGGGCCACATGGCTCCCTCCCTCAGCCTATTTCTGCCCTGGGACCCCATTCCCCATGGCCTGGCTCTATCATTTTTTTTAAGGGGGGAAGGGGACCGCCTGACCCCCCCCCCCCTCCCCACTCTCCAGGCAGATCTCTGCCCCAGGGACCCTATCCCCAGGGCCCAGCCATCTGTCCTGGATCTGAGCCAGCATTGCTCTCACAGGCAGTGAGCTACTAAAGATGCAGCTCCCTGTCTTTTAGAGCATTTGTTTCCTCTGTTTCCCTGCCTGCATGTCTGCCAGCAGGGAAATAGAGGAAACGTTCAGTGTTTTTGACAGCTCTCACTTGCTAAAACAGGAGTGTTTGCTCTGACTTGGCGGAGCTGTCAAAGCTCCTGCCAAGTCAGAGCAAACAGCTCTGTTGTGAGTTTGGGCACCCTGGGGCATAGCAGGGGCCGGCCCAGGTGGGTGGCGGTTCCTATGGCCATTATTGGCTCCACGAGGTGGGGCCATGTGGCCACCTACCAACATTAAACTTTGCCACAGGGAGGTGGTGGTCCCTCGGGCTGCGGTGGGGTGGGGGGGATGCTGCGCGGGCCCCCGCATCATCCTAATCTTTAGTCCAGGGAGATGGCGGTCCCTGAGCTGCAGAGGAGCTGCATGGGCCCCCACATTAATTTAATCTTTTGCCCTGGGGAGGTGGTCCCTGGAGCTGTGGGGGGCCTCTGGGCCACCGCAACAGAGCTAAGAGGTCAGGGGGTCCTCACCCTAGCCCCTTTTCTTATTTTTTAGCTTTTTTTTCTGGGACTCCGCTGAAGCCGAGTCCCAAGATGACTGCCAACACTTCCTGGCTGAAGTGTTGGCAGCCAATCAGATCTCAGAATGAGCTTGGGAAGGTTCACAGAGCCTTCACCTCCCTATCTATACAAATTTGAATTTTCTTTAATATCTCAAAAAACTACTGAATGGATTTACACCACATAACAAAAAAGCCTCTTTCTGGACCAAGAGCGACCTTCCTGCCACTTTTGGTGTCATTCTGTCCAGCGGTTCAGTCTGTTCAAAATCTCTTTGGAAAAATGCATGGGAAAACTCGTTTTGGGACCCCCACCTTTTTTTCTCGGCCCCCGCTTGACAGATCACCTCAGAACTTTCCAGACAGCAGCTGAAGTGAGCATCATATTTTTTCAGAAAGTTTTGTGAAGATTTATCAACCAACACATAAGTTCTTGTTTCATTTTGCTATTGCTCTCTTGGAGAATGTCCACTTTTATTTTCATCTCCATTAATCTAGATTCTTTTGAGGCTGCATAATTCTTTAATGCATCAAGTTTACGGCAAAGGTATTTTTTAAGCTCTTAGAGGCCTTTCTTCATGCCTTCCTTAATTTCCTGTCTTAATTCAGCTATAAAGATGTGTAAGCTTGTGAACAAGTCTTCTTTTGTTAATGTCATAGTGCAAGGTTCAAGTGAGGGCGCGAAGAGTTCGGACTCACAGCCTGTGCCTTTCTTGTTTGTAGGAAGAATTACGAAGTTTGTCATCCTCATCATCATAATCATCCTTTATTTCAATTCATTTGAATCTTAAAAGGTACAATCACAAAAAATTTAAAACCATCATACACTAAAATGTGGTAGCCTACACCTCCCCAATTCCTCTAAGATTAAAATCTACATATAAAGCGAAATATATACAATTCATTAAAACATAAAATAAAACACATGTGCTCCATAATTCATTTTAGGCCCTCAGGTTTAGAATATATCCTTGGCACTTAATGTCTTTAACCTAATGTGCCATATCGCTGTTAAAAACTTTGCTACAGCACACACAACATGGCCTTGGGTACCAATTCTGCAACTCCTAAAGGCTGAGTGACGATCGCTGAGCCCCAACAGTTTACGACAGGATCTAATCCAATGAGCCCTCTGTTTCTTGTAAGCCCATCAGTAAAATGAAACATTGCTGATGTCCTCTTGAGGCATACATCCCATAGGGCAAAAGTCAGTACATCTGTGATTCTGTTTCCATCTGGTAGTAAAATTATGCAAAGGTAAAGATCAAATTCTAAATCTAATGTAAAATGCACGTGCTGAAGGTTGTAAAAAAGTATCAAAATAATGTTCTAGTTCATAAAAACACTTGATTGACAGGAAGCTGTTCGTCAGGCTACCCGAACATACAGATACTAATTCATCCATTTGAACACTAGCCCAATATGCATCATTTAGGCTCTGTAAAGCATTTTTGGTAAGATGTAAGGGGTCTGACCAATTGGAGATTAAGCCTAATTTAATAAAACTGTTCTTTACATAGCAGCACCACACAATGTTCTCACCATGCGGACCCTACCACAGACATCTAAGCTGTACTATATAATGTTCTAGTGCTTCTGTGGACCTTACCCTGATCCAATACTGCACTGAAGAGCGGCAATATCTGCAATAGATTACAGACTCCGATCCAGGCGAATAGGGAGATCTGTGGAGCTCTGTGGGATCTTTAATAGTGCTTTTAAGAAGTAATTTTCTATTTTTTCCATCATCCAATTTGCCGTATCCACACAACTAAGTGTCATCAAGGCCCCGGGGACACCAATTATACAGAGAATTTTGCATAGTTTATGGTTTGGGACTAAGTCAAAGTCAGACTTGATATCTACAAAGGCTACAAACAGTCTCCCAGCATCCAGTTCAACCGTTTTCCTCTTTATTGTGAAGAAACGGAAGATCTGGTTCACTGTGCTTGTCTTCTGCCTAAGGCCTGCTTGTAAGTGGCTTAGAGTGTCTTTCTCCATAATCCATTTCCAAAGGCTGCCAAATATTTGATAAGGAAATATTTTCTGGAAATTATCTATCAAACTAGTGGGTCTGTAATTACCCAGAACCGACTTGTCTTCTGTTTTGGTAATGGGTACTGTAATGGCACCTTTCCAAGAGCGGGGGAAATAACTACCTGCCAGAATAGCATTTGACAAACAATTATATAAGGGCCTCAAATCTTCAGATCCGCCGGTATCCTGTCTAACCCAGGCACTTTCCCCATTTTCTGCGCCTTAATGGCTGACTCAGTTTCACTTAAAGTAAAGTTTTGGGAAACCAGGGACCAAAAGCTTTTAGCGTTTTTTTCTTTTGCAGCTATTAGTAGTTCATTCCATGTGTCCGCTTCCCACTGTGCCTTACTTATTTTAATGGCATCTGCTTAGGCACGCCTAGCCATGACTATTGTAGGTCTATCCTTCTGTCTTATCGCTTCCAAAAGTCTGGTCTTAGCTTTTTTACATCTATTATCGAACCATTTGTTGACTGCCCAGTTTCAACTGCCTTCTTCCTTTGTCGTCCCTGACAAATAATATCTTCAACGAAGAAAACAGCTTATCATGCTTAGCTATGATCTGATCAGGAGCATGGATATTAGTTGTAAATTCCGACAATTGACTGGAGACTACTGTGGTCATTGAAAGTTTGGCGGTCTTTTAGTAAGACCGTCACGGTGGCGAGTGGCAAAAGACCGCCATGACAGCCAAAACTAGACCGCCGTATTACGAGTCACAAATGCAAAACCGCCAAAAAACAGCCACAAATCCGACACCACCAGGCTGAACAACGGCGAGGCGGTCCCACCACCCACACCGTCACGCTGACAACATTCCACCCTCCAAATTACGACCCACAAATCAGCACAGCGGTCTTTGAACGACGGAAGACCATTGGCTGTGCGAACCGTCGCAGTTGAAATACCACCTCCACTATAGGAATACCCCACACCTGATACACATAGACACACCCCACACAGCACTATAAAACACACATCCCATAATCCTTTGCAACCACAACCATGATCTCAGAGACAGCGAGGACCCAAGAAGTCAACACTGAGCACCCACATACCATAGGCACATTTACACTTCACACTCAGCACACATGACACAACTTCACCATCTACAACACACACACACATCACCACTGCACACAATCACAACAACCCATCACCACACACAACCACCCACCCCACACACCCCATAAACCAAAAAACACTCCACCCTTTGCACCACCCACAACAACCACTAAACTATCACCATGTCCCCACAAAACACCCATGTTTCACTGATGAAGCGTTGAGGGTTATGGTAGATGAAATTGTGAGGGTTGAGCCACAGCTGTTCGGAGCACAGGTCAAGCAAACATCTATAGCCAGGAAAATGGAGTTATGACGGAGGATCGTCGCCAGGGTAAACTAAGTGGGAATCCATTAACACACAAGGGAAGCCAACAGGAAGAGGTGAAATGACCTGCGGGGGAAGGTGCATTCCATGGCATCACAACACCACATTGCCATCCACAGGACTGATTGTGGGCCCCCTCCTCCTCCCTCGTAGTTCACAGCATAGGAGGAGAAGCTCTTGGCTATCCTGCATCCAGGGGCCTGACTGGAATACCTGGAGGACTGGAGACTGGTAAGTCATGTAAACTCCCCAGGCACATTGTGCACCCGTACCGCGTACGACCCTTTCCCCTATCACTGGCCACATCAGCCCATCTTACACTGTTCCTCAACCCCCTAATCAGCTAAAACCCTTCCCACGCATGTCCACACCACCCCACTAACACCATCCCAACCAAATACCCCCCAAGTTAAAGGAAAGCATGCTCAGCTGGATGGACTACTACTCCCACAATCTATTACTATGTACTAAAGTATTCTAAAATGTGCACATTCAGCATTGGAACACCTGCATGTATGAGCAAGGCATATGTCACATAATTTTGAGGTGTCATTTCCAACCCATGACATGGCAATGACAGTAATGCACCATAAAAGACACAATCCCACATCTAAGATGAAACCTTTCTGGACATAATACTCCAGCAATGTAAAATTGGACTGTAGCAACTGTCATTGTCATCCCTGTGAAGCACCTAAACAGCAGCATGCACCATGGCACCAGTCTACAATCATTCAAACCTGATATCAACAACAGTCTGGTCCATCCACAAGTACAACAGCTACTGTCACCTGGCATCACATCACCGAAATTCCCGGTCCTCCACAGGAAGAAGGCCCTAGTGAATGAGTACAGCTCAGGATGTCTGGATCCGGATGACATACCTGGCCCATCTGGGACATCTGATCAATCACCCACAACCAGCCTCAACCAGCCACTGCAGAGGAGCCCACACCTGTAACCACAACACCTCAGCCATCTCCACGTTCCCAAACCTGTATCCCAAGGACAGCTCAGTCAGCAGTGTGCCCAACAGCACAGGAACCTGAGTCTCCCCCTAACACCCAAGACAATGAAGGTCCTGGTGTCAATTGGAGTGGGCACACTGTGCCAGGGACACAGGCACAGGGGACTAGGGCCAGTGGGAGGTCACCGTGGGCCAAGGGATGGGGCCACCCAGGAAAACGACTGGCAAGGAGGCCATCTCCCATGTCCTGGGGGCATGCCAGCAATCCCAGGACAGGAGAGTCCGTGCAGCAGTGGCAGATACTCAATGCCACCATGGCCTCCATTGCACGGGTGCTGAAGGAACTACCATCCTGCGCGAGTCCTCCACCCACCAGCAGGCCCCTTCCACTAGCCTGAGTCCAACACAGCCCTCAACATCTGTTACAGCTAGTGGAATGAAGGCCCTGCCACTGGACTCACAGGCCACTAGCACCATTCCATCTGTAGCTGAGGAACCCCCCCGCCACTGCAAATGTGGTCGTCGAGCCAGACATCCTACAGGAAATTAAGGCAAGACCAATCCCACTGACAGGAAGTGACCCTCTCCTGAACTGTCTCCCTTGTGTGCCACTGAGACACCCGATTTACTCTCCACTGTCATTGTACCATTTTCTATTGGCCCCTGGATACTGGACCTGAACTACCCACACACACCCCTGTGCATACTACTCTGATGATTTCAAACACCATGACCCCACTCTTCTCCACTTTCAACCATATTGTCAGAATAAACTCAATTGAGCACATATACTGTTTACGTGCTCTTATTGAGCGATATACCAATGTTTGTATTCAGAAATCAAAATGTCAAAAAATGTCAGCCGAACGTATGTCACGGAAGGGGATGGAAGGTGGAGGAAAGTGCTAAAAAAAGTAGGTCTTCCTTATACAGGATCTGAATTCTTCTCCAAAGGCAGCCAGCAGATGAGGCAGGAAACTGAGTTAACTCAACAACATTACCTGAAAATAATAGAGACAGTGAGAATAGACACATTAGGATCTCAATTTAGGTGGCCACTAAACATGCTGAACTCTTACAAACCTCCAAAATGGGATTTGAATTACTCAATGTGGATGAATGTAACATTGCCTACAGTACATTACATCTCCCACACTATAACTTATGTCAGTACCTCACAGCTGACACATCCAAACAGTATCCAAAGTTACAATTTCAGTGACTGCTTCTGAACATCCTGAGCTGGAATTTCTGTCAGGGAGAGCCTTACAACTGAGTATATGTTTGTGTCAGTAAGCCCAAATTGTAAATCCATGTGAAAAGATGTAAACTGTTTCCAATAAAAGTTGTCACACAAGGTAGTGCAACACGTAGTGTAAACATGTCAGTAAGACAATTTGTACTGCAACACTTGTGTTGAATGTCTATATCATATCCCTCGTTTTCTCATCGTGTACAAATAAGTCAATCACCATCTGCACAGTAGCCATAATACCAATAAGTGACATCTCATCAGCCACACTGTAGATCAGAACAGTTTCAGATAACAGTTTTTGCATTCATACATGACTGTCATTGGAGGATCAGCTGAGTTCTTGAGTGCACAACATCCTCATCATCACGATCTTCATCATTATCATTTGCACCTTCATCTGCCAACACTACAGCAGCTTTTAGTAAGCCAAACATGCGTTCAGTCACCCTTCTTGTCCTGCCATTGGCCTCATTGTAGTAATTTTCACCTTCTGACCTGGGATATCTCACTGGTGTCAGCAGCCATGATAGGTTAGAATACCCAGAGTTACCTGTGTAGAAGACATCTGCACACATTACAATCCAGGTGTGGCATAAGGTAATCTGTGAAGAATGAATAGCTAACTGTAGAACAACAAAATAATGAACTCACCAGTGATCGAAGCCCACTCGCTCTGTAGTTGTGCCATCATGTGTGGGACATTGCTGTTCCTCAGAATGTAGGAGTCATGCACAGATACAGGGAACTTGGCTGTCACTTGGGATATGTACTGATCAGCGAGACACACCACCTGCACATTCATAGAATTATAATATTTCCAGTTCCTAAATACTTGTTCATTGATCCTGGGAGGGATCAAAGCAATGTGGGTGCCATCTATGGGCCCTATTACATGAGGGATATGTGATACATCATAGAAGTCAGCCTTCACAGTCGGTAAGTAGCACGTTGTGGGAACCTTATGTAGCTGTCCACGTGTTCTGGCAAAGCAGACAGTACATCTTCCAACACAAAACTAAACATGGGCTGTGACATACCTGCTGCCAAGCCCACTGTCACCAGAAAGGGTCAGAGGCTAAGAAGTGGAGCACTGATAACACCTGTACTGTTGGAGGGATGGCATAGGGATTACGTATGGCTGGCAGGAGATCCGGCTCCAACTGGGTACACAGTTCCCTTATGGTCTGACGGTTCAGACAATAGGTCTGTAAAATGTGTCTTTCTTCCATGGTAGCAAGGTCGACTGGTAGGGGCTGGTAGGCTGGTACATTTCTCATTCTCCCCATTGGACAGTATCTAGGCATAGGATAGTACAAAATTAATGACACCTCCTACACTGTTGTTACAAAAAGTACACCATAGAAGTAGCAAACAGGACAAGTCATGAAAGGTATTTGATTGCTGACACAGGAAAACAATTTTTCACGCACTACACAACTGCGACATCCTGGCTGAAAAGACAATTGCTATACTTATCACTGGGGTCTGTACAGACATGGAAGTCAGAAATAGTAATAAAATCGAGGACAGTTATCAAACTTCCACACATTGAAAAGATGATACATCATACATATTGGCAGGTGACCCTCACTTCACCAGTGAGTTCAGTTGAGTTGACTTCGTACATCAATCAACTAGTGTTTAACATCAAGCTATAACACACTAGGAGGACATAGAACCCATTAAAATATGTAAAATGGTAGCCGCCTGTCCTGCATGCAGAGGACAGATGGAAGTGACCTCATTCCGCCGGCGTCAGTCATCATGGTGGTAGGCGGGTGGAACCGCCATGCAACTCCTCATTTGTTAACATTGATGTCTATAGGAAAAGGCACAATGATGATCACCGCTGGCGATGGCGGTCATGACCGCGGCTGCCGTGACCGTCATTTTCTATGGCTCAGCTCACTTGACTCCTGACACTCAAGCAAGCAAGAACTCCACTGTGTGAGCTGCTGTGTTCTTTATCTGGAAGCCACAATGGCATGTCCTGCAGGAGATAGGGCGCCAGCCTTCAGCCAGGAGGAACTGGAGAAACTGGTGGAAGGGGTCCTACCCCTATATTGACAGTTGTATGGGGCTCCAGATAAAAAGGTCAGTACAATGTGGAATACTTATCAGCTAGGGTGGTGTTTGATGGCGAAAGTGTGTGAATACTGACATGGCATGATTGACTTCTGGGGTTGTGTTGTATGATTGATAATGGCGTAATGTGGACTTGGTATGAGCATGAACCGTGCATGCTGTGTGCAGGCCAAGGCTGTAGGTGTACTGTAACTCTACGTGATTATCTCCTTTTGTCTGTCTCCGATACAGGTCAGCACCCATCAGAAAAAGACGATATTGAGAGCCATCGCCAAGCAAGTGCAGACCCTGGGGGTCCATAGCCGGCGGAGCACCCAATGCACAAATTGGTCGGAGGACCTGAGACGCTGGGCCGGAGGACCACGGAGACCCAGCTGGGGACGTCCTCCCAACAAGGGAGGGGTGCCCGTCTGACCCTGACCCACCCTAATGGCCCACATATTGGCAGTGGCCTACCCGGAGATAGTTGGGCGCTTGAGAGTAGCACTCCAGCCACAAGTACAGACTGTTTAATATCAGTTGAATGGGCTTCTATTGTGTCAGTTAGATTGCTTAGGTACTAATGAGGTGTGTGTACATAAGATCAGATTATAGTCTCTGGCTATTACTTACACTGTTTAGAAGTGGTGTAAATTAGCTTTTAAACACCATGCTGGCAGTAATATATTGGTGCTATACCTCCTTGTCAAGTTACATTTAGACACACTCCTTTCCTATATTGAAGGATTCTCAAACCTCTGTTCTCTATCCCTGAGTCTGATTTAGATTGCCAATGCCACCTTGTCAGGACTGATATTGGATAATAAGTACTGTGAGTAGGGAACGTCTACTGTGAAATCATTGCATTTTCAACAGACTTCTGTACATCATGAGTCCTTTACCTACCTGTCCTATATTTTGTGTGCAATGTATGTATCCAGGACATTAAAAAAAATGTCAAAAGTGTCAGGTTGGTAAGTATATGTGGGTAGTTGGTAGTTATTACCATTGTAGAACGACTGATGACAGACTGCAGCATGTCCGAACTAGTCGTTTTGTGGAAATTAGTAGGTAACAGCTTGAATATTAGGTTATGTCTACATGACCAATATTTGGGGACAATGTATCATGGCCATTCCTTGCCACTCCAGAGGATGAGTAGAGTACTTTTTGGTATGTGTGCTAGATGGGTCGGTATTGACCCTTTCCTCCCTTTCTTTCTCTTCCACCCTCTCTGCCTGACCTCTTCTATCCTTGTGTGCATCAGCATCATCAGGCAAAGGAGAAGGAGCACCGGCGAGTGGAGAAGCTGCAGCCCATAGGACTCAGGAGGCAGAGTCTACCGATGCCGAAGGGACCAGTGGTAGGAAGAGCGAGGGGAGCACCACCGGGGAGACCGGTACAGTTACATCATCTTCAGATTCCTCCTCTGATGGAAGCTCCCTGACGATGGCGGACCCATCTGGGTCCATCCCAGCACCATCCTTGTTCACCACCCCCCTTACCAGCACCGCCCTCCCAGTGACTCCCCACCCAGTTGCCCGTGCCCTCTCACCCAGGAGGGTGGGTGTCTCCTTCGCCACAGGCACCTCTGCCTCTGCCCCAGTCAGGCCTGTTGCCCTCAATGAGGAGCCTATTGATCTCCTGAGGTCCATCTCTGTGGGGCAGTCAACCATCGTGAATGCCATCCACAGACTGGCATCCCAGATGCAACAGAGTAATGTTACCTGGAAGGCATTCACGGTGCCTTGTCTGGCCTGTAGAGATAGTTACAGGCTCTGCCCTCCTTTTTGACAGCAGCCAGTGTCCCTTCATCTTCCGTCCTCCCTCCAGCTACCTGTGCCCAATCCTACACCCCTCTCCCCCACCCATACAGAGCACACATACAGACCAGCTCAACTGAGGTCAAGGCACACGTGAAATGATAATATGAGATCAGTAGTCCATAAATACTGCATTGACAAATCAATATTCAAATCTGAGTAGACCATACAGGTTAACAGAAACTCCAATTGAATCTTGGGATGAAAAGTTAATCTTTAAATGGAACAGAAAAAACAGCCAACACGTGTTTCGTCATAGGAGAAAATGCTCCCCGCGATTTCCTCCGGGCTGCAAAGGATACCAAAATTACTCAATAAGGTATAGTGCAAATATTCAAGGCAATAAGTGGAAAGTAGTCCCTCTGGTGCTTAAAACCAATATGCAATTTATGTGGTTATGTGTCAAGAAATCCGTAAGGAATGCTCGTAAGTGGTGTGTAAGTAAACACCAACTTAACTTGCGTTATTACAAAGGTATGTAATATCGTGTCGTGGAGCCATGTAATAGGAGCTCTGGTCGGCATGTAGCGCCTACATACAGACCAGCATTCACCCACTACAATAGACAGGGTGCGCAAAAACAAACACAGACACCACAGGACACACCACAAGCATACACACAGTCAACACACACCTGTTTCATAAAAATAAGCACTCTCTACACTGTCTCCCCCACCACCTCCTCCCTCACATGCACATCACCACTCACAGCTGCTATCATTACACCAACACTCCCTGACCCCGCGGCCAGTCATGTCATACCCACAGAGACCACAAGAGCATACACTCACACATCTTGCATCCCATCTCCCTTCCCCTCTTCCCCCTCCTCCCAAAAAACATAAACGCCCTCACTCACCCACCCAGCAAACACCCACCACACACATTGCACACACCTGCATCCACTTCCAGCACACCAACACCTCCTACAACCACTCCCTCTACCTCCATTCCTAAACCTTTTACCCATGACCACCCTGCGTACCTAAAAAAAAAATTCCTTGCCCGTATCGACCTGTTCCCTGCTCCTGTCTCACCCTGTGATGCCCCCGAGCTCCATGTCTCAACCAAGTCCTTCCACCTCCCAGTCCTCCAATGGCCCCCTAATATTGCCCATGCCCCACCCCTCCAAAGCCTAGCGTATGTGTTTGTGTAGTTTGCGTGTGTGTCTGTAGATGTGTGTGTTGATACGGGCATTTGTTTGCATGTTTGTGTGGCCGTCGCTGTCCGTGCCAGGTGTGTGTGTTGTGTAATACTGCCCTTCCCTCCAGTGTGTGCTAGGCGGGGGTACTTACTTTTGTCATCTTCGTTGTTGCTGGTCCTGGAGGTGATTTGGCGAAATACAGCAGTGGGAAGACTTCCAGTTCAGGTTCCATGGCTGACGCGTCTGTGTACCTGGAGGCAAGTGGCTCTTTTTATACTGACTGTTTCCGTGATGCTTTTCGTGGCGGTCGGATCGCCCCCAGAAATCTTGCCGGTCTGCTGACTCGTAATATGGTGGGTGGTGAATTGGTCCCAGCCAGCCTGGAGGTGGATATCGCTGGGAGGCCGATCGCACTGGCAGAAACTTGGCTGTGTTAGGGTGGGATCACCTCCGTGGTTGTAACATGGCGGTCTGCGCCACCTCCGGCGTGGCGATCCGGTGACCGCCAAACTCGTAATGAGGGCCTAAATTATGCGTCCTGGCTACTAGAGCACTTGAGTTCCTAAAAGTGTCCCATTTTATGGCACGCTGGTTGCTCGACACCACTAAAGAGAGCAGGGCATCTTGTTTACATAAGTGTCCCCTCGACTGAAAGACTGCCTGTCCCTGTATTCCATTATGGGAAGATGATCACTATTTTGTTGATTTCCTACCCTGAGATCCACGATCTTGTGCCATATCCTTAGATCTATAAACACATACTCAATAAAACTACTATAGCTTCCCTGGGAAAAAAAGTTAGTTTAGCCGGACTATCTGAGGGGAAATGCCCATTCCATGTCCGCAAACCTTACATCCGCATTAAGCCCATGGTCTGCTATGCCCTAATACTTGTCTTAGACTGATTCCTGGACGGTGAAAGGGATGGGATTCTCCACATTACATCCTCTTCCTGTGTGAATTCTGAAAATAGAGGGTGGGGTTCCAATGACACATTGAAATCTTCAGCAGTAATGACAAGGTACACAGATGATAACTCTGCTACAAGTGTGCTCAGATGGCTAATAGTTTTGGAGGTTTGGCTGAGGGACCCGGTCTATTGTAAAGATTTACAAACAAAAGCGGGGGTCCCTGTTTAAACCTAATGCTGACCGTTAATATATCAAGTGAATCAACATATATTTCCTTCATTGTGCAGCCCAGGGACATTTTTATCCATGTTATAAGGCCCCATCCCCACAGGTGATGGAATTGCTTCTTTGCAAAATGAACTATGACCTTGTCTATGCACATTTGTGGTGGCCCACGTTTCCTGGAATAAACATACAAACATACACTGAAATTGTCAGTGAACAAACACCAATCTACATCATCAACCTTATTTTGTATACTGGCTACATTCCATACATTTAAAGCAAGATAAATAGAACAATTCCCTGCAGAAGAATTATATAGGTCCTTTACATTTGTTATTCCATCCAACCTCCTAGGGTCACCATTCTTATTAACTATTACAGCCTCAATGCGTTGTAGCACCCTCTGACTTTTCACCTTTGAGGACCCGTTAATTTCTATTTATGGATTTAGACCATGGGTCAATGTGTTTGTATCTTGGGGGGCAGCTGCTTCCTATAGTCAATCAATGTCTGATAGATCCTCTTCATATGTGTTTTCAGGCAATCTATGATACCTGGGCAAATTCTCATGCTCCCTTCTGATATTTTCCATGGTATGGGCCCTTAAAGATGGTAACATTTTTACATTATCTGTGGTGAGAGCCCTCGAGGGTGAAATATGTTTCTCGGGCCGGTGATTTTTAAAGACAATATTTAAGCTGTTGGGTGGTGGATATCGAACCTCCATAGATATCAGGTCCTCCACTAAAACAGACGGTCTAGTTTTATTTCAATCGTGTCCCATTGGTCTGCCTCCCCTGAATGTTGTTTAACAAATAAGATATCTGAATGTATAATAGAACAGCACTGTCTCACGTGTCTGACCTAATGGATAACTTTATTTTTAAATGACGTCTTCTCTGGCGTTCAATGGTAACCTGGAGACCTTGCACATATATATTGAATGACCACTGAAATGATCCTTAGTGAGCGACAGCCCTTCCATTGTGTTTGCCACTGCCACTTGGGGACGAATTTGAGTGTTGATGCTACTGTATTTATTTTCCCTTGTACCCATTTTGCTTCATTCCAAGGGTACTCTTTTCCCATTGATTATCTGAAGGGTGCTAGCACCCGGTAAACTTGTTAGCTTAATAGAGGTGCACATAACGTGATTTGAGAATTTTTTGAGGTGCCTCTTTATATCCTGTTGGAAATGGCCCCTTTTGCAGGGTTATCCCCAAACTTTTTGCCTCCTTCTTCCTATTTTTTTAGGTCTGTTTTTGCTGGTTTATTGTCTCTGCACACTTTACCACTGCTAATCAGTGCTAAAGTGCAAGTGCTCCCTATAGAAATTGTACTGTTGATTGGTTTATCCATGATTGACATATTTGATTTACTAGTAAAGTGCACTAGAGGTGCCCAGGTCCTGTAATTTAAATACTACTACTGGGCCTGCAGCACTGGTTGTGCCACCCACATTAGTAGCCCTGTAAACATGACTCATACCTGCCATTGCAGTGTCCTTGTGTGCAGTTTTAAACTGCCAATTCGATTTGGCAAGTGTACCCACTTGCCAGGCCTCAACCTTCCCTTTTACTACATGTAAGGCACCCCTAAGTTAGGCCCTAGGGAGCTCCATGGGCAGGTTGCAGTGTATGTTTAAGGTAGGACATATACTAGTGTGTTTTATATGTCCTAACAGTGAAATACTGCCAAATTCGGTTTTCACTGTGCAAGGCCTATCTCTCTCATAGGTTAACATGGGAGCTGCCTTTAAATATACTTAAAGCGCAGATTCTCTTTGAGGGCAGATAAAAATGTGGAGTTTAGGGTATCTGAGCTCACAATTTAAAAATACATCTTTTAGTGAAGTTGGTTTTTAGATTGTTAGTTTGAAAATGCCACTTTTAGAAAGTAGCCATTTTCTTGCTTAATCCATTCTGTGACTCTGCCTGTTTGTGGATTCCCCGTCTGGGTCAGTTTGACAGTTGGGCTGTTCACACCTCTCCTCTAGACAGTGGCACAAAGGGGGCTGGGGTGTAGCCTGCATATCTCGATTAGCCATCTGTGCTGGAGGGGAGGGCGGAGTGGTCGCTCACACCTGAAAGGACTGTGCCTGCCCTCACACAATTCCGTTTCCGACCCCCTAGTGAGTGTCTGGCCTGGACAAGGAAGGATCTTGCAAACACTTGAGACTTTGCTTTGAAGTTTGCCAACTTAAAGGCAGAACTGGATATGAGAAGAAGACCCCAAACCCCAGACTTTTAGAATCTTTCTGGAATCAAGAGGAACCTCTGCCCAGGAGAAGAGCTGAAGGAGGAGTACTGTCCCTTTGCCGTGTTGCTTTGCTGAACTGGCCTGTAGTTGCTGCTTCTGCCTGAAAAGAGTGCAAAGGGTGAACTTTGCTGTGTGTCCTGCTTGAGAAAATTCTCCAAGGCCTTGGAGTAGAGCTTGCCTCCTGTTGTAAGTCTTAGGGACACCAAAGACTTCAGTTTATTCGGCCAGCAGCATTCTTGAACTGTGTGTTTTGTGCTGTTCAAGAGGAGAAACCACAGCGATGCCGCCAACTACGCCGCTGGCCTGCACTGTGACCTGCCGATGCCACATAGTCGCATTGCTCCGCTTCGCACCGCGACCCTGGTCTCCCCGATGCTGTCATCAGACGACTTCACCGTGACCTGTGGGCACCGTACGTCGCATCGTCCTGCTTCGCACAGCAACCCTGACGCCATCCACACCGGTGCACCTGGCTTCATCAGCCTGGAGTTCGATCTGCAACATGTGTGACCTCAAGGGCCCAATGACTCCTGCAACGACTCCGGAACCGACACCGCAAATTCAGTGACGCCGCTCTCCGGAGCTCACCGCAAGGATCACAACGCCCTGCAAATCCAAGGTACTGTTTGCGGGTCTTCCCGACACCATAGCTGGCCCGTAACGCTGCGGCCTGCCTGACTTGTTGTTTTTGTTGATCACAACGCTGTGATAGCCCATGGGGGAGCTATCGACTTCAAGGAACTGTAGTTTTGAGTAAATCTTGCAGAATTTATATTTTTCTTACTGTTTGTTGGATTTTTATCGTATTTGGTCTTGTTTTATATAGATAAATATTGGCTTTTTTTCTAAAACTGATGTGGTGTCCTTTTGTAGTGTTTTCACTTATTACTGTGTTTTATGTGCAAATGCTTTACACATTGCTTCTGAGATAAGCCTGACTGCTTGTGCCAAGCTACCAAGGGGGTGAGCAGGGGTTATCCGAGCAGGGATCTCCCTTATCCTGTCTAGAGTGAGGGTCCCTACTTGGACAGGGTGCAAACCTACTGCCAACTAGAGACCCCATTTCTAACATATCCCCTTCCTTTACTGTTGTTTGGAGTAAGGAGAGCACCGCA
Source organism: Pleurodeles waltl (assembly GCF_031143425.1). Classification (NCBI taxonomy): domain Eukaryota; kingdom Metazoa; phylum Chordata; class Amphibia; order Caudata; family Salamandridae; genus Pleurodeles; species Pleurodeles waltl. The sequence continues at coordinate 338,037,031 of NC_090450.1, read as the reverse complement.
ATCACCATTGATTTAAGTTCATTGACCTCATTTTTCAGATCAGTGATAAGATTTACTACCTCTTTGTGAGAGCCAAAATATATGTCCTGGGGCTAGATGTTTCTGAGTTTACATCAAAGTTGCTGGTTGTTTGGCGGGGGGGGGTTTGTCTGTGTTTTCTAACAGACAGAAGAGATTTGAGCAGGGCACTTCATAAACAACTGTATTTCTACTAGGTGCACTAACACCAATTTCCTGGAGGGTATTGCTTACCATAGGTCCCTTTTTGGACGATTTTGGTTTTAAAAAGGACGGCAACGAACCGCTCTTGGGCCTCCTTCTGCACTCCCCTCTCATTCCCTTTCAGTATAGTTTCCACCTCTTCTACTAGAGTGTCAATTTCCGTGGCAACACAGTTTGACAACTTAAAAATGGGTTTGTGTGATGGCTTCAAAATCTTTGGTTGAGCGTCCTTTGCCATGGGGCTACCTTCAGCCTTGCGCTAGATGTGAGAAAATGCTACAGCACAATTAAACTGTTTAAAGAGATGAACGGTAGTACCTTAGAGCCAAGAGGGGTGGCCCATCCCAGCCTCTAATGGCGACTGACGGGCACGGACGGGCTCGGCCTTGGCTTCGCGTCCTGTGCTTGTCCCACTCTGCGGGAGACCCAACGCGCTACAAACTATCTCTCAGTGCATTCTGCTGTTGCTGGGGCCGCCTTGTGGCCCGCAGCCTCCTGAGACTTGGAATCCCTGTTGTCTGGAGCAAAGATGAGTCCTGTGCTGCAGAAGGCCCAATGCACTAAAAACGCTCTCCCAGTGCGTGCTAGTGGTGTTAGGGCTGCCTCCTGGCCCGCGGCCTCCTGGGACTTAGAGTCCATGTTGTCTGGAGCAAAGATGAGTCTGCGCCACGGGAAGCCCAATGCACTAAAAGCGCACTCCTGATGCGTGCTGGTGGTGTTGGGGCTGCCCCCTGGACCGCAGCCTCCTGGGACTTAGAGTCCCTGTTGTCTGGAGCAAAGATGAGTATGACGTTTGTCACTTTTCATTGCATGTGCTTTTTGATAAGCATGAACTTATTTGATTTACTTTTAATTGCTTGGAAATATATGTTTTCACCGGAGGGATGGTATTTATGATGCAAGTTGTGTTTTGTTGAGAGCTTGGGAGGCAAGCCATTAGAGCAGGCTCTTTGAACAATATCGTGAGCTAGCGTGCTTCTAGTGATAATGACACCTGCTGATCAACTGTGCAGGCTTCCTTGTTTCATGATGTTATGTGTGTTATGTAAGTGAGTGTATTCAGGGGTTGAGCAGCTGCGTGGGGAGGTGCCAGAAGCTGGATGAGGCTGGCTTTGCAGGTCCCTCGTAGCTGGTTTGGAAAAAACAGGTCTTCAGCTTCTTCCAGATTTCGAGAAGTGAGGAGAAGGCTCTGATGTGCTGTAAAAGGTAATTCCAGGATTTGTTTGCAACATAGGGGAAAGAGCATCCTCACTTTCTGCTGCTTTTGATGCTCGGTATGTGTGGCCAGTGGTTGAGGTACCCTCCTACCTCAGCCACTGGCTATACTTCCGCCAACCAGAAAGACCGCTCCGATCAGCATCCCGCTCACTAGAACGCATACCATGCATCAACAGAAGCAGAAATGGAGGATACGTTCTGTTGAAAGTTGCAAGTACACTCTAACACGTGGGTTCCATGCGTCACAGTGTACCCTTAGAGTTCTTTATTATATGTGCCGCACAACAAGAGCCCTGCTCATCTTTAAGCAGGGAAGGCCTCTACAGGGTTGAGGCACTTGCGAGCAGCCACTGCGCACCTCAAGCAGCAAGGGCAGTAGGCTCTTCCACTATGCAGTACCAGGCCCATTTTGGCAGTCTGTCCATCATGGCTGGAAGCTCTTTTGTCTACCGTTGCTGAGTGACATCTCAATTCTGCTGTAGAAAATCAGCTGCAGTCAGGGGGCCTCCAGGGTGCTCGTAACTCACTCAGGTACCATTCATCATTTTCCCATTCTGGGCAACCCCATCTTTCCCCTCATTTAGTTATAGTGGCCCGGTGGCTGCGATTGAAGATCTAAGTGTGTCCAGCTATTTTGAAGGGATTGTAAGGGCAGTAAGATAACTATGGTGATTAATGTAGTTCTCGGTGAGTTCCATGTTTTGTCTAGTTAGCATTTTGCCTCTTAGTAGCATAGAGAGTTAACATGCCTGCTGTAAAGCACATTGTGTAACATGTGGATCACAGATTTTTATTTTATGTAGCTAGGTAAGTGGGCTACTGATTTTGGCATAGATAATTTTGTTACTTCATGTTCATGAGCTGCGGTCCTTTTAATATAGCACAGTGATTTATTTATCGGTATCAAGGAGCTGCATATAAACTGTAAGTCATAGTTTTAGTTCCTTATTGATTTTTTTCCTTCAATCTGTTGTTATTCTAAGATTGCAAAGAAGGGCTTCTCTTGGAATTACTACAGTTTTTTTAGTTAGGCATCCCCAATCAATGCATTCAGTTTTTTATCCAGACTTTTTGTTTCTCCCAAAAATTCACTCTTAACATATTATGCTTACAAGTATGGACAATATGTGTTTCCTATGCCTTATAACCCTCATTCTCTCAAATAATGTTTCCTGCATCTTGATTTACACATGTGTATGATTTATTGTGTCTTTTTGTGTGATTTAAAGCATTTGGACACCCTACACTGGGATGAGTAGCCCTATAAAAGAATTTAAAAAGAGTGCCATTTAAATCAATAATTGTGTAATTACTAATACAGACAGATAGATCTGACATTCCTACAGTGCAAGCACATCTCTTACATGTGGGTTGGGTGGGGGGTTTGAACAAAGTCATAAATCTGTCTCCATGTTATAGTTTCTCTTAAGTACTGGTCAAATTATGGGCTGTATGCCTTTGTTTCCCCTTTGGTCTGGGGTCTAGGTGTTAGACTCAAGATCGCTCCCTGCTAGGATGATACTTCAACTAAAGAAGGGCTGATGCCTCTTTAAGTCAGGCCTTTGTTTTGGGGTCCAGCTGGATTTTAAAATTAGGAAAACCTCTTGCTGCCCGCAGCTTGCTCCATGGAACAGAATTGAATTGTGTCCTCGTGTTAGCAAATTACACCAGGCAAGCACACATGGCCGGAGACTTCAAATCCTACTTTTCATCAGTTTTGAGTGAGTAAGCAAGTAAGGTGCTTAACATGCTGCCCAACAAGCAAAGTCTTGTTCGCGCAAAGCGTGCAGGAAAAAAAACCCTGCTAGGTAAATTGGCACTGACCATATCTAATAATAGGTCTGTCCATTGTTCACTGGCGAAAAAAAAAATCTCCTACACTTGCTTCACTTCAGGACAATGTAACTAAGCCTTTTTAGGTCGCTAAGCACAAATTAACATATTGTCATTGCATCTACTTTATTAAAAACGTCTGTACTATCACCACCAGCTGAGTTGAAGTCTCTCTGTACTTTGGCCAGTTTGAGACAAAATCCCAGCCTCTACTTCCCCCTGTTTTGATCTCATTAGAGTTGGACATTATTCCATCCGCTTCTGAGATACTTAGGCAATGTTGCCTAATGATTTAAATGTTAAAGTGGAACAGCCATAAGCGTGATAAAGGGCCTGATTACGACCTTGGCGGAGGGGATTAGTCCATTTCCAACGTGACAGATATCCCACCTGCCCTTTTACAAGTTCCATAGGACATAATGGAACTTGTAATATGGCGGGCTGGATATCCGTTACATTTGGGACAGAGTAATCCCCTCCGTCAAACTCGTAATGAGGCCCAAAGTGTCCACACTGGAGATACAGCAAGAAGCACATTTATTGTGTGTATGTTATGTTTGAATTGTCAGTGAATAATATGTTGTCCCCAACGCAAAAATAAATTCCGGCTTGGGGAAAGATTTAATTGTAGTCAATACTAATCAGTCAAACAGATTGTGAGTGTGTCTCTTCCAAATGTGGTATCTTCTAGTAAAATTTTTCCATCAAATCAAATTGGAATATGTGTCTTACTGCAAACAAACAAACATGTACTTGCCATCCTTGATTAGAAGGTGGAGTGAAATATGATTGATATAAGTAGTTTTTTCATTTTTGCCTTGGGGCCCGCTAAGGAGAAGGAAGAAGAAACACAAGCGACTGCTTAAAAAAAACACAAAAGGGTTGGGAATAGAAGGAGGATCTTTTCAAGATATCTTAGAAAGGAGAAATGTCACACAATCCCTAATCTATCATTACAACATCAATGACAAAAAATATAAATAACTTTATTAGGTGTTTTTAATGATAGTGCTAACTCTAATAGGTGTAATAGTAACAAATAAGGTGAGCCTAAGAGAAATGCCCCAGGCCTACCACCGCCAACCCACAAACAAATCCAATCCAGTCGACAAGAGAACCACAGGTATTCTGTAGGACAATAAAAATTAGAAAGTGAAAAATTAAATTACAACCCCCATAACTCCCATGAATAATGGGGGATGTTACAATGATAAAACAACTTAAAGAAATAAAAACTGGAGGCTTGAAATGGGTGGATTAATGTGAAAAGCATTTTGCTACAGGAAACCAACCACTGTGTTTAATGATGCTTCATTTGTTTTTCTATCCCAGCCATCCCTGCTAGCTCAGTGAGCTCCAAGGAATGCCTTACAGCTTGTTTAAATTGTACCTAGCGGGCAAAATTACTACTTTGGACACCCAGTGTCAGCAGTTTCAGGCCTAACGGTTTGAACGATAACAATGTGTATTTAATTGATTTTTATAACAAGGATTTTATAAATATGAATTATTCTTAATTTTCAGTGTTTATTTGGTTTTATGATAGCTTATCGGTCTATGACAAATAGTTTAGATTTCAATCAAATATGTTAATTTTGGTGATTTTAATGCAAAATTAACTGTTAACACTTTTGATATTTATCCTTTAGGCAACAATTCATTTGGTCATGTAGACCATAGAGACACTGATTTAGGTAATCACATTTTGGCTCGAGATATAATAAATGTGCACATGCTTAATTTTCTACAAACCAATAAACTGTCAGCGTTTTATGGTCCAAGCTGTACCATTGATTATGTTTTATATCATGCAGCTTTTGAGTATACTTATAAAGTGACATTTTGGATCTGGAATCATAACCTGTTAACTAAGACTTCTAGGTCTTTCTCACATAGTTCTCACCAAACTGCCATGTATGTACATTGTCGTAAACTCAGCATAAAGGTTTGAGGATAATGTGCTACCTTTTTACCCCTGAAGTATTTTTAAAGAAATTTCTGTTTTCAAATTGTGGTGTTGTTATGACCGGTCTATCAGAAACTATAAGTGCTGTGCCAGTCATGGAGATTTTTATTGACGTCTGTCTCTATTGGACAGGCCTTGCTTAAGCCTCACTCTAACCATCCAAAACAGAAAACCTTTTGGTTTGATGTCTTGTGCAAATAGGCATTTGAGGGAGGCACTAGTGAGTTATCCCAGATATTTGGAAGCGATTAAATCTGGAAGTGCACTTTATAAACCTTCTGTTTAAACTAGGAAATCTCAGCTAATGACCATGAATTGGGATCATTTAGTGATTGCTTTCAGGAGGTGTAAGCCAAAGCTCTTTTGGCAGGCAATCAGTTTGATTTGGGCTAGAGAAGAAGTGTTATCTGAATTGTGTTATCTAGATAACACAATTCAATTTCTTCAAGAAAAAATATACTGTGTATTTAAACTGGATGCATAAGCATCCCAATGAAAAGGCCATCTTTGGATTTCTAAGGCGGAAGAAGCTCACAATGTAGACATCTCGGCTCTGGCGGCCATCAAATTGTACCTCAAGTCTTTTCTGTCTTCTCTGAGTATGGAATGCCAAGCATAGCCACAAAGAAGCCTTGTTTCTGAAACCTCACACTGTATCAGTCAGCATGCTGAAAAACATCTTGTAAGTGAATGTGTCAGGGCCAACTGAGAAACTCATGTCTGCATTTTTGGAGCTGAATAGGTTTAGTTCAGGTAAAATCTAGAAACGTAGGAGTTCCATCATAGACGAGGTATATTGAAAACTATCAACTATGTTGTCTTTTATATAATCTTATGTTTAGTTGCCAGTATTATCTTGTTTATTTTGTTCATATGAAGCGAGATGTTTATATATAATAGTTGCATTAGGATAAAGCATTCATTTTCATTGAAGACTTTTAAAATATATGGTGTGGATTTCTTGTGTATGTTCATCCATGTCGCGAAGGGCTCTGGAACTTGCTAATAAAAACAATCCTGTAAATCTCATAAGGCTAATCCCAATGCACATTATCTCAGTGTAAGAGGGGATATGTTTGAGTTGCGGTCCTTCTGAATTCCTTCCTCATAACTCTTGTGTTGGAAAAGCCTGTGCCTCTCAGGGAGCTAGGATTTCTAAATCTGGACTGTGTTCACACTCTTAAGTGCAAACCTTTATCAGCATGACTCAGCAAGTTTGATACTAAATAAAACACATCAATCTGAAAGCCAGCTCATTATAATACAGATTGTGAATTAGACTAACAGCTAAGGGATGTATGATAAGTATGAGCAATGTTTGGTGTATATCCAGCTTTTACACTTATTTTTAGTTAGTGAGATGTTTATATTTATGATGGTAATTATTTTTCACCTGATTTATGCAAGAATGAGATATAATTAATTATATTGCACTATAAAATATTGTGTAGGTGATAGTTTTGGGGTTAGGGGATCTGCAATATTATATTTAGACGTAAGAGATTCTTTTGCTGGATTGTCTGATTTCCAAACCACTATTTCCTCAGGTTTGTCTGACTGCTTACACCCTTATTTTCTATGTGCATAGCACTGTGTGTGGGAGGAGTGAGGGACTCCTGCCAGTTTTCCTCTACTGCAAAATGCTCATAATTATCCTTTGGGTTCAGTACATCTACAGGACTGACCCCAAAATTTCAGTAGCACACAATAGTACAGAGCTCGTTTTGATATTTCCTAAATATAGCGTTAAGTCAGTAAATAAGAATCAAGCAAACAAAGACATGTGTGGAGGAAAGGAGCTTTTCCCTTCATTAGCTTGAGCTGAAAAGGACCAAATGAAGTGGATAAGCTATTAAAAGTACGTTTAATACTGTCCGGTTCTGCCATATCAAAGATTCCCATCATAACAAGGAGAAAGATGTGGTTAGAAGAGTAGTTTATCAGTCCTCTTCATATTTGTGAAGGCAAACTAGGTATATAGAAACACCATTTTAATCTTTGAGCAATCTGAAATGGAATTTTGTGGGAAGGGGACAAAATCATGTTTCTAGCAATTTACCCAGAATAATCTGAATGGATGGTCATTTATGTCTAATTGGTTTAGGACTATTTTGTTTACTTGGCGATCTTCAGGGCTTCGTAATTATTGATTGCTCTAAGATTAGAAGTCCATGATCATTGGTTTCATTAGATGGGGGATTCTAGAAAGTTGTAGGTTTGAGGTAGGGGCAATGGATGATCAGCCTCATGCCAGCGATTTTTGGGGCAGCTGAGAGTGGTATCAATGATGGCAGTGTGAACATTGAAATTAAGTCCACAAACCTCTTTAATGCTAAAAGATAACTGTAGCTACTTTTCATATACTGTGATCAGCATTAGTACTTGATTCCTCTGTTTGACATCTTTTCAGGCATGTTCAGTTATGTTTATAGCAGAGTCAGTTTATGCTGCAGTTTTTATGCCACTGAATAGGTTTTGAAGTGGAGGTATGTCTTTTGTTTCCATCCAGCTACTCTCACCTACGATACTCTGCGATTTGCTGACATAGAAGATTTTCCAGAGACTGCAGACCCAGTGTGGATCCTGGGGAAGAATTACAGTGCTCTAACAGGTATATTTGCACCTGCTTGCCACACATAAGCGTCACCATTCTGTACTTCCTTTCTGGGTGAAAATATGATGCCTGCTGGTGTCGTAGCTGGACTCTTGCTCTAGGCAAAACTGCTGGTTTTGTATGTAGGCGACTAAGCCAACCCTACAACAAGTCACAATTGTTGGCCCAACCCTCCCGGCTCACAAGCAGTACCTCACCAAAAACCCAAACAGTAAAAGATGATTTGTATCAGCCTTTACGCATGGACTCAAGAGTGCAACATCTCAGGGGAGTTGTGGTTAAACAGAGATTACCCTGTTCTCACATGAGCAACATATCTCGTTCACACACAGGCAATGAAAGAGATGCAGTGAATTTTTTATTAGGTTTTATTAACAAGACTGCAATTTACTGTAAAATGCATTGACTGCAATGATGAGGATAATGAACAATGCAAGAAACAGAATGGTAAAAACAAGAGTCATGAATACAAAGGCCCCCCCACCATCTTGCAATAACATGTACTATGAAATAGATGTGAATTAAGCACTAATACTCTATCATGATGAACCTAATCTCTAACCTAAAGAGAGCTAGGTGTGTTAAACCTAATCTGCCAGTACCATGTCCATGAGAAGAGCCCCTCAACCCATGTTACCTTAGAATGAGGTCTCTAGATCAGACTCCATGGTGACACGAAGGCTGGGTCTGTATCAAGGCGACGTGTAGCATATATATGATGGCATCTGGTAGGAATCCCTCTGATCATCCTGAATGTGTGAGATGTATTTATACAGACCTTGTAGGACCCCTGTTGCAGGTATGTTCCCAAACAATAGATAAAATGGCATGCTTGGGGCAGTAATTATATAAACAATTCCATGAAAAGTTACTTTGTTACCTTCACATGAAAGTGCAAAAGTACATGATGTGAATACCTACATATCTCGTATATCTTTGTCGCTGATAGTGGCGCCTTTACTGAGTGGCACTGATAATGTGAAACTAAACATCTTTCTAACTATAACCATAGCAGACATTTTGGAGAAAAATAAATAAATAAATGTGCTAAAACAGAGCAAGCTAAGTAGGTTAAAAGTCACTGGGTGATGGGGCACAGGGCTGGAATCCCCAGGTCTAAGCTAAACTCCTGATTCCCATTAAAACTAAATTGGATCCACTACACTGGGGGACGTGCGTCTGCAGCAATTTAGGGTCTGATGTTAACCACCATGTAGCCCCATCTTTTTTGTTTAGTATGATGACTTTAGTGCAGTGTCAACTAAAGGGCTACACCCTTAATATGGGCATGGGTCCATGTCCAGGTGATGTGTCAACCCCCTTCACCAGTGCAGCTCACCTTTTCTATCCACTGTGACCCTTCTTTGTCCTGTGATCTGAACTCTGATCTTAATCATCCAGTCTTCACCCTCCATCATGGGCCTGGTCCTTCACAGTGGCGCAGCCACATCTTTCACTTCTTTCTTTTTTGAGTCAATATTTATAATATGGTGTTAGTAGAGGTACCACATACATGGTATCTAGTTATCTATTTATTTAATATTTAGTTAGTGTTTTTATATAGCACATACTGGACCCTAACATGCCACTACTTTGTACATGCTGTACAGGGTATAAAACAGCATTTACAATGTGCAATGGCATGCTGTACAGGATATAAAGAAGCATGTACAATGACATGAGCTATATGAGGCATGAACAACAAGATACAAAGCAAAAGTCACAGGAACATAGTTAATGTAAGACCACCCAAGAAGCAAATATTTCAGCTCTTTCTTTAGGGGCAATACAGATGAAATAGTGTGGTTAGAAGTGGCAAAGGAGTTCCAAACCTTGGAAGCACATTCAGAGAATGTATTGCTGAAGACAGGAGTCTCAAGTATGGGAGTGTCAGAGCTGTGAAGTTAACAATAACCCTCTCAGATCCTTTTCTTAATCGCCAAGGAGAGGGAGTCTTCAAAATGTAATAGCGTATAAAGCATGCTTGTCTGAAGGCAGATCTGTCCTCAATGGGAAATTAATTCCAGTTGAGCAGAACGGGGCAATTTGGTTGAATCAGTCTGTGCTAGCCTTGAGTCAAGAAGATACGTGAAGTGCAGCTTTCAGGGGGGGTTGGTAAATTATTGCCATGCCAAAGAATAGAATACCAAAAATGTAATCTGTTGTGTAGACAATGGGAACTAAGACTATCTCCTCTAAATATTGTTCTGGTAAAAAAACAAAAAAGGCTGAAGCCCATGAATTACTTTGAGCTGAAGATTGGCTTTTCTGACTGTGTTTTTGGAGACTGAGTTGCCTATCAGGAGTAAATTCAAGTCAAACAGCATGCAGTGTAGAATATTAGTTGAGTCCAGTTGAGGAGAAATACGTACAAACTCCAGTTTGTTGGGATTTAGTTTGAGGTGTTAAGCAGTTATCCAAGGGTGAATAATATCTATGGCTGAAACCTGCACGAAGAAATCAAACGGAGAGTGTTTCATTGGCATATTGGTGATGTGGTATGCCTGACTTTTTAGAGGAAAATCTATGGGTTTAAGAAAAAGGGTTTACGAAAAAGGTTGAAGCGTGCAGGGGCTATTAAAGATTCTCGAGTAACTTCTTGTGGTACAGGAACTGGATTAGAGAAGGAACTGCTATTTTAATCTTTTGCAAGCGATTGGCAAGATAGGATTTAAATGATTACAGCACTTTGTCTTCGAAGACTCTCTTGTATGAATGAGGGGCATGGCCAGTAAGGAGTAGCTGCATTTCACCAGCGGTCTTCCAACCAACATTGAAAAGTAGCACAACCCTGCAGCCCCATGTTCCCGGAGACTGAATGGGCATTGTAAGGAGAGACACTGTAGAGCCGATGCTGGATAAGAAACAGGTTAGTCCTTGAAACCACAGCCTTTGTTGGAAATGTGCCTTAATGTTAACTGAAGCAGGTAGACCTTTAGCACCGCAAGTGCCTTGTACAGAAAAAGGTAAGTAGACCACCAAACCAGGATTGCACCATGCTCGCCGTGATGCACTCCCCAATTAGAAGGTGAGAGACAAGTTGAATAGGTAAGACATCCACGCATTAAAGCCCACAGTCGATGTTGGTGAAAGTATAGTTGACAGCTCTTTGCCAGACTGTGAGCAGAGTCATGACTAAAGACTGCAAGATATGGCTGCTTGCCAAAGGACATATTTGTGAATCTAATTGAGATACATTTTTGAACGTGTGTTCTAGTCTGTGTTGACAAGCATGGAGTGCCACTAATTACAATTTGATCACTCGAGGCAAGATGATTATTGACCTGATCTCCCAGAAACCTGAGCTCAGTATTTTGAGAACCGATGGTAGAATTAAGAGTCAAATGGGGTAGCCGACGATTACAGCCGTTGGTGGCATATGAATGCATGGGACAGGGATCTGGCCAGGGGACAGCCACAGAGAGGAGTCCATGCTAGACACAGACATGTGGAATGTAGCATTAAAGCTAATTGGTGAAGGCTGTCCCAGTGCCAATCACTACACATAGCTGGACAAGGTCAAGGAGCATGAGGGCATTAAGGAAGTAATTGGTATGAAACTGACTGGTGTTGTGGTAGCAGAGGCTCCATTAACAAAACACATCTCTGGATTGAAATTCGGCTTTCAGAGTATTTTCCTCAGGAGTGTCTATACATGTAAAAGGAACCGGGCGACTGCAATATAGATAGTGATTTATCGGTACTGTCAGCAATTTTTGGTGGAAAGGCTTTTGATGTTCCTTGAAATCACCCAATGACAAGCAGTAGAGCAAAGTGGTAAAACAACTTATTAACAAACAAATGAAATAAGGTAAGGATCACAAGAAGCCTGCATCGTTTCATCCTTCACCAGTGAAACATGCAACAGAGGCCGAGAAGATTAGCATTACTGCATACATCTTTCAGCAATTTCTCATGGAGTTCAGAATGGAAGTTGGAATGATAACAAATTACTTTTGAGATGCACAAAAGGAGATTTGTGGTTCTTTCTGGTCAAGGGTGGGGGGGCACACTACATTTGCCTGTGGGACTGAAGGGCTACTTCCTCACACTCTTCACACGTGGAGGGGCACAAAAAGAGACCCATGGTCCCGCTGTGTGGGAGACTTATTTCTGACCAAGGGGTGGCGGTGCATTACATTTCCCAGCAGCCTGTGGGACTGAAGGGCTGCTACCTCATGCTCTTCGTGCCCAGAGGCACACAAAAGAAGGCATGCAGGCCTGCTGCGCAGGGCTCGCCCAGGTGCGCGCCCCAGGGAAGGCCGGGCCCATCTTCACCCAGAAGAAGCCTGGCTGAGCCACCCCCTTTTTCAACGTAGTCACAGCATTGCTGTGGTGAGTTGGCACACTGCCTTTATTCTTTTTTGGGCCTACCTGGCTGTATTTTAGAAATTATCCTGATTTAGTTATAGTATCTAGCAGTGGGTAAGCAGAAAGCTTCGGATGTCCCCTTGGATACCAATGGTGCTAAATAGTCCAGGAAACCTTCCTCTGGCAGTAATTCTCGCTCTTCTGGGTGCATAGAGAACAACACCTTAAAGGACATTGATTACTTGAATGAAGAAGTGAAGGCCATCCTAAATAACAACAAGACTAAAATTACTACTGACAGTGGGTTTCAAATCAATAAGATGCTGAAGTGTTAAAAAAAAACGCGCTAGCTAGAAAAAAAGATAAGCCACCACCCAGCAGTCCATTGATGTATCAACCTATTAATAAATCTGTGTCTTCTGCAATGGCTACGAATATACCTGAAGGGCCTATTTCACACCGCTGTAGCAAGGGAATCATAGCTAATGATAATGAGCCACCCTGTTATCCTGCTAGCCCTGAGGTTATAGTGGTACTGACCATTCCGTGTTCTAACAGGTTTGAGCCTCTGGAGGCAGACAAGGGAATTCCAGAAAATGCTGCTCCTATATTGAAGGGGCCACCAGCTGTTTGAGAACTTGGTTATAAGGACCGCGAAAAACAGCTTGGTGAGTGCTCCACTCAGCCGTGAAACGGAAGTCCCTGCACCAAAAGTGAGATGACATCAAGAGTTTAATGCTCCTACTAATGAGGAAAATAACAGGGGGACATGGTTAATTGTGCAGGTGCAAGTGTTCCTGTCTGCCAGGGCCAATGATTTTATCAAACTCAACCGGGTGGGGGGCTTTCGCCTACTGTTCCATTGGAATCTTGGAGGCAGCCCCCAGAAACCCCCTACGGGACTGCCACCACTAGTACAGCTAATGCGCTACGCAGTGTGGTTGATGGAGAGCAAGAACCACCAGCCCAGGCATAGAGTGTCCGGACTTCGATCTCAGGAAGTTGGCTGTCCAGGGTACACCAAGTATGGCCGCTGACATGTGTCTTCTTCAGTAGGGGCCCATAGCCTGGATCGTGTTAATAATTTGGCAACTTGACTATCTAAGGGTGTAGATAGGGTTTTAAAACATCAGTCCCGGATGCACGATGATGGGATGTCAGACAACAATTCTCATTCTCAAAAAGCAGGAATACTTGGTAGAACTATTTATATGGGCAGGGTGACCAAATTAACATTGGGGTCTATTGAAAATCAGGACTCTTGGATCAACAAGGTCATTCACTGGGTCAGATTTAAGCAAAATTGCTTTTCAGTTATAAGAACAGATAATGAGGATGCAAAAAGACACAGTTAAGAGACAGTTTAGACACAGATCATGGCTTTATTTCTCTGCTCTTAAAAAAAGACCAGCTGTTAGCAATCTCACAGATTTTGAGTTGCGTACATGTTATCATGGAACAACACATAGCACTGATATAAGATTGAAGTTATTGCTACTGCATGGTACAAAGTCTGTAAATCATAGGGGAGATGTTGTTGGTGTTGTTGGTTCCGTTCAATCCGTTCAATCTTATGGCCCTGCTCCAGCTGATGAATTACAAAACCCCAATGTAAGTTCTCTTCTGAATGAAATTGACTGACTATCTATTGTCGGAGGTTCAGTACACACTGAAGGGACTTCAACTAATGGGAGTTGGCCGCTGGTTAATCTAACGGGCAGGGGAAATAGGGAGGAGACTCAGGTACTTACTCTGAGGGCCTTTTAGGTCATAGTCTCGGTAATAATAATAACACTATATCAGTAAAGGCTCATTCAGTCCCTCTTCCACCAAGTGTATGTGTAGTGCAGGAGGTAGCAGTCCCAAATTACGTATCATCCCATTGAACTTGGCTGGTTTGAAGAATAAATTGTTAGACCCTGAGTGGGTCTCTTATATTAATCGTTATGATATCTGTATTTTTCAGGAGAAGTGGGCTATCAACCTGGTGCTTGTGGAAGGCTTTATATCTTATAGTGCTGGGGCCCAGTCTACTGGGAACAGCAGGTAGGCCAAGGGAAGTTTACTTATTTTGATTACCTGATTTGCTAGGCATCCAACTTACCTTTTCTATGGGTTTTAAGCTGGTGATAATGTGTATGCTAGATCAGTCACATGTGGAGTTGAGTCTCAGACTCTTGCAGAATTACAAGAATTAGTAGAATCTATCCAGCAACATGCTAGAATAGTAGTAGCGGTTGACGTTAACTGTTCAATTGAACATTCTACATATATCAGTGATTTAACTTATCTTGAGGATGGATTTTGGGGCTTTCCTCAGCTACAAAGGAGACTGCAGCACCCACACTTGTGTGGCGCTCTTTAGTTGACTGTGCTTTGTGTGGGGGGAGGGCTCAGAGCCTGTAGTGGTTGTATGCGCTCAGATCTGTGTAGTGTTCCTACTTTTTAATGTGGCCAGTACACAAGCATCATCGATTACATAATAATTTATGTTAGCTTGTGGCAAATGCTAGATGACATGAGGGTTGACACTTGGCATGATAGTGACCATAATTCCTTAATTCTCCTACTTTCAGGATTGGTATTACTAAGATTAGAAAAAAAATGCAGCACTGAAGTACCTGACCTCTATTGGCTAATAACTGTAAATGAGTATTGTGGCGGAGGGTAATGTCAAACCCGTATTTCTATAAGGAGATTTATGAGCTGTTTGTGGTTGCCCTGTCTAAATCTGAAAATTATGATGTAGAGAAAATTCGGATTCTTACCATTCACAAGTCTTTTGTCCCTAAACTTTAGGATGTCTTCTATAAAAATGTGTCTTTTAGACAGCCAGTCGTGCTCAACAAAAAGAAATGGTACAATATTGTATGCTCAGAGGCTAAATCGGTCCTAAGGTCCACTGTTATGAGTTGCTTGCAATGGGAGATAAAAGAAGCCAGAGTGAGGTAAAAAAACTCCAGTCCAGGCCAAGAGGCCTTTGGAAGCTGCTATCTAGCAGGATTTGCAGGAGGCAATCAGATGAAATGATAATAGGCCCTTTTGGAATATGTTATGTAATGGTGCTTGTGATAGTACTAGATCTTACCACTGCCACTTTCGACTGAAGAGCTGGGTCAGGGTGTTTTTTACTGTCTCACTGGGATCCTGCTAGCCAGTGCTCATAGTGAAAACCCTATGTTGTCAGTATGTTTGATATGTGTCACTGGGATCCTGCTAGCCAGGATCCCAGTGCTCGTAAGTATGTGCCCTGTATGTGTTCCCTGTGTGATGCCTAACTGTATCACTGAGGCTCTGCTAACCAGAACCTCAATGTTTATGCTCTCTCTCTGCTTTTAAAATTGTCACTGCAGGCTAGTGACTAATTTTACCAATTCTCATTGGCACACTGGAACACCCTTATAATTCCCTTGTATATAGTACCTAGGTACCCAGGGTATTGGGGTTCCAGGAGATCCCTATGGGATGCAGCATTTCTTTTGCCACCCATAGGGAGCTCAGACAATTCTTACACAGGACTGCCACTGCAGCCTAAGTGAAATAACGTCCACGTTGTTTCACAGCCATTTTAGACTGCATATAAGTAACTTATAAGTCACCTGTATGTCTAACCCTCACTTGGGGAAGGTTAGGTGCAAAGTTTCTGAGTGTGTGGGCACCCTGGCACTAGCCAAGGTACCCCCACATTGTTCAGAGCAAATTCCCTGGACTTTGTGAGTGCGGGGACACCATTACACGTGTGCACTACGTATAGGTCAATACCTATATATAGCGTCACAATGGGAACTCCGAACATGGCCATGTAACATGTCTAGGATCATGGAATTGTCACCCCAATACAAATCTGGTATTGGGGGGAACAATTCCATGCATCCCCAGGTCTCTAGCACAGAGCCCGGGTACTGCCAAACTAACTTTCCAGGGTCTCCACTGCAGCTACTGCTGCTGCCAACCCCTCAGACAGGTTTCTGCCCCCCTGGGGCCTGGGCAGCCTAGTCCCAGGAAGGCAGAACAAAGGATTTCCTCTGAGAGAGGGTATTACACCCTCTCCCTTTGGAAATAGGTGTGAAGGGCTGGGGAGGAGTAGCCTTCCCCCAGCCTCTGGAAATGCTTTGATGGGCACCGATGCTGCCAGTCTACACCAGTTCAGGGATCCCCCAGCCCTGCTCTGGCGCGAGACTGGACGTAGGAAAGGGGAGTGACCACTCCCCTGACCAGCATCTCCCAGGGGAGGTGCCCAGAGCTCCTCCAGTGTGTCCCAGACCTCTGCCATCTTGGATGCAGAGGTGTGAGGGCAAAATGGACAGCTCTGAGTGGCCAGTGCCAACAGGTGACGTCCGAGACCCCTCCTGATAGGTGCTTACCTTTCTCTGTAGCCAATCCTCCTCTGTGGGCTATTTAGGGTCTCTCCTGTGGTTATCTCACCAGATAACGAATGCAAGAGCTCACCAGGGTTCCTCTGCACTTCCCTCTTCGACTTCTGCCAAGGATCGACCGCTGACTGCTCCAGGACGCCTGCATAACCGCAACAAAGTAGCAAGAAGACTACCAGCAACATTGTAGCGCCTCATCCTGCCGGCTTTCTCGACTGTTTCCTGGTTCTGCATGCTCTGAGGGCTGTCTGCTTTCACCCTGCACTGGAAGCCAAGAAGAAATCTCCTGTGGGTTCGACGGAATCTTCCCCCTGCTAACGCAGGCACCAAACTTCTGCATCACCGGTCCTCTGGGTCCCCTCTCATCCTGACGAGCATGGTCCCTGGAACACAGGAGCTGGGTCCAAGTGTCTCCCACAGTCCAGTGGCCCTTCTGTCCAAATTTGGTGGAGGTAAGTCCTTCCCTCCCCACGCCAGACAGTAATCCTGTGTACTGCGTGATCTGCAGCTGCTCGGGCTTCTGTGCACTTTTCCAAGACTTCCTTTGTGTGCAGCCTAGCCCAGGTCCCCAGCACTCCGTCCTGCATTGCCCAACTCGCTGAGTTGGACTCTGACGTCGTGGGACCCTCCTTTGTGACTCTGAGTCGACCGCTGTCCTCAGATCTTCTAAATGCCTGTTCCGGTACTTCTGCGGGTGCTGCCTGCTCTTGTGGGGGCTCTCTGAGTTGCTGAGCGCCCCTTCTGTCTCCTCCTCCAAGGGGCGACCTCCTGGTCCTTCCTGGGCCCCAGCAGCACCCAAAATCCTCAACGCGACTCTTGCGGCTAGCAGGGCTTGTTTGCGGTCTTTCTGCGTGGAAACAACTCTGCATCCTCCAGCTCGCCGTGGAACTTCTTCTGACCAAAGGAGAAGTTCCTGGCACCTTCCGTTGTTGCAGAATCTTCGGCTTCTTCCACCCAGAGGCAGCCCTTTTGCACCTTCATCCGGGGTTTAGTGGGCTCCTGCGACCATCCGCCCCCCCCCCCCCCCACCCCGGACACTTGCGTGACTCTTGGACTTGGTACCCTTCCTTTACAGGTCCTCAGGTCCAGGAATCCGTCTTCATTGTTTTGCTGGCAGTTGTTGTCCTTGCAGAATCCCCTATCTCGACTTTACTGTCTTTCTGAGGTAGTAGGGTAACTTTACTCCTACTTTTCAGGGTCTTGGGGTTGGGTATCTTGGACACCCTTAGTGTTTTCTAACAGTCCCAGCGACCCTCTACAACCTACACTAGGCCTGGGGTCCATTCGTGGTTCGCATTCCACTTTTGGAGTATATGGTTTGTGTTGCTCCTAGGCCTATTTCTACCTATTGCATCCTATTGTGATTCTACATTGTTTGCACTACTTTTCTAACTGTTACTTACCTGATTTTGGTTTGTGTACATATAATTTGTGTATATTACTTACCTCCTAAGAGAGTGAATCCTCTGAAATACTTTTGGCATATTGTCACTAAAATAAAGTACCTTTATTTCTGATGGATACACCTACCTGTGGAATCCTCACCAAAAGAATTCTCCCCTTGCGCTAGCCCTCGACGGAAATTTCTTCTAGCTCTGCACGTCGACGATGACGTCTCAATCGCCCGACTCCACGCGACGCCAGATGACGTCATCCAGGCAATAAGAAGCCCTCGTCGACGTGCAGAAGTCAGTTCCCTTTTTTCCATGCCCGAATAACGGTTGATTCTTCGAGGCTCACAGGGAGCTACTGTTACCAACGGACGGTTACGATGTCGCAACCTAGAAAATCCGGCTTTAAACCTTGTAACCAGTGCAGGGGTCGGATGTCGGTTACCGACCCCCCGAGAACTGCCTCTGGTGCCTTAGTTCCGACCATGAGGTCGAGGCATGCGGTTCGTGCCAACGAATGAACCCTAAGGCACTTAAGGAGAGGGAGGCGAAGTTATTCTTGGTCCGGTCCAAAAAGAAGAAAGAGAGGCGTCATAGGAGGGAGTCTTCGTCGAGATAAGCCCGACCGTCACCCCTCCACCTCCGGCGACCCCGACGTCACCTGGGTCGGTCTTTGAGGTCGAGCCTCCACAGAGGCCTGAAGGTTCTCCTAGCCAGGAGTTACCTGGACCCTCTTTGGCAGCTTTGCCGGTGCAGCAGCAACAGTACCCGGCTTTCCCGACTCCGGGATCGGATCCTGCAGCGTTTTTGAACGCTATGTATAACATCTTTGCTTCCATGACGCCGGGTGGAAGTCATGCAGGTCCGTCTGGCCCTTTGGCCTATGACTTGGGTGTTACGGCGTCTTTCAAGTCGGCGCCGTTCACCCGTTTATGTCTGCTGCATCTGAAGCGGCGCCGATGCCTACGACGTCGCTCAGGATGGCTACACCTGTTACGGCGCCGTCGGATTCGCCTCGGATCCGATCGAAGTCCAAGAACACTTTGGAGCCGGAGCCTCCGGCTTTGGACGAATCCGAGGTTCGGCGCTGACGAAGATCTTCGGCGTCGGCCGACGCCTTGTCGACTCCAGGCTTGGAGTCAAGGCTTAGGTCAAGACGCCTGGCCCTTCGTCTCTTGGAGGAGGAGGAGTACGCGGGGCAACACCTGGAGGAAGGAGAAGTTGTAGAGCCCTCAGGTGACTTCCAGGGACTGGACTCAGCTAGTGGCCTTGACACTACCCCGGAATGGGATCTGGCTTCCCCTGGAGAGGTCACAGAGGAAGCAGCTTCTTTCCATAAAGTCATTCGTAAGGCTGTAGACTTTTTGGATATTCCTCTTCCTACCGCAGAGGTTAAGAGAAATTTATTGACAGAAGTCCTCCATCCAACATCTGCTTCTGCTGAGCCTCTTCTACCATTCAATGAGGCTCTGCTGGACCCTATTAAGGATATCTGGCTGAAACCTGTATCCACCGCTGCAGTCAACAGAGCGGTGGCTCAGCGGTACAGGACGGCGCCTGGGGATCCGGTGTTTCTTTCCAGGCAACCAACTCCGGAGAGCCTAGTGGTCCAAGCTTCATGTTCCTCCAGATCCTCTCCTGGCTCGTTTCCTGGGGCCCCTGCTGATAGAGAGTCAGAAAAGATGGACCATACTGCTAAAGACATTTTCATCGTGCAGTATGGCCCTAAAATCATCCAATGCCACATGCATACTGGGACGTTACATCCATGCCCTTATGGAAGAGGCAAAGGGCCACCCTAATTTGTCCCAGGAGATGCTGCAGCTCTTAGCGGATGCTCAGGCGGCTGCGACGCAAGTGATCCAGTCTGGTTTGGACACTTCGGACTCGGTGGCTAGGGCTATGGGCACGACCATAGTCTCTAGGAGGCAGTCTTGGCTTCGATCTTCGGGCTTCTCGACGGACGTGCAGGCCACACTCCTTGATCTTCCGTTTGATGGGGAAAAGCTCTTCGGCTCTAAGGCTGACTCAGCCTTGGAACGTTTTAAAGAGAGCAGAGCGACAGCTAGGTCTTTGGGACTACAGTCGTCGGCCTCATCCACTTTTAGAGGCTTTCAGAGATTTAAGGGATTTGGACGTGGTTCCTTTCGAGGAAGATTGCAAGGACCACAACAATCTGCTTCTACCCTGCCTTACAGATCCTTCAGGGGCAGGGGCAGAGTCCATACGAGAGGAGCCACCTTGCAGCACTCTGCCTCTTCCTCTTCCTCGGGAGGGGTGCAGCAAGGAAAGCAGCCGTAGTCCTCCACCATTCCCTGTCCATTCGTCTCCGGTAGGGGGGAGACTTGCCTTTTTTCTTCCAATGTGGGAGGTCATAACATCAGACTCCTGGGTCATCGACATTGTGAAGAGGGGGTACGCTCTTCCCTTTCGGGAATTCCCTCACACCTTCCCTCCCCGCCCATCCTTCTGTTCGGAAGACCATCTTCTCCTGTTACAGCAGGAGGTATTATCCCTATTACAAAAAGGTGCAATAGAGTTGGTTCCCGAGCAAGAGAGGGGTCAGGGGTGCTATTCAAGATACTTTCTGATTCCCAAAAAGGATGGTCGGCTGAGACCGATTTTGGACTTGAGGATTTTGAATTGGTTCCTCAAACAGGAAAAGTTCAAAATGCTGACCCACTCACAGGTTCTTTTGGCGTTGAACAAAGGAAACTGGATGGTGTTGGTCGATTTGCAGGACGCGTATTTTCATATTCCGATCCTCAAATCGCACAGGAAGTATCTCCGTTTTGTGGTGGGATCACAACATTATCAGTTTGCGGTCCTCCCGTTTGGTCTTACTTCAGCACCTCAAGTCTTCACAAAGGTGATGGCGGTAGTAGCGGCAGATCTCAGAAGAAGGGGGATCGCTGTGTTTCCCGATCTGGACGATTGGTTGATCAAAGCCAATATTCCAGAGCTCATGCGGTGCCATCTCCAGTCGACGACTCAATTGTTGTACGACCTGGGTTTTTCAGTCAATGTACCCAAATCTCACCTGGAGCCCTCTCAATGCCTCCTGTTCATAGGGGCAGTATTGGACATGACATTGAATCAGGCCTTTCCTCCGCCACAGCGGGTTCAGGACATACAGGCTTTGATTCCAATGTTTTGAAATGGAGCAGTAGTTCCAATCCTCAAAGTCCTTCGTCTGCTCGGTCTGTTTGCTTCTTGCATACTGTTGGTCACTCATGCACGCTGGCACATGAGGGCTCTCCAGTGGTGCGTCCGCAGGCAGTGGTTTCAGCACAAAGGGGATCTCGAGGACTCGATAATGATCTTCAGAGACACTGCAGTGGATCTTCAATGGTGGGCAGCGGTCAACAACCTGTCACAAGGAAGGCCGTTCTCGCTACCCCCACCAGTGGACTCAGTGGTAACGGATGCTTCCACTCTAGGTTGGGGAGCTCATCTGGGGGACCTGGAGATCAAAGGCCTTTAGTCTCCAGTAGAACAGAAATTACACATCAATCTGTTAGAATTGCGGGCAGTACGACTGGCACTCAAGGCCTTCCTCCCTTCCATTCGCGGTCAGTCAGTCCAGGTTCTAACGGACAACACAACCGCGATGTGGTATATAAACAAACAGGGAGGAGTGGGGTCGTATCTTCTCTGCAGAGAAGCTCTTCGTCTCTGGTCCTGGCTTCAGGACCACAAGATCTGCTTGGTTGCACATCACTTGGCCGGAGTCCTGAATGTGCGTGCAGACGTTCTCAGTCGACGCAGCTCGGTCGATCACAAGTGGCGTCTTCATCCAGATCTAGTTCTGGTTATCTTCAGGATGTGGGGATATCTGCAAATAGATCTGTTTGCCACTCAAGAGAATGCGCAGTGTCCGCTATTTTGCAGCCTCCACTATCCGGTGCAGGGAGCTTTGGGGGACGCGTTTCAGATGACCTGGAAGGGTCAGTTACTTTACGCGTTTCCCCCCTATACCCTTGATTCCTCAAGTTCTCAGGAAGATCCACCAAGACCGAGCCCAAGTCATCCTAATAGCTCCGGATTGGCCGAAAAGGGTGTGGTATTCGGACCTACTCCAACTCTCTCAGTGCCCTCCGCTCCGTCTCCCTTGCAGGGTGGACCTCCTCTCGCAGTCGCAGGGGCAGATTCTACACCCCCACCTCCAGAGCCTGCATCTTCATGCCTGGAGATTGAACGGGCCAATCTGAGTTCCTTTTCTCTCCATCCAGATGTGGTGGAAGTTATTCTATCGGCCAGGCGTCACTCCACCAAGTCAATCTATGCAAATCGTTGGGCTAAGTTTACAAGCTGGTGTGGAGAGAATAGTTTAGATCCTTTAAGAGCTGGTTTATCTGACATTTTGTCATTTGCGCTCTATTTAGCAGAGAAAGGTGTTTCAGTTGCCACTGTTAAGGGTTATCTGTCTGCACTATCTGCTTTTCTGTGCCTTCCTGATCAACCATCCTTCTTTAAATCACCAATTGTTTTAAAGTTTCTAAAGGGACTCACTAATAAGTATCCGCCCACGCCATTCGTTATGCCTCAGTGGGACCTTAACTTAGTTTTAACTTTTCTTATGGGGGCTCCGTTTGAACCCATGCACTCTTGTTCTTTACGGTTCCTAGTATTTAAAAATGTTTTCCTGGTGGCAATAACATCTGCCAGAAGGGTTAGTGAGCTTCAGGCTCTAACTGTAGAAACCCCATTCCTTTCCTTCTTCAAGGACAAAGTGGTGTTGAGGACCAAGGCGGCTTTCCTACCGAAGGCTGTTGCACCCTTTCACCTGGGGCAGTCAATTACTCTCTCTTCCTTTTACCCTCTGCCTCACCCATCCAAGGAGGAAGAGAGGCTCCACCGGCTGGATCCGCGAAGAGCACTGAGCTTCTACGTCGCCAGGACGAAAGAGTTCAGACAGGATGAACAGCTCTTCGTTGGATACGTGGGGAGAGGAAAGGTAGAGCGGTCCACAACAGAACGCTATCCAGGTGGGTCATTCTATGTATTAAGATCTGCTATTCTTTGGCGAAGAGAGATCCACCTGTGGGGCTTCGTGCCCATTCCACCAGGGCCAAAGCAGCTTCATCGGCTTTGGCTAGAGGTGTTCCTGTGGTTGACATCTGCAGGGCAGCGACCTGGGCATCCCTCCATACTTTTGCCAAACATTACTGTTTGGACTCTGACGTCAGGAGGGATGGCCATTTTGCTCGCTCGGTGCTGCAAGATTTCTTGGTTTGACCATTTGGGCACCCGCCTCTGGAGGTTATACTGCTTAGGGACTCTATTCTTTTGGTGAGGAATCCACAGGTAGGTGTATCCATCAGAAGAATAAGTTACTTACCTTCGGTAACACTTTTTCTGGTGGATACAGTAACTACCTGTGGATTCCTCACGGTCCCACCCACCTCCCTGTTGCCTGACTGGTCAAACCAGGATCTCTTTGGGTGTGCATCCTTGGACTTGTATATATATATGTATATAGCTGTTTCATGCATATAGTTGTGTTCATTGTTTATCCTTTTTCTTTACAAATTAAGATAGTGAAAAGGATTTTTCGAACTGGAATTGTACATATATATTTATATTTATTTATTTATTTTTGTATCAAATTGAGCATTCACAATTGTGATTTATATTGAGTTTTACATTAAATGTTTTGTTTTCACCTATTCTGGATGAATGTGTGCACTTTAGGTTTAACCTGTTCGCCTCTGTGGCACGTTAAAAAAAAATGGTGATAACTGACGTCTGCACGTCGACGAGGGCTTCTTATTGCCTGGATGACGTCATGTGGCGTCGCGTGGAGTCGGGTGATTGTGACGTCATCGTCGACGTGCAGAGCTAGAAGAAATTTCCGTCAAGGGCTAGCGCGAGGGGAGAATTCTTTTGGTGAGGAATCCACAGGTAGTTACTGTATCCACCAGAAAAAGCATTACCGAAGCTAAGTAACTTATTCTTTTAGTAACTCTGAGTATTGTGTTTTCTTATGATATAGTGCTGTATGATATAAGTGGTATAGTAGGAGCTTTGCATGTCTCCTAGTTCAGCCTAAGCCGCTCTGCTATAGCTACCTCTATCAGCCTAAGCTGCTATTCTACTAATAAGGGATATCTGGACCTGGCACAAGGTGTAAGTACCACAAGGTACCCACTATAAGCCAGGCCAGCCTCCTACAACCTGGTGCAACTTCCAGTTCTGATATACACTCAGCAGCGCTGACTATAGCTAACCCTTTGGAAGAGGAAGTTAAGGCAGGTATGAATGGTTCAAAAGACCCAATAGTTTTCTCCTTACAAGAAACCATTATAGCCATAAAAGTGTTGAAATCTGCCAAAGCTCCTAGCCCCGACAAAATCCCTGGAGATTTATATGAATCAGAGCCGCTAGTTTGGGCCAGCTATATCAATATGATATCTAACGCCATAGCTGCGGGTGACCCCATACCTGATATTTGAAGAGGGACCAAAATAGTACCAGTTTACAAGAAGGGTGACCTGAGCAACACCTCAAATTACAGGCCAGATAATACACAGTTTGAATCAACCCATGCCAGCACCCTAATCGACAACCTGCAAAAATTATTTGCTAGTTAGGTTCTCAATAGGCTGTTGGTGTGGGTTGGTGCAAATTGTGTGTTGTCTCCCTTTCAAACCAGCTTCAGGCCCAAGACTAGTACCTTTGATCAAGTCTTTCGCCTAACCCTTTCATATTGAAAGTACGTACTTCTTGCTAAGCAGAAACCTTATGTGGCCTTCATAGATCTGCAAGCCGCATTTGATCTGGTCCCTAGAGGGAAATTGTGGGAGGCCTTAAGCAATATGGGTAGTCCCTGGAATTTGGTCCATCTAATGGCACAGTTGCATGAGGACACTTACACTCAGGTTAGATGGGGTAGTCATGCCAACTCACTGACCGCATTCCTATGCAGCGTGGTGTCCATCAAGGATGCTTCTGGCACCTACCTTATTTTCATTGTATATAAACAAGGTTGTTCAATTGTTATCTTAATGCCAGAACAATGCACCAATTTTAAAACACTCACGAGGGTCCAGTACTGCTCTTTCTGATGATTCCCTCTTAATTTCTAAGACATCAAGTGGGCTTCAGATCTTTATACATAGATTTGTTTTTTTGTGTTTTGCCAGGCAAGAGATTTAGATTTCAACATAACCAAAACAAAGTTCATGGTATTAAGTCATGGGCCTGCTAAGAGCTGTGTGACCATAGTAGATAATGTGCCTCTGGAAAGAGTACGTTCTATTGACTATCAAGGTGTAAGAGTTTCTGATAAGCTTGGTTGGGAAGATCAACTCCTTAAGAGCTCTCTTCTCATTCAGCATAGATCAAATGCCATCCTGCGCTTTTATAAGAGTACCAGCTCAAGAGTGGTATCCCTAGCCCTCAAAGCATATCAGGATAAATCGCAGAATGCAGCAGTTTTTGGAGCAGATGTGTGGGGATATTCAAAAGCATATTCAAAAGCTCAAAGACTGACTGTAGCAGAGAATACTTTTGTTAGATCATTACTTGTGTGCCCAGTCAGCACCCCTTTGACTCCAATTTATTTTTATTTAGGCTTGAACAGGGTTTCTGATCTGATAATATTAAAACTCTGGCATGTTGGGTCCAGCTCTGAACTTGCACCTGAACTCTATGTATACAGGGATTCCCTCAGGAACCTTTTGGGAAGAACTATTCCATTGATGAAACATGTTTCTCCCTGGTCTTCTGAGTTATTAGGAGAACCCAAGCAGTATTAACAAAGCGCAGGTACATTTTTTAAAGTCTTGCTACTGGACCCATGTTTGAAAAATATCATAAATGGGTGTCTTTCAAATCAGTTTTGTGAATTAAAATGGAATTCTTACTTTGAGCCCTTTCTATCTTTTATCTATGAACCTTTTGCTAAGAGCCTTTACATTCATTTTCCTTACCGATGTTTAACTTTGAAGTCTTTTAGGAGCAGTTGGAGGACAGGCTTAGAATATAATCTGTGACCGGCCCGTGGCTTAGTCCCTGAGTCGGATGATCATATAATGTTCTTTTACCTAGTACATGCTGTTTCCCGGCGGAAATGGATTCGCCCTGTTTGTGTTAACCTGGGCATTAGACAGTATGCCACTGCCTTTAGGATTTTAAAATTTGATATTTCTAATGTAATTGTTTTTGCTGTTAGCAGGTTTTTGGTGGACGTTTGGCACGGACGCAGTCGTTTGTTTTTAAGGAAGGTTGCTATAAATTTGTTTAGGGTAATTATTGGCGAACTTCATCAATTTGATCAGGTTTAACATCTATGAATGATGGAGTGAGATCTTATGTAGCTTCTAAAATGTGATATCTTTGTGGTCTTTGTCAAATAGTTCTAACGAAAGTGGATATTAATTTAGGATAAATGATTGTTTCCATATTTTAGCTAATATCTCATGGATATTTATTTGTTTTAATTGTGATATATTTTATCTTGTATATATTGTACAGATTTTGTATGCTTTGATGATTCAACTGTGACCGAATAAAGCTTCTGTTCGATGATGATGATGACGACTTCAAAGTCTGCTTTAATGATTTAACAACTGGCATGAGCTTGCTGGGCTTCAATGTGGACAATCTTAAAAAAAGGTGGATGACTTTTCAGAGGAGCAACACTGCATTTTGAGGGTGGTGGAAGAGCTACAAGAGCAAACACAGAATTACATCTTAAGGTGAAGGACTTAGAAAACAGGTAAAAAAAACAACATTCCCATAAGTGGCTTGAGGGTGAATAAGACACCAAAGGATATATCCGAGAGCTACTACACTCAATAGAAATTAGACCTCATGATACCCTTTTGTGACGCGTTCCTCACACTGAATGGAGCGACTGGGGGTCTAAGGGAGACCCTATTTGCTTAGTATACAGCATCATACGTTTTTGTTATACATAATATGTTTATGAACATTGAGTACTGAATGTACATGCACATGCTAAGAGGGCCAGGGGCTCAATTATGTATTCCTCTTATGTTACTCAAACCTGCAAAAATCTATAATCCTAAATATCAAAATACTTGCAGTGCGAAAACTATTAAAACTACCTAGTGCAGTCTTTGATATAGATTCCTCAAAGCTTTAAGATTAAAAAAGTCATAATATTCAAAGATATGTGTACTGACTTTTTTTTAATGGCCCCAAACGATAGTCCTGCTAAATGGGCAAACAAGATCTAGGGATTTGTTAGATGGAGCAACAATGTTAATAATGTGCAGACATAAGATCTAGGGCTTTGTTAGATGAAGTAACAATGTTAATGACTTATTGTCCATGAATATAAGTCCTGTATACCCTGTAATGTAAACATGTTATCACAGTCCTAGCCGCAAGAGCGCATAGCCGGAGTGATTACAGATTAAATTAAACTATACGTTCACCCATTGTTCAGAATAGCTACCTGCCTTGATATCTCCTCACATTCATTTAATCCATGAGAGACTGTGTCCAAGATGTGAATCCATTTACATTCTCATAGATGTAACAAATTTAGAAAATCACCACCCCGTTGATTTGTGTGCACCTTTCTAATCACTAACCATCTAAGACTATCCGCTGAATGGTCATAAGATTTAAAGTGTTCCACCAACAGAGCCCCCTGTACTCTACGCCTGATCCTACTACAGTTATGAAGGATGCAGGTTTTTACTTTCTGGTGAGTTTGTCCTACACAGCGGAAATTACAAGGGCACCTAATGATGTGAATAACATCAGAACTATTACAATTAGTATGATCTTTCAATGTATATGTTTGGCCCTTGTAGTCAAAGCTCTTTGTTTTAATTGTCATGTTGCAAGCTTTGCAGCAGCTATACTTGAAGTGCCCTTTGATCTGCAGCAAGTTACACTGGGTAGGTAATGTGGTCTTTGTTAAAAAGGAGCTCACAACATAATCCTACACACTTTTTGCTTTTCTAAATGCGGTGTGATGCACTTAAGGTGGCCACACGGGCATCCTGATAGCCTCCTCTGCCAAATTAAACGAAGACAGAACTGAGTTAATCAATAGATTGATTTGGAAGAGATTCACAAAAGGGCAGGTGCCATAAAGGTATAATATAAATTGGTACAAAGCCAGAACACAGGCCCCTTCTGACTAAACAAGAATACTGTATTAAAGGGAACATTTTAGAACATCAATGCAGGATCGTTTAAATGGCCTTTATGTCACAAGACCTGTAATCTGCGATTCTTAAGAGAATAGATCATCTGCGTTCAGTTGATAAAGACCAGTTTGCATTTCCTAACAAACAGATGGCTCTTTGTGCCTAATCAGCCAGAATGTTGCTGCCTTCGGCTTACGCTGTGAAGGCCATACCCAGAATTGTAGACAAAAGGACCAGAGATGTCTAAAAGCGTATCCTGGCAAGCTTCCAGAATCTGCCTTTCTCTTTTTTACGGCCCTTAATGAACTTCCCCAGAAAAGGTGGACAGTATTGGTTTGAATTCATCGGTTACAGCCACTTTACCCAAAAGGGAAGGTCTGGGGCATTCTGCTCTGAGGTGTTTCCTGGTTTCTTTGGGAAAAGATTACGTAATCTGCTTTCTACTTAGGGCATCCATCTTGGGAACGGTGTCCACTCCGAGGAGAGTGGGTGAACTATGTCCTCTGGATCAAACGTATCTTGCAGGAGCAGGGAGTAAAAAAGAGTCTGAGTTCCTACACCCAGGTCCAACTGCTCCAGTTGTCTCTTTTGAGGGGCCTGCAACCAAGACCTGATGTCCTCATCTGCAGGAGCATCTGAATTGTCATCTGGATTCTCAAAATCCTGAAGATAAAACAATACTGTCTGGTGGATCATCCTCACACTCCTCCTCCTGAAAAGACCAAGAATTACAATATGCCTTCTTCATTCACTGTAAGGCATCCACCTTGGAGTAGGCTTTGGTCTGAGACTTTCTCGGATTCTGAGGGGCAGAGTCACCTCCAGGAACCAAACTAGGCAAGCCTTTAAAAAAAGGTTTGAATTTGCTCAGCAAGTGGGTCCAAGGATGTTGTAATGGTTCTCCGAGCATATGTCTGTATTGCTTGAAACAGCACTTCTCTGTCAGGGCCCAAAACAAAATCTATGACACTTTCGTGCATCAGGTCAACAGGAATGTTAGACTATGACATATTGTAGTCAATATAGCAGAGTCAATTTACATTGACAAAGGTAATGTGGACAACTCATTGGCAAGGAAAGCAAGCGGTGGCAAAAACAATTCCCCTCTTTTATTCTCTATACCCACATACACCAGCTCCATACGTTGCAATAAAAATGGATTTTACATATAAATTTGGAGGAGCAGGGCTCTCAGTTTACTGCCTAAATTGGATGAAGAGTTAAGATTGTGTGTATATATCTATCGATCTGTCTATATATATATATATATATATATATATATATATATATATATATATATATATATATATATATATATATGATAAACAATAAAATTGCAAAGACACAGCCTTGAAGGACTGATTATTCTAACTTAAAGGACTATGCAAGCTTACTGTTGCTACCAAATCTAACCTTAGCTGTAAGATTGAAGTGTAAGACAGAAATTCAGTAATAGGAGTAGCAAGACCAATTTGGGGTAAGTACTGCCAAAGCGTAGACCTAGTTACACAGTCAGAAGAGCTGGAAAGGTCCATGAAGGCAAGGTACATTGGGAAGCTTTTGGCAATTATATATTTGCTTATAACATGATACAGATTTAGGTACTGCTCCAACAAGCCCAAGCCTTCATGGAAACCATATTGAAATTCATACAAAATGTTATTGTAATTTGCCCATTCCTAAGGTGTGTTACAAACAACCCTAGCTACCACTTTGATCATAGAATCTGTGAGGGAAAAAGTGCTACACCAGTAAGGGTTTGGTTGATTACCATTCTGAAAATTAGACTGATCGTTGATGTAGCCCACAAACTAGGGAATCCAAATTTACAGGTACTGTTCAACATATTGATAAGTAATGGAACCCAGAGCGTTATATTGGACTTATACAGGTCCATAGGTACTCCATCTGGTCCTGGCACTTTGCCGGAAGGCATTAGCATTAAAGTAAAGACAACCTCCTGAAGATCAAATTACATGTTGATAGCTTAATGTTTAGAGCTAACACTCAAACTATTAATAGGCTACCTCCCTTCTCTCCAAGGCAGTAAGCACTTTGAAAGTGAGACCACCACCTACCAGCAGAAACGCAAGCTCCCAAACTAGGGGTATACCAGTTACTGGCCTTAATAGAATTAACTCTATCCCAAAATGATTTAAAGTCCTTACAATAACATGTGACCAATAATGTTTCAAATGAGTCTCTTTTTATTTCACCTTCATTTGTTTTAAGATAGCTTTATTATGAGCTCTATATAATGCTACACTCACATGTTTCCTGGGCCAATTGGAAGGGCTGCACAATGCCATCTGTTAGATATAGAACTCGGAATCAAACCATGTAGGGGAAGTAACGTCTGTGTCATGCATTGGTTTGCATAGGGATCTTTTAGTCAACTGGTTAAAGTCTATAAAGAACATGACAGTATCTTCATGGCCTTCCTTCAAGGATAGACATTTATTAAACTGAGCCAAATTATTATTTTATCAAGCCTTTGGAGAAAACATATAGTTAGGGAGCTAACAAACTAGTCTGAGACCTTTATCAATGGCCTTAGATTGTAGACTGTCTTTGACAAGACAGTGTCGGTGACTGTCAGAGATCATTAAAGTAATGGTCACGGGATTATGGTCTCCCAGACATTTATCTACTACCTCTCCAGATTTAAGTAGGTAAATCAAACTTCTGGATAAAAATATGTAATGAATAACCGAACTACAGCCACAGCCAAAGAATATGGGAATAACATTTAAACGTCAGATTCCAAAGCATTACCAAGATTCCGCTCCAAGATATAATTACACAGCTAAGCACTCCTGGAATTACACTGATAATATGCTATATGCTTAGCTCTACGTACAGTACTTTTATCAAAAGAAATAGTATTAATTGACAGTTTGGCATTGAAATCACCACACAAAAATAGCTTAAACCCTTTGTAAGAGAGCTCAGGTGACTTCCTGATAATGTCTATTATGTTGAATAAATCATAAAAATTATATGTGCCCTTATAAGAAAAAATCATCTTTATAAAAATTAACTAAATAAAATGTAAAAGTATTCTGATTTACAAGAAACACTTGGTTCCCCCAGTGACTACCAGCAATTTGAGTTATCATGAAAACAAAATAACACTTGAACAATTAGAAAGCCCCCCATTTGCTCTACCAAAGCCTTATGAGACAGCATTATTGAGATGACAGGAAACCCCACCAAAAACACATTTGCGGTGGCCCTGGTTTCCTGCAGCAGAATAATATCATAACCATTTATAAACAATTTCTGATCTGCAAAATCAGTCTTGCTGTTAATCCCTGCAATATTCCAGCTCACCACCTTTAGTGAGTCGACTAAACGAGTGGTGTGATGATTAATAGTAATGGCTAGATTATCAGAGTCATCATTGCTGTCAGCATTGTCTGGTGTCAGTCCACCTGTTCAAGACACAGACATCTGTTGTTTAAGGGTAAACCAAACTCCGGGACAATTGGAGCTTTGTGACTAATGATATAAGGAGTAACTATTCTGGATAATCATGGCACTGGTCGGTAGAAAAACCCAAGTGGTAGGGCTTCAGTTTTGCTGGATTTACAGGCCAAGGTCTGAGAGTAAAACAATATGTTTTTGTCATACATAGGCAATGGTAAAAGTCATCAATTTAAAAAAACCTATCAAGGTTTCTTTGTAGAAACAATCCAGGCAACCCCTCTAACCAATAAAATCTGGTCTGAGTTGATTACATTAACATCCAATTTTTTTTTGGGCCTGCCTTTGAAGCTGTAATACATCCTCACTAGTATCTGGACACAAGCTAGATACATTAGCTAGAATCAAACATAAGGATAGTTATTTGCCAGCAAACTCAAAGTTGGTAAGGAGGTATTGTGATGATATAGTGAGATCTGTTGACCATTGTTAGAAATGGGGTCTCTATTTGGCAGTCGGTTTGCACCCTGTCCAAGTAGGGACCCTTACTCTAGTCAGGCTAAGGGAGATACACGCTCAGATAACCCATGCTTACCCCCTTGGTAGCTTGGCACTAGCAGCCAGGCTTATCTCAGAAGCAATGTGTAAAGCATTTGCACATAACACACAGTAATAAGTGAGAACGATACAAAAGGACACCACACCCGTTTTAGAAAAACAGCCAATATTTATCTGTATAAAACAAGACCAAATATGATAAAAAGCACCAATACAGTAATAAATATATTAATTCTGCAAGTCCTTGAAGTCTATAGATCCACCTGGGCTATCACGGCATCCTGATCAACAAACCCAACAGTTCAGGCCGGCCACGGTGTTACGGACCAGCTACGCTGTGGGGAAGACCCACTATAGGAAGTTGGCTCTGTATATACTATCTCAAAGTAAGAGGTAGTGTGTGCAGAGTCCAAGGGTTCCCCTTAGAAGTAAGGTAGTGGCAAAATTAGATAATTCTAATGCTCTATTTTGTGGTAGTGTAGTCGAGCAGTAGGCTTATCCAGAGGGTAGTGTTAAGCATTTGTTGTACACACACAGGCAATAAATGAGGAACACACACTCAAAGACTTAACTCCAGGCCAATAGTTTTTATATAGAAAAATACATTTTCTTCATTTATTTTTAGAACCACAAGTTCAAGATTCGAAGTAAATACATAAAATGCAAGGTACTCCACATAGGTAAGTTAGGAACTTTGAATTACAGCAATAGCATACACAGTTTTAGTAAAAATGGCAATAAGCTATTTTAAAAGTGGACAGTACAAAAATCAACAGTTCCTGCGGGAGGTAAGTAATGGTTAGTTTTTCAAGTAAGTAAGGCACTTACAAGTCTAAGTTCCTGGGCATAGGCAGCCCACCATTGGGGATTCAAGGCAACCCCAAAGTTACCACACCAGCAGCTCATGGCCGGTCAGGTGCAGATGTCAAAGAGGTGCCCAAAACACATAGGCGCCTATAAAGAACAGGGGTGCTCCGGCTCCAGTCTGCCAGCAGGTAAGTACCCGCATCCTCGGGGGCAGACCAGGGGAGTTTCGTAGAGCACTGGGGGGGGGACAGAAGTAGGCACACAAAACACACCCTCAGTGGCACAGGGCGGCCGGGTGCAGTGTGCAAAGCAGGCATCGGGTTTTGTATTGGATTCAATGGAGGGACCCGGGGTCACTTTAGAGGTGCAGGCAGGACACAGGGGGCTTATCGGGCCAGCCACCAACTGGGCTAGGCAGAGGGTTGCCTGGGGGTCACTCTGGCTTTGAAGTTCGGTTCCTTCTGGTCCTGGGGGCTGCAGGTGCAGTGCTTGGTCCAGGCGTCGGGTCCCGTGTTACAGGGTGTCGCGGTCAGGGGGAGCCTCTGGATTCTCTCAGCATGCGTCACTGTGGGAGTCCAGGGGGGTCGTCTCAGGCTACTCACAAGGTCGCAGTTGCCTGGGAGTCCTCCCTGTAGTGTTGGTTCTCTGTAGCTTGAGCTGGGGGCGTCGGGTGCAGAGGGTGAAGTCTCACGCTTCCGGCGGGAAGAGTGAAGTCTTTGAAAGTTGCAAGAAAGTTGCAAAGTTGTTGCTGTTGTTGAGCAGAGCCACTGCTCACTGTAGTTTCTTGGTCCTTTGGTTCTGGTCAGTCCTCTGAGGCTTCAGAGGTCGCTGGTCCCTGTCGGATGCATTACTGTTGCAGGTTTTCGAGTCTGGAGCCAGGCCGGTAGGGCTGGAGCCAAAGCAGTTGTCGTCTCCGTCGTCTCTGCAGGGCTTTCAGGTCAGCAGTCCTTCTTCTTGTTTCAGGTTGCAGGAATCTGATTTCAAAATGCTAAATTTAGGGGGGTGTTTAGGTCTGTGGAGGACAGTAGCCAGTGGCTACTGTCCTTGAGGGTGGCTACACCCTCTTTGTGCCTCCTCTCTGAGGAGAGGGGGGCACATCCCTAATCCTATTGGGGGAATCTGCCAATCTCAAGATGGAGGATTTCTAAAGGCAGGGGTCACCTCATCTCAGGACACCTTAGGGGCTGTCCTGACTGGTGGGTGACTCCTCCTTGTTTTTCTCATTACCTCCTCCAGCCTTGCCGCCAAAAGTGGGGGTAGTGGCCGGAGGGGCGGGCATCTCCACTAGCTGGGATACCCTGTGTTGCTGTAACAAAAGGGGTGAGCCTTTGAGGCTCACCACCAGGTGTTACAGTTCCTGCAGGGGGAGGTGAGAAGCCCCTCCACCCAGTACAAGCTTTGTTCCTGGTCACAGAGTGACAAAGGCACTCTTCCCATGTGGCCAGCAACTTGTCTGGTTGGCAGGCTGGCAGAAACTGGTCAGCCTAACACTAGAAGTCGGATTGGTATTCAGGGGGCATCTCTAAGATGCCCTCTGGGTGCATTTTACAATAAATTCCACACTGGCATCAGTGTGCATGTATTGCGCTGAGAAGCTTGATACCAAACTTCCCATATTTCAGTGTAGCCATTATGGAACTGTGGAGCTTGTGTTTGACCAACTCCCAGACCATATACTCTTATGGCTACCCTGAACTTACAATGTCTAAGGTTTTGCTTAGACACTGTAGGGACATAGTGCTCATGCACATATGTCCTCACCTGTGGTATAGTGCCCCCTGCCTTAGGGCTGTATGGCCTGCTAGAGGGGTGACTTACCTATGCCACAGGCAGTGTGAGGTTGTCATGGAACTCTGAGGGGAGTGCCATGTCAACTTAGTCATTTTCTCCCCACCAGCAAACACAGGCTATGAGGCAGTGTGCATGTGCTGAGTGAGGGATCCCCACGGTGGCATAAGACATGCTGCTGCCCTTAGAGACCTTCCCTGGCATCAGGGCCCTTCGTACCAGGGGTACCATTTACAAGGGTCTTATCTGAGTGCTAAGGCTGTGCCAGTTGTGGAAGCAAAGGTACAGTTTGGGGAAAGAACACTGGTGCTGGGGCCTGGTTAGCAGGGTCCCAGCACACTTTCAATTATAACTGGCATCAGCAAAAGGCAAAAAGTCAGGGGGTAGTCATGCCAAAGAGGCATTTCCTTACACAACCCCCCCCCCCCCCCCCCCAAACGAAAGAGGATGAGACTAACCTTTCCCAAGAGAGTCTTCATTGTCTAAGTGGAAGAACCTGGAAAGGCCATCAGCATTGGCATGGGCAGTCCCAGGTCTGTGTTCCACTACAAAGTCCATTCCCAGTAGGGATATGAACAACCTCAACAGTTTAGGGTTTTCTCCTTTCATTTGCATTAGCCATTTGAGAGGTCTGTGGTCAGTTTGAACTATGAAGTGAGTACCAAAAAGGTATGGTCGCAACTTCTTCCGGGACCAGACCACAGCAAAGGCCTCCTTCTCAATGGCACTCCAACGCTGCTCCCTGGGGAGTAACCTGCTAATAAAAGCAACAGGCTGGTCAAGGCTATCATCATTTGTTTGGGACAGGACTGTTCCTATCCCATGCTCAGAGGTATCTGTCTGCACAATGAACTGCTTAGAATAATCTGGAGCTTTCAAAATTGGTGCTGTACACATACCTTGCTTCAGGGTGTCAAAGGCCTTTTGACAGTCCACGGTCCAGTTCACTTTCTTGGGCATTTTCTTGGAGGTCAGTTCTGTGAGGGGTGTCACTATTGAGCCATATCCCTTCACAAACCTATAGTACCCAGTCAAGCCAAGGAATACCCTGACTTGAGTCTGGCTTTTTAGAGCTACCCAGTCGAGAATAGTCTGGATCTTGGGTTGGAGTGGCTGAACTTGGCCTCCACCTACAAGGTGACCCAAGTAAACCACAGTACCCTGCCCTAGCTGACATTTAGAGCCTTGGTAGAGAGGCCTGCTGCTTGCTGGGCCTGCAAAGCCTTCTTGAGGTGGACCAGGTGATCCTGTCAGTTGGAACTAAAGACAGCAATATCATCAAGATAAGCTGCACTGAAGGACTCCAAGCCAGCAAGGACTTGATTCACCAACCTTTGGAAGGTGGCAGGGGCATTCTTTAAGCCAAAGGGCATCAGAAAACTGGAGGTGCCCATTAGGTGTAGAGAATGCTGTTTTCTCTTTTGCTCCAGATGCCATTCTTATTTGCCAGTACCCTGCTGTTAAATCAAAGGTACTTACATATTTGGCAGCACCTAATTTATCCATGAGCTCATCTGCCCTTGGAATGGGGTGAGCATCTGTCTTAGTGACAGAGTTAATCCCTCTGTAGTCCACACAAAACTTAATCTCTCTCTTGCCATCTTTTGTGTGAGGTTTGGGGACCAAGACGACTGGGCTAGCCCAGGGACTGTCAGAGTGCTCAATCACTCACAACTCCAGCATCTTGTGGACTTCCACTTTGATGCTTTCTTTAATTTGGTCAGACTGTCAAAATATTTTGTTTTTGACATGCATGCTGTCTCCTGTGTCCACATCATGGGTACACAAGTGTGTCTGACCAAGGGTTAGGGAAAATAACTCAGCAAACTGCTGGAGGACTTGCTTGCAGTCAGCCTGCTGTTGGCCACCAGAGAGGGTGTTTGAATGGATCACTCCATCTACTGAGCCATCTTTAGGGTCAGTGGGGAGGAGATCAGGGCGAGGTTCACTCTCAGCTTCCTGGTCCTCATCTGTAACCATTAACATGTTTACATCTGCCCTATCATGAAAGAGTTTGAGGCGGTTCACATGGATCACCCTCTTGGGGGTCCTGCTAGTGCCTAGGTCAACCAGGTAGGTGACCTGACTCTTTTTCTCAAGAACTGGGTAAGGGCCACTCCATCTGTCCTGAACTGCCCTTGGAGCCACAGGATCCAGAACCCAGACTTTCTGCCTTTGCTGAAACTCAACCATAGCAGCCTTTTGGTCATACTACATCTTCTGGAGCTGTTCGCTGGCCTCAAGGTTTTTGCTTGCCTTTTCCATGTACTCTGCCATCCTTGAACGTAGGCCTAGTACATAGTCCACCACATCTTGTTTAGGCTCATGGAGAGGTCTCAACCAGTCTTCTTTTACAAGTGCTAGTGGTCCCCTATCAGGATAGCCAAACAGAAGTTCAAAGGGGGAAAACCCTACTTCCTTCTGAGGCACCTCTCTGTAGGTGAAAAGCAAGCATGGCAAGAGGACATCCCATCTCCTTTTG
Organism: Pleurodeles waltl; assembly: GCF_031143425.1. NCBI lineage: Eukaryota > Metazoa > Chordata > Amphibia > Caudata > Salamandridae > Pleurodeles > Pleurodeles waltl. Next base: position 337,999,909 of record NC_090450.1, on the reverse strand, counting down.
TGTTTTTCAGGGAGCCCCATGTCATGCTCTTCAATGTCTTGTTGAATCTCTCAACAAAGTCATTGGTTTGTGGATGGCATGGTGTAGTGAATTTGTAAGTCACCCCACACTCATTCCACATGTCTTTCAGGTAAGCTGACATTAAGTTGGTACCTCTGTCAGAAACCACCTCCTTAGGAAATCCCACTCTGGTAAAAATACCTATGAGTGCTTTGGCTACTGCAGGGTCAGTAGTGGACCTAAGTGTAATTGCCTCAGGGTACCTCGTAGCATGATCCACTACTAGTAGGATATACTGGTTCCCTGATGCTGTGGGAGGTTCAGGTGGACCCACTATATCCACTCCCACTCTTTCAAAGGGGACCCCCACCACTGGAAGTAGAATGAGGGGGGCCTTTGGATGGCCACCTGTCTTACCACTGGCTTTACAGGTGACACTGGAGGTGCAAAACTCCTTCACCTTCTAGGACATATTGGGCCAATAGAAATGGTTGACTAACCTCTCCCATGTCTTGGTTTGTCCCAAATGCCCAGCAAGTGGAATGTCATGGGCTAAGGTCAGAATGAACTCCCTAAACTTCTGAGGCACTACCACTCTCCTAGTGGCACCAGGTTTGGGATCTCTTGCCTCAGTGTAAAGGAGTCCATCTTCCCAATAGACCCTGTGAGTTCCACTGACATTTCCTTTTTCTTGCTCAGCTGCTTGTTGTCTTAGGCCTTCAAGAGAGGTACAAGTATTTTGTCTCTTACACAGCTGTTCCCTTGAGGGCCCCCCTGGGCCCAAGAGCTCAACCAGGTAAGGCTCCAGCTCCATGGACCTAGTAGATAGAACATCTTCCTGGGAAGAGAGGTTCTGTTTATTTTGCTGTGTTGAAGCTGGTTCCCCAGTCTTTTTTCCTTTTCTCTTGGAAGGCTGGGCCATTATTCCAGACTCCAACACTTCTTTTTTACCCTGAGCCCTGCACTGTGCCCTTGTCTTGACACACACCAGTTCAGGGATACCCAGCATGGCTTTTGAGTTCTACCTCAGCCCATGCGGAGGACTCCAGATTGTTTCCAAGCAGACACTCTACTGGGTTTGCAGAAGAGACTACCACCTGTTTAAGGCCAGTGACCCCTCCCCATTCTAAAGTTACCATTGCCGTGGGATGGACTTTAGTCTGATTGTCAGCATTGGTGACTGGATATGTCTGTCCAGCCAGGTACTGTCCTGGGGAAACCAGTATCCCTCAGGGCCTCTATTCTAGTCCCATTGATTAAGAGCTGCTGCCTGTATTTTTACATGTTAGGCGGCCAGGCAGCAAGTGTGGCTAGGTCTACCCCACCCTCAGAGACTAATGTAGCTTCAGTGTGAACCCTGATTTGCTCTGGGCACACTGTTCATCCCACTGGAGACTGGCTATTCCAGTACTAACTGGAGTAGTAGCTGTGGGACTTTTCTTCGGACAGTCCTTGTCTCCAGTTTGTGGTCCATGCTGAGTACAGATGAGACACCATGCCTTTTTGGGATCAAAGTTTTTACCCTTATACCCAATTGCGGATTGTGAAAAGGCTTTGGGCCCACCCTCCTGAGCAGGGCCCTGTAGAAGACTCTTTACTTTTTCCCTTGGATGTCTCAACACTCTTCCTCTGGGGAGGCTTTGTGACCCCTTTCTTTTGGTCACCCCCTGTGGAAGTCTTGGTCACCCTAGACTTGACCCAATGGTCTGCCTTCTTTCCCAATTCTTGGGGAGAAATTGGACCTAGGTCTACCAGATGCTGATGCAGTTTGTAATTGAAACAATTACTTACAAGATGTTATTTTATAAACAAGTTATACAGCCCATCATAATCATTTACACCACTGCCATTTATCCAACCATCTAGTGTTTTGACTGAGAAGTCAACAAAATCAACCCAGGTCTGGCTCGAGGATTTTTGAGCCCCCCTGAACCTAATCCTGTACTCCTCAGTTGAGAATCCAAAGCCCTCACTCAGGGTAGCCTTCATGAGGTCATAGGATTCTGTATCTTTACCAGAGAGTTTGAGGAGTCTATCCCTACACTTTCCAGTGAACATTTCCCTAAGGAGAGCACCCCAGTGAGATGTGTTTACTTTTCTGGTTGCACAAGCCCTCTCAAAAGCTGTGAACCATTTAGTGATGTCATCACCATCTTCATATTTTGTTACAATCCCTTTGGGGATTTGTAAGATGTCAGTATCTTCTCTAACCCTAGTTATGTTGCTGCCACCATAGAAGGGAGCTAAACCCATCTCTTTTCTTTCCCTCTCTATGGCTAGGAGCTGTCTCTCCAAAGCCAATCATTTAGCCATTCTGGCTAACAGGAGGTCATCTTCATTGAGGCTGTCCTCAATATTTCCAGAGTTATTGGTCTCCCCTGTGGAAGAACCAGTCTCTCTGACTATTACTTGTGGAGACAGGGTTTGAGGGATCCTGTTGTCCCTAATTAGGACAAGAGGGAGGGAATCATCCTCCTGGTCACTAATTTCCCCCTCTGTAGGATTATCCTCAGAGGGGTGGTCCTTTGCAAACTCTGCCAAAAGCTCCTGGAGATTTACTTTGGTAGGGCTGGACCCAGTTTTTATCTTTTTTAGTTTACAGAGAGTCCTTAACTCTGACATCCCTAGATGCAGGTAAGGGGTGAGGATGAGTTCTACCACCATCTCATCTGTGCTAGACATTATTTCTCTAAAAGTTGGGATTACTTTTTAAGAATCTAAAAACTAATTCTAGAACTTAAATCCTAACTTTTGCAAACTTTTAAACTCTGAAAAGAAATGCTAACAGGGACTCACACAAGGCCCTATCAGCACTTTTAAGAATTTAGAAAAATAGCTCAGATTTCAAAAGTCAGCTTCTAATGACAATTTTTGGAATTTAGTTGTGTGATCAGGTATTAGCTGAGTAGTCCAGCAAATGCAAAGTCTAAGACCCCACCGCTGATCCATCAATGTAGGAAGTTGGCTCTGTATATACTATCTCAAAGTGAGAGGTAATGTGCGCAGAGTCCAAGAGTTCCCCCTTAAGGTAAGATAGTGGCAAAATTAGATAATTCTACTGCTCTATTTTGTGGTAGTGTGGTCGAGCAGGAGGCTTATTAGAGTGTAGTGTTAAGCATTTGTTGTACACACACAGGCAATATATGAGGAACACACACTCAAAGACTTAACTCCAGGCCAATAGTATTTATAAAGAAAAATATATTTTCTTCATTTATTTTTAGAACCAAAAGTTTAAGATTTGAAGTAAATACATAAAACGCAAGGTACTCCACATAGGTAAGTTAGGAACTTTGAATTAGAGCAATAACATACACAGTTTTAGTAAAAATGGCAATACGCTATTTTAAAAGTGGACACTGTGCACATATCAACAGTTCCTGGGGGAGGTAAGTAATGGTTAGTTTTTCAGGTAAGTAAGGCACTTACAAGTCTAAGTTCCTGGGCATAGGCAGCCCACCGTTGGGGGTTCAAGGCAACCCCAAAGTTACCACACCAGCGGCTCAGGGACAGTCAGGTGCAGAGGTCAAAGAGGTGCCCTGGTTCCAGTCTGCCAGCAGGTAAGTACCTGCGTCCTCAGAGGTCAGACGAGGGAGATTTTGTGGAGCACTGGGGGGGACACAAGTAGGCACACAAAACACACCCTCAGAGGCACGGGGGGGGCCGGGTGCAGTGTGCAAAGCAGGCATCGGGTTTTGTATTGGTTTAAATGGAGGGACCCGGGGGTCACTTTAGTGGTGCTGGCAGGACACAGAGGGGCTTCTCAGGCCAGCCACCAACTGAGCTAGGCAGAAGGTCGCCTGGGGGTCACTCCTGCACTGAAGTTCAGTTCCTTCTGGTCCGGGCTGCTGGTGCAGTGCTTGGTCCAGGCGTTGGGTCCCTTGTTACAGGCAGCCACGGTCAGGGGGAGCCTCTGGATTCTCTCTGCATGCGTCGCTGTGGTGGTCCAGGGGGGTCGTCTCGGGCTACTCACGAGGTCGCAATCGCCTGGGAGTCCTCCCTGTAGTGTTGGTTCTCTGGAGCTTGAGCCGGGGGCGTCGGGTGACGAGGTTTAAGTCTCACGCTTCTGGCAGGAAGAGTGAATTCTTTGAAAGTTGCAAGATAGTTGCAGAGTTGTTGCTGTTGTTGAGCAGTGCCACTGCTCACAGGAGTTTCTTGGTTCTTTGGTTCAGGGCAGTCCTCTGAGGCTTCAGAGGTCGCTGGTCCCTGTCGGATACGTCGCTGTTGCAGGTTTTCAAATCAGGAGATAGGCTGGTAGGGCTGGGCCAAAGCAGTTGTCATCTCATTGTCTCTGCAGGGCTTTCAGGTCAGCAGTCCTTCTTCTTGTTTCAGGTTGCAGGAATCTGATTTCCTGGGTTCGGGGGTGCCCCCAAATACTAAATTTAGGGGTGTGTTTAGGTCTGGGGGGCAGTAGCCAATGGCTACTGTCCTTGAGGGTGGCTACACCTTCTTTGTGCCTCCTCACTGTGGGGAGGGGGGCACATCCCTCATCCTATTGGGGGAATCCTCCAAAACTAAGATGGAGAATTTCTAAAGGCGGGGTTCACCTCAGCTCAGGACACCTTAGGTGCTGGCCTGACTGGTGGGTGACTCCTCCTTGTTTTTCTCATTATCTCTTCCAGCCTTGCCGCCAAAAGTGGGGGCAGTGGGCGGAGGGGCGGGCATCTCCACTAGCTGGGATGCCCAGGGGCGCTGTAACAAAAGGGTTGAGCTTTTGACGCTCACCGCCAGGTGTTACAGTTCCTGCAGAGGGAGGGTGGGCCCCGGCGGCCGATGATTGCAAGGTTCCTCAACTTTAGGGACTGAGATGTCGTTCTTCGGGAAGCAAGGGAGTCAAGCAGAGGCTGCGGGCAATGCAATTGACATACATGCTCCTCTTTCCTGCGCGCCTCAAGGTTCTTATGGCCGGGAAATCCTTCTTTTATTTTATTCACCGGAGGCTGCATGGGAGTGGCTCACTGGGGACCATCGGTTGACCCGGAGGGGGGGGGTGGCCCTCTAACCACTGGCTCCGCTGGCCCCCCAGGGGTGCGGAGGGGCTGCTGGCGTACTCGGTCCCGTCTGAGACGAAGGAGCGGCCTCCGTGGTGGTTCGGCAGAGGATGGACGGCCAGACCTGGTTCCATTCATGGTTGAGACCAGATGGTCCTGAGGAAAAGAGGCCGGCTCAGATGTGGAGGGGGAGCGCCTGAGCCAATCTCCCTCGCTCTCCTGATACTGACTCGTATGTACTTTTTGTAGTTGGGAGGGTATGAGTGAGCTCCAACCCCCGGGCACAAGGCACAGGGCAGCGGACCAACGAATTGCAACACTCCGACTCAATGGAGGGGTCCACCACTCCACATCTACTATTGACACTCTGTTTCTTCAGTTTGGGGTGACAGATGCTTCTAGGGGAAAGGATAGGGAGGGGAGAAGTTGGGGGGGTTTAGAGGGTTGTTCATCTGTAGTTTGTTATGGTTGAGTCTGTGTTATACTCTCCAGGGTTGGTTCAGCGGGTCACGAGGGGGAAGTCTGGGCGCACAGTCCACTCGATCACTGATTCTGTATTTATGTCAGAGTTAGCCAAGCAAGTCCTGTCCTGGAAAGTAAACGGGCTCCTGGATAAAATTAAACGATCAGTGGTTTTCTGTACCCTCCGCCGATTTGCTCCGTCTGTGGTCTTACTCTAGGAGACCCATCTGCTTGGTACTCGATGCCGTATGCTGATCAGGGGGGATACAATAGGGTCTACCATGCGGGCTTCTCCAGGGGCTCGCGGGGTGGCCATTTTACTGCACCATTCTTTACCAATGGTGGTTGCTGTCTCCCGATCGGATCTGCAGGACTGATACGTGGTAGTATCAGGACTGCTAGGGAGACGCCCCATTAATCTCCTTAGTGTCCATGCTCCTCCGGGGGCGCTGCAGTGTTTTCTTGTGACCCACAGGGACATAGTGGCAGGGCTTCCCCCGGCACTGACTATTTTGGGGGAGATTTCAACTCCGTCATGAACCTAGAGTTGGATACCACCGGCCCGTTGTCCTCAAGCCGGGCTACCAGGGCGTTGGGGTTGCTTACATGGGTGGAGGGCCTCGGTCTCTGTGATGTTTGGCAGAAATGGCACCCCCGCTTGCGACGGGAAACCCACACAACGGCGACACATCACACTCATGCTAGAATAGACCTCTTATTGTTCCGGCCCTTGATGTGGCCCGGGTCACGGGGGTGGAGATACTCCTGCAAGGGGTCTCGGACCATGCCCACTCTTGCTCCGGTTGGATGATATCGACGCGGTCAGGCACCCGATGTGACGGCTCAATGCCTGGCATCTTCAGGGTAATGATTATGCCCAGGCCATACAGGATCGGCTGTCGGACTATTTTTCTTTTAACCTTGGTTCAGTGCCATCTCCGAGTATAATATGGGCTGCCTGCAAGGCCACTCTTGGGGGCATGCCAGGCATCTCCTTTGGGTGCAGGTGTGTCACCAGAGGGAGTCAGTAGTAGAGGCCCAGGAGGTGCGTCTGGAGGGCCAACTTACTGAGGCCACGAATGTGTGGTCACGAGGCAGCACGACTTGGTCCGGCAGGAGATTAGACACGCCACTCTTGAGACTGCGAAGCACATGTGACGGGCTTCTGTGGCCCGTGTATATGGATGGGGGGATAAAAATGGCAAACTTTTGCACTGGCTTACAACAGGCACGATGGCAGGCAGAGTAATTCCGGAAATTGTTGACGAGTCGGGAGCCTGCTACGCGAGGCTATATGAGGAGCGCCCCAGACCCCAGGTGGAGAGAAATGCCCCTTTGCTAATGGAGGTATCCATCCCGAGAAGCTCGGTGGCAGCCAGGCAAGACCTCAACGAGCCCATAGGCCTTGAGGAAGTTGGAGCCGCTATATCCGAGCTGGCCGCGGGTAAGACCCGAGGCCCTGATGGGTTCCTGGCTGAGCTCTACATCAGGTTTCGAGATACACTTACCCCCCACTTGCTAGCCATGTTTGAGAGGACCAGAAGTTCCCCCCCAGGGCTCAATCAAGCCACCATTGTGATGTTTCCTAAGACGAATCCCCCATCGTGGAGTTGCTCGCCGTATCGCCCCATCTCGCTCCTGAATACAGAGATTAAGATATTGTCCACAGTGTTGGCCGCTAGGTTGAGGAGAGTTTTGACCTCAATGGTACACCAGGATCAGTGTGGTTTTATGCTGGTTAGGAGTACTAGGCATTGTATTAGGCGACTACGCGTGGTTCTGGCCAACCGGGCCCTCTAGACCTCCCCACTGGCGCTCCTCCCTGTGGATTTTGAGAAGGCATTCGACACGCTGGATTGGTCCTACCTTCGAGGGATGCTGACGAGTGTGGGGTTTGGGCCACGGTTCTGAACGCTGGTGGAGCTCCTCTGCTCTAATCCTACAGCCCGGGTGCAGGTGAATGGTGCGGTATCGGATTTGTTTCCCATCCGCAGGGGAACCCGTCAGGGTTGCCCCTTCTCCCCGCTTATGTTCGCACTAGCGATGGAATTGTTGGCAAAGCTAATAAGTGAGGACCCCCGATTGACGGGTGGGCTTGGCCCACGGGGAGGGAGGACCGCATTGCACGCAGACGATGTACTGTTTTTTTGGGCGAATCGGCTAGCAGTGGGCCTCGGGTGCTGCAGCTCTTAGGACTGTTCGCCGAGGAATCAGGTCTAGGAGTTAACCCCGGTAAATCTCTCTTGGTTCCGCTGAGCCCTGCCAGGGACTGCTATGATTGGCAGCACGCTATTCCCATTCGACGCAATAGTTTCCAGTATCTCGGGGTGCACATACCCGAGTTGGCATGGTCTCTTAACGTAATGCCCTTAACTCGAAGAGTCAGGGAGGACCTCCAGCGTTGGCAGTCACTGCCTCTTAACATCCTGGGCCGAATTGTGCTAAATAAAAATATGACACTTCCTCGGTTCCTTTATATGCTTCACAACTTCCCCTACCGTATTCCTAGGCGGTGGTTCAAGGAGATGGAGGTGGCTGCGCGGCGGTTTATCTGGCCCGGCTCGCGCCCACCGGCTGGCTCTCCGTAACTGTCAGGGTGATGTCTACGAGGGGGGTTTGGGGATGTCTAACTTATATCTTTACTACCTCGCGATTCAGCTATTGGTAGTCAATGACTGGTTGGGAGGGGGTTGGTCGGACCCTGCGTATCAGTTGGAACTCTTGACGATGGGCTTTCCTGGTCTGCTGGGGATGCTGTACGGTGACCCCCTGCCACGTAGCATTCCGTAAGTGACTAGGGTGGTGCTGACGGGGTGGGGGGGCTTGCACCGGGCGATGGGGTGGTGGCGCCATCTTACTCAACAGACGCCGCTGTGGCAGGGACAATGACTGGGGGAGGTTTTGGCGCTCCAGGGGTTCCATAAATGGAATCTTAAAGGTATTTCCCAGCTGGGTGATGTCTGGGCAGGCTCCCACATGCGGTCCTTCCAGGAGCTTCAGCAGCAGTTCCAGCTTAATCAGACCCAGTTTCATAAGTATCTGCAACTTAGACACACCTTCCAGGTGCACATTCGGACAGGGACTGTTCTTCCTGAATTTAGCCCGGTAGAGGCCAAGACAATGATGGGCGCTCTGGGTAAAGGGGGGGTTGTTGTGTATCTATCGTTCATAAGTCACTAACACAACCCAAACGCTTAACAAGCTCTGAGAGTGATGGGAGCGGTGGGTGGCCTGAGGAGGATGGGGACTGGAGGGACACGTTGATGGCACCGCGATCACTGACCATGACTTCCAGTCTTCGAGTGTGTCGCGTAGGCTCTCATTATCCTAATGAGGCTACTGGATTTTGAGCGGCAAGATCATTCACAGTGTGGGAGACTGGGTCTAACCCACGGTAGATGACACTTGTCGCTCCAAATCCGGGTTTTGCTCCGGCTAACTAGCAGTGCCTCATCTCTCGCAAATGGAAGAGACTATTGGGCAGCCGAGCGCATGACATCTTAGCACTTCCCAGGGAAGTCGTGGTCACTCAGGTCACAACCGGTTCTCTCTCACACAGTGCGGTCTCATATATAAATAACAGAGGCAGTTTGAGTTTTATAGATTGGTTTAATAAAACGACTGCAGTTTAGATAGCAAAGCGTGAGCTGCAATAACCAGAACTACACAACACAGTAGGATTAAAATAGTAACGATGAGAGTGAAGCACAAGAATAAGGCTTTCATAGTGCCGCTAGATTATAGTCTCTCTAAGTTATATTTCGAGCACAGCCTGTGAAGCACTAACCCTGCTTTTCAGGCACCCCTGGGAGAACATCAACCCTCATACCTGATGAAAGGCCTGTAATCTGCATCATCAACCCTCATACCTGAGCAAAGGCCTGTAATCTGCATCAGCATCTGTAACGGGGCAGTCAGCATCTAGTTGTAGGTTCCTGGCTGGAATCTCCCTCTGACCTATACTAGGACTAAGAAGTGTTTTTATAACTAACACGCAGATGTTCTAAGAAAAATGTCCCTACGTAAGGATGTGTATTTTCTACGAATACTAAACTTCTACCACGTTTACCGGCAATGTTCCAGACTGTAGCCTTGACTGAAGCACAGGGCGATCAAGAATGCATTATTTGAGAACATGGTTCTGAACTAAGCTAAACAGTGTGATAGAAGGAAATAAAAACAAGACCGTAAAACTGGTTATTGTAAAATAACAGTGCAAGGCTGAATAAAATGTATCTAGGGCAAAGTGCACAGCGGCCTAGTATGTTAGACTAACGTGCATGAAGCTATATTAAAAATGGCTACACTACACCCTCCCCTTCTCGGTAGAAAGTGGTTTAAGCCGAAGCTAAAAATGCCCTAAGCTAAAATATATTTAAAACCTTATTCAATTTTAACAAGTTAAGAGGACACACAAGCATACCATTTTGCAAATTTAAATTGAGCATGCTGCAAAATGCCGAATTCAAAGGAAAATGTCAATTTAGAATAGTTCCAATTTAAGCATCAGTCATGGAAAGCAGAATATTCTCCACTTCGACAGATGACAAAACCGGTAAATCCACTCCAAAAACTACCAAGGAGCAGGTGTGTTCCAGAGCCCCAGTGTCAACCAAGGCAGCATCCCGTGCAGTGCCAATGAACGAGTTAATATCAACTTCCTCCAGGAAGGGAAGCTCGTAATCTGCTACTCTGAGCAAACGAAGCGGCAGCGCGCATGTCTGGTAATGAACCCTCACCGAGAACATCAACAGATCAGCGTCAATCACTGAGGGGCGTTTCTGTGAGAGACAAACTTCTAATGCATGTTCGGAAGAGCACCAACGGCACCGAAACACGGGCTGCACACAATCCAAAACCGGTCTGAATGACAGAGCCCAGTCACACTCCAAACGTTCCAGGAGTGTTGCTCCAAAGTGCTGCATCATGCATTCACGACACAGCTGCGCTGATGGGAGCGCCCACATTCGTCCTTGTTGTAGCAGGACAGCCATTGCGGAAAAACAACAGCACCAGCAAAATGCTGGCTAATAAAGCCAAGGTTATCGGAATTCCCCCAAAAATGCATCCGAAAATTGAATGAATAGCCGAAGGTATTAAACCGAATACGGAGGAAAAGGTGTGAACGAAACCAATACCAACAGCTTTGAAAAAATGAGCTAATCCAGCTGTGCTGGACGCATTAAATATACGTCCCATGAGTTCACCAAAGTGTCTCAGAAAGTTTGTATTTAACAGGGACTGTATTTCCGCCGATTACCTTGCCACCTGAAGTGCTGTGATGCTATTAATTGTGTTTGACCAATGACTTTGTGTTTCACCATTGCGCATATTAGTTGCTCAATGTTCACCAGTAGCACATTATGGGGGTCATTACAACATTGGCGGTAAAAGGCGCTTACCGCCGTGCAGAAGACCGTCAATACACCGCGGCGGTGGCAGTAGTCCGCCACTGCTATTATGACACATTTCTCGGAATCTGCCGAAATTCAGACACCCACACAACTCCGCATCACCAAAGGTCAGTGTTAAACTGGCGGAAACAAAACCTCCACCTCCACGCCAACAGAAACACGCCCATGCTATTACGACCCACGAATCCACGCGGCGGTCTTTCAACCGCGGTATTCCATTGGCGGTACACACTGCCACGCTCAAAATACACACACATCTCCAAAACACCACCACATTGGACAATTCAAAATACACACACCTGATACACATACACACACCACTCCCACACACCCATTAAAATATAAAACACACTCCCACATCACCCACAAACCCCTACGACCAAAAATCCGAGACGAAGGCCAGAGAGATAGCACAGATTAGACAATCCCACCACACAGAGGCACACAACACCATCACCCACACCACATCCACGCACAAAACACCACACACCACTACACATCACCACACACATTAACACTCACACCGCCCCACACATCACACACACCACCCCATGTCACGCCAAAGACACCCCCGCTTCTCCGAGGAGGAGCTCAGGGTCATGGTGGAGGAAATCATCCGGGTAGAGCCACAGCTATTTGGCTCACAGGTACAGCACACCTCCATAGCCAGGAAGATGGAGCTATGGCGAAGAATCGTGGACAGGGTCAACGCCGTGGGACAGCACCCAAGAAATAGGGAGGACATCAGGAAGAGGTGGAACGACCTACGGGGGAAGGTGCGTTCAACGGTCTCCAGGCACAACATCGCGGTTCAGCGGACTGGCGGCGGACCCCCACCTCCTCCCCCACAACTAACAACATGGGAGGAGCAAGTCTTGACCATCATGCATCCAGAGGGCCTTGGAGGAGTCGGTGGAGGATGGGACACTGGTAAGTCAAATCTTAACTAACATATCCCACACCCTACCTGCATGCTATCACACCCCCCCCCTCACACCCTCCCCTATCACCCAAAATCCTCACTAATGTACTAATAACACAAACCACCCATCCCAACACCAAGCCCTGCATGACACAACTAAGCATGGACACCCAGCACTAAAGCATGCCCACTGCACATACCCATAACACCCCACAACCATCATCACACAAGCCCCCACACAGGAATGCCTGCACTGGGGTACACAGACACCCACCCATTGCACACCATCACACACACAAATGCATTAATCATGCTATTATGCCCCTGCAGGAACCCGAAGGACCGTCGCCACACCAGAGGGTCCAGACAACACCACTCCACCCCCAGAAGAGGCCCACAGTGACGATAGCAGCTCTGCCCTACTGGATCCTGATGACCAGCCCGGACCATCGTGGGCCTCGGGACAGTCGGTCCCCCTTGCACAGCCCAACACTGACCTTCCACCCTCTGGTAACACCAGCACAGTACCCACCCAGCGGGCCCAAACCTCCGTACCCAGGACAGGTCAATCAGCGGTGTGTCCACCACTACAGGGAACCCAGGATAACCCACCACCCCAACAACAACAGGGACCTGGGGGCAGTGGTAGTGGGCACACGGTCCACGGGACGGAGGCCCAGGAACACAGGGGAACTGGGAGGGCTGCTGTGCGACAGGGGGCGGACAGGCCAAGGGGACCCACTCTCCACGAGGCCCTATCCTCCATCATGGGAGCATACCACCACTCCCAGGAGACAATGGCGACAGTCCTGGAGAAGTTGCAGGAGACCCTGCACCTGCAGGAGGAACAGTATTTGGGGTTCAGGGAGGAGCTCAGGACCATCAGCTCCGCCCTGGGCACCATCGTAGGGGTGCTGAAGGACATACAGCAGACCTTGAGGGACACCGTGGCACTCCAAGGGGCCCCTGACACTAGCCAGGACAATGAACTGCCCACCACCTCCACCGGCGCTAGTGGACAGGACGCCCTACCACAGGACCACCACACCAGCACCCCACCCCCTGCAGATGGACAACCACCACGCAAGCGGTCCCTGAGATCCAGGAACAGGACAGAGCAAGATGGCAAGACCCCCGCCAGGAAATGAGACCACCCTGATTGTTCTCCCACTGTCCCACTTTGTTACCCTGTCCATACTTAAACTGCCCCAGCTCCACTTCCTATGCCCAAATGGGCAGTGCACCTGTGAGTCTAATAGACTGGACTCTGCCATGGACATTCCTCCGCCATCACCCATCCTCATTTTACAACCCCCTCCCATTTCTGAGCACTTCAATAAACACCCTTGAAACACAAAACAATCTGGAGTCAGTCTGTGATATTGTAAATATGTATTATCAATGACAGAGTCATAATGCGTTTCCCATTGTAAAGCCAACATACCTATGTCACACATCACAAGTCCTTGAAGGATGCAAGCAGGTGACACACGTTGGTAACCACACCTGTGAAACCGTAATGGAAAGGTACAACTCAGTTACCAAATACTGGTTGAAATAGACAGACAGGATAGAGGTAGACGTGTGAAAGTTAATGTAATGGTAAAAATGAAAATGTTCTCACCTGTGTCTCACTGGAAATATTGCTGTATGACTGACTCCCTGTTGTTGTTGTCTTCTTCCTCAGCTTCCTCCTCATCACTGTCCACAGGCTCCACAGGCTCCACAGCTGCTACAACACCATCATCTGGACCATCCTCCTGCAGAAAAGGCACCTGGCGTCGCAAAGCCAAATTATGAAGCATCGAGCAGGCGATGATGATCTTGCACACCTTCTTCAGTGAGTAGAATAGGGAACCACCTGTCATATGGAGGCACCTGAACCTGGCCTTCAGGAGGCCGAAGGTGCGTTCGATCACCCTCCTAGTCCACCCATGGGCCTCATTGTACTGTTCCTCTGCCCTGGTCCTGGGATTCCTCACTGGGGTCAGTAGCCAGGACAGGTTGGGGTAACCAGAGTCCCCCAATAGCCATACACTGTGCCTCTGGAGTTGAGCCATCATATCAGGGATGCTGCTATTCCGCAGGATGTAGGCGTCATGCACTGAGCCAGGGAACATAGCATTTACCTGGGAGATGTACTGGTCTACCAAACAGACCATCTGAACATTCATAGAATGATAACTCTCCTGTTCCTGTACACCTGTTCACTCCTGTGGGGGGGGACCAGAGCTACATGGGTCCCATCAATGGCACCCATGACGTTGGGGATATGTCCAAGGGCATAGAAGTCACCTTTAACTGTAGGCAAATCTTCCACCTCAGGTGTATCTCCTTACGTGTTTCAGCAGGGCAGACAACACTCTAGACAAGACGTTGGAAAACATAGGCTGGGACATCCCTGATGCCATGGCCACTATTGTCTGAAAAGACCCACTAGCAAGGAAATGGAGCACTGACAGCACCTGCACGTCAGGGGGGATTCCAGTCGGATGGCGGATTGGTGACATCAGGTCTGGCTCCAACTGGGTACATAGTTCCTGGATTGTGGCACGGTCAAACCGGTAGGTGACGATGACATGTCGCTCTTCCATTGTCAACAGGTCCACCAGCGGTCGGTACACCGGAGGATTCCACCATCTTCTCACATGTCCCAGCTGACGGTGCCTACGAAGGACAACAGCGACGAATCAGTCATTTTTCATCCAGGTATGTACCCACAGTTACACACAAGACTACACCACTCACAAAACCCTTCCTGTATGTGTGTTGAGTGTAGGCCTAGCTATGTGTGACGCAGAGGTAAATATAGCCATGTGGACCCCTGAAATGGCGGCTGCCTGACCTCTAAACTGGGACAATGGGATTGTGGGGTAACTGCGCTGGCGTTGCACACCGTCGCGGTAGGCGGTCGTAGACCGCGGCGCAATGCTGCATTGGTTAACATAGGACCCTATGGGTCCCAGGAGCCAATGAACAGGTGCGCCGGCGGTGATGATGGGCACCGCCGCGGACGTCACCGCTGCAGACGTCACCGCCATTTTATATCTGTTCCATCACTAGATACCTGACCTTCGACAGGAGAGGACCTACACTGCAAGTGCTGCTGTGACCTCTGTCTGGAAGCGACAATGGCTGCTGCGTCTGGGGAAAGGGCCCCTACCTTCACTGCTCAGGAGTTGGAGAAACTGGTAGACGGGGTCCTCCCCCAGTACACGCTACTCTACGGTCCTCCAGACCAATAGGTTAGTACACAGGGAGCACATTGTATGGGCTAGGCCTGGGTGGAGAGGGCTGGTTGGAAGAGGGAAGGGGGCAGAGTTCATAGAACATTAATGCATGTGAATGAATGGGCCACATGGCCAGAGTAGGGAGGGGGCCACTCATATCGACGGTGCAGTTGGTAATGACTGTTCCTCTTCCCTTGTGCATGTCATGTAGGTCAGCGCCCACCAGAAGAGGGACATCTGGCGTGCCATCGCCAATGAGGTCCGGACCCTGGGGGCCCACCAGAGACGGGGCACCCACTGCCGGAAAAGATGGGAGGACATTCACCGCTGCAGCAAGAAGACGGCGGAGGCTCAGCTGGGGATGGCCTCCCAACGTGGGAGGGGTGCCCGTCGCACCATGACCCCCCTGATGTTCGGGATCCTGGCGGTGGCCTATCCGGAGTTGGATGGGCGCTTGAGGGCATCACAGCAGACACAAGGGGGTGAGTACAACCTCATTCTGCGGACTTTGCGCGCAGTAGAGGGGTCTGGGTGGGGGAGGAGGCCTGTGGGTGTACCTAGGCCAGCCAGAAACACGAAGACTAGGCCCCTCTGTAATGCAGCCCATGTGGCACTCTACCCCACCTCAGTAGAGTGCCAAGTACAAGTATAGTTGCCCCTGTGGCATCCATGTGTGCAGATGTCCACCATTGCCATGTAGGCCATATCCCAGAAATTGCATATGCAGAGGGCAGGAGCACGGTGCAATGCAGGGGGTTGCTGTTTCTGTCTTGTCCGCCAACGGTAGCTGTATGCCATGCACTCAAACTGTCTTTCTTCTGTTCCCCTCCCCCCCTTTTTTCTGCTCTCCCTGTTCTTTTGTACATCAGCATCATCAGGCGGAGGTACAGTGGCACCGGAGCACGAGGGAGCTGCATCCCACATGGCCATGGAGGGCCACACCACAGACTCTGAATACACCAGTGGGACGGAGGGCAAGGGGAGCTTCACGTCAGCCACCGGATCACCAACCAGCGGCACGGACTCGTCTGCCGATGGAGGCTCCCTTGTGGTGGCAGTGCCATCTGTGTGCCCCACTTCTACAGGTACAGCCGCCACTTCCCCTACCAGCACCGCCCTCCCAGCAGCCCCTCAGCGTTCGCCTCGTGCCCGCTCACCCAGGAGGGTGGGCATCACATTCGCCCCAGGCACCTCAGGCCCTGCCGCAGTCACCCCTGCTGCCCTCAGTGAGGAGGCCATTGACCTCCTCCGGTCACTCACTGTTGGGCAGTCTACCATTGTGAATGCCATCCAGGGTGTAGAACGAGAGTTGCAACACGGTAATGCATTCCTGGAGGGCATTCATTCTGGTCAGGCTGTCCTTCAGCGAACCCTGAAATCTCTGGCCTCAGCACTGATGGCAGCCATTGTCCCTGTGTCTAGCCTCCCCCCTCCAACCTCCTCCACCCAGACCCAATCCCCTGTACCCCAGCCCATCCCAAGCACACCTACAGACCAGCATGCACACAAGTCAGCACACACAAGTAGCTCAAGCAAACATAGGCACCACACAACCCACAGGCACTCACACAAGCCTCACCTACGTACAGACACAGCAACATCCACTGCCTCCACCGTGTCCCCCTCCTCCTCTTCTCCCTCCTCCCTCCCAGTCTCGTCTACACACACACCTGCATGCACCACATCTACAGGCACAATGAATCGCACAAGGACACCCAGCACCCCAAGCCGCTCACCTGCACTCACCACCTCCCCTGCCATTTACACGTCCCCTGTGTCCTCTCCCAGTGTGTCTGTGACTCCCCCTCCCAAAGTACACAAACGCCGGCAATCACACACCCAACATCCATCCACCTCACGACAGCCTCCAGTACCTGCACCTGCACCCAAAACACCTAAAGTGACACCTCCTACAACCACCTCCTCTTCCTCCACTCCCAGACCCCCTCCAACTACCCATCCCAGTGTTCGTCAGAAACTGTCCCTCTGTATAGTTGACCTTTTTGCCCCCCCCCCCTCCAATTCATCAGTCCCGTCGTAGCGCCTCAGCCAAAAAGCCTCCAATACCAGTGGTGCCTGTTCAAGGTTTGTGGAGTGCACCGGCCACCAGGGCAGGCAGTATGACCCGGAGCCAAGGCACTGGCAGCCCACCCCCTGTCAAGGCTCTGAAATTGGAGAGTGGACTAAGGGACCGTGTGAAGACTCCTGGTGGGAAAACAACTGACATGGGTTCCAAGGGGATTGGAAAGTCAGCTGTGACTCCACCAAAGGTGGGGCAGGGCCAGAGAAAGTCTGCCCAGCCTGTTGTGAGTGTCACGGCGGAGAAGGTCGTTATCATTCCCGGCCGTCGAGACACAACCGCCAGCACCGTCGTCACTGGTCAGGAGACCACCGCCACCGCTAGAGTCATTGCCCAGGAGGGCCCAAGTATCATCACTGGTCAGGAGACCACTGCCGGAGTCACAGCCCAGGAGGGCTCGAGTATCGTCACTGGTCAGGAGACCACCGCCGGAGTCACAGCCCAGGAGGGCCCGAGTATCGTCACTGGTCAGGAGACCACCGCCAGAGTCACAGCCCAGGAGGGCCCAAGTATCGTCACTGGTCAGGAGACCACCGCCGGAGTCACAGCCCAGGAGGGCCCAAGTATCGTCACTGGTCGAAAGACCACCGCCGGAGTCACAGCCCAGGAGGGCCCAAGTATCGTCACTGGTCAGGAGACCACCGCCGGAGTCATAGCCCACGAGGGCCCAAGTATCGTCACTGGTCAGGGGACCACCGCCGGAGTCAGTGCCCAGGAGGGCCCCGGCTGCCACAGCCCAGGTGGGCTATGAGGGAATGTCATGCCACACACCAATGCCCAGTGTAGGGAACGTCATGCCACACACCAATGTCCGTACCAGAACCGCCATGGCAAAGCACCGCTGAACAGTCCAGAACCGCCATGGCAAAGCACCGCTGAACTGGGCTTAGACCGCCATGGTGAAGACCGCTGAACAGGGCAAGCACCGCCATGGCAAAACACCGCTGAACAGGGCAAAGACCGCCATGGTGAAGACCGCTGAATAGGGCAAGCACCGCCATGGCAAAGCACCACTGAACAGGGCAAAGACCACCATGGTGAAGACCGCTGAACAGGGCAAGCAGCGCCATGGCAAAGCACCGCTGAACAGTTCAGAACCGCCATGGCAAAGCACCGCTGAACAGGGCAAAGACCGCCATGGTGTAGACCGCTGAACAGGGCAAGCACCGCCATGGCAAAACACCGCTGAACAGGGCAAAGACCGCCATGGTGAAGACCGCTGAACAGGGCAAGCACCGCCATGGCAAAGCACCGCTGAACAGTCCAGTACCGCCATGGCTAAGCACCGCTGAACAGGGCATAGACCGCCATGGTGAAGACCGCTGAACAGAGCAAGCACCGCCATGACAAAGCACCGCTGAACAGTCCAGAACCACCATGGCAAAGAACCGTTGAACAGGGCAAAGACCGCTGTGGTGAAGACCGCTGAACAGCCCAGAACCGCCATGGCAGAGCACCGCTGAACAGGGCATGCACCGGGTAAGAATGAATAGACCGCCACATCAAGCATCCTTATCCCATGTGCAGCTGGGACAGTGACAGGACAGGAACTTTCACGGGGAGACTAATCCAGTCTGGGCTCGAGTCCCCCTCCAGAACCATTGGAGACATGCATCCACTACCTCAGTCCTGCACAGGATGAAGCACTCTGGGCACCAGTCCCCCTCCAGAACCAGTGGAGACATGCATCCACTACCTCAGTCCTGCACAGGATGAAGCACTCTGGGCACCAGTCCCCCGCCAGAACCAGTGGAGACATGCATCCACTACCTCAGTCCTGCACAGAATGAAGCACTCTGGGCACCAGTCCCCCTCCAGAACCAGTGGAGAATGTTATCGACTTGAGAGACTGTGGCTTTTCACTCCCCAGGATGGCACAGTGGGCAACCCACACACTGTAGAGACTTGAGAGACTGTGGCTTTGCACTCCCCAGGATGGCACAGTGGGCAAACCACCCACTGTAGAGACTTGAGAGACTGTGGCTTTGCACTCCCCAGGATTGAAGAGTGGGCAACCCACCCACTGTAGAGACTTGAGAGGCTGTGGCTTTGCACTCGCCAGGATGGAACAGTGGGCAAACCACCCACTGTAGAGACTTGAGAGACAGTGGCTTTGCACTCCCCAGGATGGCACAGTGGGCAAACCACCCATTGTAGAGACTTGAGAGACTGTGGCTTTGCACACCCCAGGATGGCACAGTGGGCATGGAGCCCCGTTGTGGATCTGGCTTTGCAGTCATAAGGCTGAGGTGCCCCCCCTTCCCTTCCCCCTGAGGTGCCTGTAGTATTTCTATCTGATGCCCCAGCAGTGTTCTCTCCGATTGTGGTCAGGTATATTTTGTGGGCCTCGCCCATGCATTTTTGGACTGTTGGTGCACGGACATTGTTATGTACATATCTGCACTACTTCTTGTAATGTATATATTTCAGCCTGAATTTCGTTTATATCTGTATATTTTTGCAAGACATGTATATTGCAACATTACAATGTTTGAACGGATTTCGCTTTGTCTTTTCATTCTTCCGGGGGGATTGTGGGTTGTTACTGTGATTTTTGTGGATGCATTGGTGTGTACGTTGTCATATGCGAGGGTGGGGGTGGGGATGTTTCGTGGGTGTCCCCCTAAATTTTGCCTCCCCCCTCCCCTATGTCGTAGGTGCAGTACTCACCGTTGTCTTTGGCGCCTACGTAGATGGTGGTCGTAGAGGAGCAGAAAGACAAGCGCAGGTAGTATTTGGAGTTCCGGCTCCATGGAGTCCTTGTTCCTCGTGGGATGTGTTCAGGTGAGCGTTTTCCCATTGCAGCAACTATTTCCGCCGTGTTTTTATCCACGGTGAATCTGCCCCGGAAAAGGTGGCGGATTGGCGGGTTGTGATACTATGGGTGGTACATTGTGTTCCGCCTGTCTGTTGGCGGTGACCGCCGCGCTGCTTGTCTGTACCGCCGTGGTGGCGGTGTGTTAAAGTGGCTGTCTTTGTTGGCGGTTTCCGCCAGGGTCATAATTCCCTTTTTTTATCCTCTGCCCTGTTTGCGGTATTACCGTACCTTTAACACCGTCCGCCAGGGTTGCAATGACCACCTATATGTTTTGTTCAGTTTAGCTGCCTATTGGCTTTGACATGGCGTTAGCCATTACATTCTGTATTCAGGTCAGCTGCCTATTGGCTTTGACATGACACTAGACATTACATTTGATATTTAGGTTAGCTGCCTATTGGCTTTAACGTGGGGTTAGACATTGCAGTTGAGACATTGCAGATGAGCTGTGTTTTTCCAAGCTGTGTTTTTTCACAAGATAGACCAAGCTGTGTTCTTCACACCAGACTATAGCTGGTAAGAGAGAGTACATTTGGTGTTTTCCGTTTTGCTCAGCCTTGGGAAGAGGAGAAGTCTAGGAGATCTGGCCAGTCTACAAAGGCTTGCGTAGTTTTCCCGAGTCTGAGAGGAGGGTCACGTTTTTGGAACGATGGCTCTGGACAACGGCAGAGTTAGTTAGATTGAATCTGCTTTGACTTCAGACAGGAACGGGGACGTCAGTTGCCTGTCTCCCGTTTGGGTAGAAAATCTCTTTCTTGCAGTTGAACGGAGTCATCAACTTGAAGCCCCAGAAAGATGAAGCTGAATATAGGCCCTACAGCCTTGCCCTACAGTGATGAATTTTGACTTTTATGCTTTGCTTTGAAGTTATGCTATAATATATCACATGTATTTGCTGTGTACATTGCAACTGAGAAGTACTTTGATATATTTAGCTTTCATTGCTGCAACTACTTTTGAACGTGTACTTCCAATCTACTAATTTCGTCTCTCAGGAACCTCGTGGTGAAGAAATAATAACAATAAATGTCTTCTTTAAACTCAGAAGTGCATTCCAGAGAGGTTCTGTAAGCTCGGTTATGAGATAAGAGCAGGAAAGCAGAACAAGTGCGTAGGTCTCGCTTGCAGATGTAAGGGCCACTTGCTTCTGAAACAATAAAGCCTTTAGTCTACTTAACTTGTCAAAATTTATCTCGGAAGTAGCAATGTGAGGCCAAATATCTGCTACCTCCCTAATGTTAGTGGGGGGAAACAACACGTTGCCGCAGCATGTAACGACCTTAGTGACTGAAACAGCATAAACTATTCCGGCCCGCATGCCACAACAGTCTTCACTATTGAGGAGGACGTAGCTGTTGTTTGAAAGCACCTGGAACGTGCGTTTAATCAAGGGGACTGGAACTCCCTTCAGATAGCAAGCCAAATTCGCAACCGAGGCATTACACGCCCCATGCAAGGACAGCTGCTTACAAATCATTGAATGTCTGACTGAAGTCTCACATCCGCTACCGCTAAGAAAGACCTCTTTCATGCCATTGAGGCATTTGTACAAGAAGGGAAGCTCCCACTCCTCATGGATGTAACTATCTCCCAACTTTTCATATCTGCCTACCAGAACATGTTTCAAACAAGAAGTGAATTATAGTGTAGAAATAGGCAGATTAATAACCCCATGTATTAACCACTCTGCTGAGGGAATCTCTGCCACGGTAAAGGGCAATCTTTCTATCTTTTCAATGTTGAGCATGACATAAGTCGCCTCCTTCTTAGCCATTAGTTGTTGTTGTCGCGTCAAATTAAAGGAAAATAATATTTCCCTGCCACTGATGTGCTGCCACAGAACGCGACCCGCCTTCAGTGTCTGAAGCGTCCAACCCAACTGCATAATGGACCTGGTCTGACTCTGTCCATGATATAAAGAAGACATACCAGATTTTATAATGTCTATAGCAGAAGAAACAATGTTGTTAATTGTATATATCTGGTCGGACAAGGTGTGAATTCCATTATCCACAACAGCTAATGCCTTTTTCAAAATTTCCTGATCTATCTGCCTTAACCGGGCTGCAGCCTCTTGTTGGGAAAGTTTCCATATTTCATTGTATACCTCATACAAGAAACGCTTCCTACGTGGTATCTTTGGGCCTGACAAAAAATCTTGTAAGTCAGTGTTATTAGACAGGAGAGTGAGATGTGTCTTAACTGCATCTAGTGAGGATGATTTTAGCCACTGTTGGCACAATCTTCCCACACTATATGTTGTAATTATTTCAGCATGTTCTGATGATATATAGCAAGGGTCTGACCTACTCATTCGGAAACCCCCAGAGGAGGTGACAAAACGGTTATGACACCTGTTGGTATCTATTGGCCACAATATCCACCCGTCGGACGTGTCAATGTAGTGTTAAATGTTTCATTCTGGACCCATTCTTAAGCTTACTAAAAGTTGCATCCGTGTATTTTTGCCAATTGTTAAATTTAGCAGGGGCAGGTATACTGGGCTTGTTTAATTCTCTAATTGTTGCTAAGCCTAAGCAACTCGTCTGTTGTACTGTTTCATTTGAACAGGGATGAGACATGCTCTAAACAATGTTTCTCTACCCTTGGTCTGCCAATTTGTTGTTCCCCAAAAACTTTTCAAATCAACATTTTTCGACCAATATTCATAACCTTCAATTGATAACCGGGAAACAAAGGAGTCTGAATATATAAATTTTGTGTTGGTCAACATTTGTTTATCCCTAGTTGGATTTATCTTAAAGTAATAAGACTCAGCATTTTGTTGACGATGCCCAGAAAAATACGCAAACATTTCAAAATAAGTTTTGGAACTCCCTTGCGGGGAGTTGGACAATGTTCCCATTGTGTATAATCAAATATTGTCTTTGGACTGCTCGCTTTATGTATGAAGTGGTGCCCATAATAATTATAGCAAGACATGTCACCATAATTGTCTTTAAACTGTTAAACATCCTCATTTTCATAGACAGTATAGTATTGCAATTCTTTCATCATTGAGTCAACTGTTTTCACATCCCAATCATCAGATACAATGCCTGGTATAACTATATCATTCATGGATAACTTTAGCACATACGGTATTTTAATTATTTCAGTGGGACCGTATATATCAAACATTACTTTATCCCACACAATCCCATCTGGAATTGGCACTGCAGAAATCTACACAAAGGACAAGTGTCTTCGAACCTTATGTGAAGAAAAAATGTTGTTTCAATACCTCCTCCACCTGTTCAACCGCTGATCTCTCGGGAAGAAAATGACCATGTATTAACAGAAAAAAGGTAATGACAAACCCAATCCAAAGAAAAAATGCTAGGACAGTTAATAAAAGCCACAGGTAGTTCCATGGAAAAACAAAATACGTATCTTTAAGCCAATGTATCAGCTTACTTGGACCTGACAGGTCACAGCAGTCGAAGAGGCAAATGAGTCCGATAGACCATCGTTGTTGTCGGCAAAGTAACCAGAGGCAGTTTGTGCAAATGGCATTGCCGTAGTCAATGGAGGAGTTGGTGTTTCCCGTGATGGTACACTGTAGACAGCACCATCCGTCACGTTTGTAGTCATGGTGACTTGATCAAATGTTTCTAAATTGCTTGTTGTTAATGGAACTAATGCAAGATCATCATCATCCACCCTCCCCAAGCTCGGAGAGGCATCAGTGTTGGTATAAACAACTTGAAGCGGAACTTCTTCTCCAGTAGTGAGAGGGATTCAGGAACTACTGAATGTTCCTCTTGGTCGGCTGTGTAGAATCGACCACATGTAGTAACTTGACATTGTCAATAGAAACAAAGCGATTTTCTTTGGCACCTGGCAACGGTGGTAGAATAACAGTTCTAGTTCTGTGTATCCCCAACACAGGGACTGGTGCTCGGTAAGAAGGGCCAAATTCTTTTTTCACTGCGACCTTTTCACGCACAAGATCCCCCAACCCTGGGAATCCAGCCATTAGGTGTTACTGGCACATCCTTAATTCCTGTGGAGGCAGCACTTTTAGAAGAGTTATCTTCACGGAACTGCTGTAATTCCTGTAAGACAATGACACGATCATTTATGTCAAAAGATGTTTCCGCCACCTCCACACCAGGACCATCAAGATCCGGAACAAACATTTGTGTTCCGAACAGGCACTCATATGAAGTACGACCCCCCCCCAGGGACCTTCTAGGCAGGTTATTTAGTGCTCTCTGAACTCCATACAGGTGGGTTAGCCAACTACGACCCGTACCTAAGACTCTGTCTGTTAAGGATTGCTTTAAATCGCGGTTTAATCGCTCCACAACAGAATTTCCCTCTGGATGAAGTGGAGACGAGTACTGGAGCTGGACCCCCAACAAAGCCATGGTGTCCCTGAATGCCCTTGAGGCAAAGGCAGGGCCCTGGTCCGAATGAAATGGCGCAACTGCATATGTACCGACAAAGGCTCGCAAATCTTTAATAACTGTACAAGCATCAGCCGAGTGTTGTGGCCACACCCACACAAATCTGGAGCAAGAATCAACAGCGACTAGTATATATTTGTATGCACTATCCTGTGTTAATGGACCGCAATGATCCAAGTACACACATTGTAATGGTCTTTTTGAAATTAAGAGGGGTGTCTGCGGACGGCTCTTAGCTGTGGAAACTTGAATTTGTTGACAGATGTCACAACAAAGGACATACTGCTTAGTCACTTTATAGAGACCAGGCCACCAATAACGGGCCTTCAAGAGTGAAATTGTAGCCGCCATGCCAGCATGTGCAGATGCCACCCCCTCATGTGCTGCTTTAATTAATTGTGGTCTTACATCTTTATTGGGGATGTCACGTACACCTACGCCTGGGATTTTAACTTCAGCGTTCAGCATACTTCGCATCAAGTATTGGTATTTGTTAGGAAATCCTTTAGGATAAGGTGTACCATCAACCGTAGCTTTGATGGCAGCCATAATTTCTGTGTCTGGTTTGGAACTCGAACGAGTCACTGCAGCTACAGTGGCAACTGCCACTGCTGACTTTGCGGCTTTATCAGCCAAAGTATTTCCAGCAACGTCTATTCCAACGCGCTGGTGCCCAAGTGTATGCACAACATGGACTTTGGGTAGCGTCTCTTTCAGGTCTGCTACCTTACCCCACAGTAGTCTGTGTTTTGTGGTGTTACCTTTCGAATCTCTGAACCATTCAAGCGCCAGTAATGCAGGTATTCATTAAAGGACTGGACGCAATAACACGAATCACAACAATCAGTGTAAACTGTGTCGGATCTGTATGTTCTAGTGCCATTAGTAGAGCTTTTAGCTCAGCCAATTGTGCTGTACAATCCCCTAAGGTCTGTGTATAGGTATGTTGGGGACAGAATTTCTCCCCCTCCATATAGCCGCTCACGACCGCACATGCAGCGGAATATTGATGTTTAGTTCCAATCGCTGGTTGCGCAGAGCCATCGGTGTACATGACTACATTATATTGATCGATTGGCAAGGTGTCAGCGGTAACTGGATATTCAACTTCATATTGTAGAAATTCTTGAGTTTGTAACTTTGGGTCAAAAATATAGTCTACATCAGTGGCTGTTAGAGACGTAGCCCATTGTATCCATCTTGGATGAAGTGCTTTTGCGTTTGGGACGCTAGCTTTCGTAACAGCCTCAAGGGCCGGAATAGGAGAAACGACAATGATGCGTTTTCCCTGGGCAAGGGGTCTTTCTTTAATAACAGCCATCTGGACAGCAGTGAGAATTTTCTCAGTGGGTGTAAAACGTTGTTCTGCAGCGGAATACAGGTGTGATTTGTATGCAATCGGGACTGTCCCACCTTCATTAAAGGTGACATATGTAAAACCAATGGCCCCAGCTATCACCCTGATGACCAAATGTGTCTTATTGTCCTGTGTGTGTAAGTGTTTTGCTGCTAGCATGTCTGTCTGTAGCTCTCGAAGAGTATGTGTGTGTTCAACTGTCCAGTATTTGCCTGAAAAGTCAGGACGTATCAATTTGTATTAAGGTTTTATGCGTGTAGCATAATCAGGAATGTATGTTCTGCCAAAATTTAGAAAGCCCAAAAATGATTGTAGTTTTTTAATCGTATTTGGTGGTTGCAATTGTGCACATGTTTGCAAAAATTGTGGCGCTAGGCTCTTCCCTTCACTCGACAGCTCATATCCCAGGAACAGGACGCTGAGGAAGGCAATTTTTGACTTTTTGAAGTAAAATTTGTAGCCGAGTTTGGCTAACCCTACAACAATGCGGGCTACCCATCTTAAATGTTGTAGTAACTCATTGTCTGTGAGATAGATATCATCCACATATGACAATGCTTCAGGGTCCAACTCGTGTAAAATAGCAGTCACAAGAGCTGCAAACAGCCCTGGGCTGTTCTTATACCCCAGAGGTAAACAACAGAAATATTTCTGGGAGCCCAGTGCGCTAAAGCTTGTTAAGTCTCTGCTTTCAGGCTCTGTATTCTGGCAGAAGAATCCATTCGAGATATCCAGAGTCGTTTTATATTTTTTCCGCACAATGTTACTCATTAGTGCAGTGCTATGCGAATTTGTATAGCATATGTACGGGTATGTCCGTTTAAATGTCTGTAGTCTTAAGACTATTCTGTAAGAATGGTCTGGTTTAGCTACAAGGAATAAGGGATTATTCATCGGTGAGACACAGGGTTCAGTTACCCGCTGGTATTCTAATTGCGTAAGTATTTCTCTCACTGGTGCCCTTGTTTCATGTTTTATGGGATACTGGGTTTGTGGCTGAGGTTCACCTTTAATGGGAATAACATGGTGTGGCGAATCCCTGTCCCACCCTACGTGATTTCTATATAACGCAGGTGCCTGTGCGAGAGCCCATTCTATAGAATAGGACTCAGCGAGTTCCTCTGGAACAAGGGGCGAGAAGGAAGGTTCAATAACCTCCTCCCCTGCTGGGCAGGTGCGGGCAAAATCAGGCGGTCAATCTTGTTTGGCCAACAAAATGTCACATATTTTAACTACACGATCCCAGAAGATTGCGTGTATAGTGCGTTCAATGTCTCCTTCCAGTTGTAGAGTTACTTTATACACCCTATCGGTTTCGGAGACACGCATATCTGCTGTTTCTACTTGTATGAAGTCATCAGTTGCTTTCACCTCCAGATGCTCTAGAAGATTCCGGCGAACTATTGTGACCTCTGCCGCGCTGTCTAGTAGTGCTAGAGCCCAGTTCTTGTTCTTCAAGATAACCTTCTTCCTGAGTGGCATGTCTAACTGAGACAGCTGCCACTTTTTTCTTTTTAAATTGTTGTTTTTGGTGGACTGGTTTCTCTTTCTTCTTAACAGAAACCTCCGATGAGTGTTGTGATTCCTGTCTCGGTTTCACGTACTCCGTTCTCCGCTCTGATCGCCCACCTCTCTCATTTCTCTTTTCTGATGAGTCCTGAAAGGAACGAGATTGGAGTGTATCAGTATATTGATATCTATCAGGCGTTTTTATGTTCTCTCTATTTCTGAGATTATACCTATTCTGTGGGGTCTCCGTACGCGGCGATTCTCCCCTTTCTTTTTTAGGTGTTTGTTGTTTTTTTCTCCCAGCGTTTCTTATTACCCTCAGGTTGTTGTTTAGTATTGTCTTTATTCATTTTACCTTGAAATTGAGGTTTTTGTGGTCTAGCACCAAGGCTATCTCAACCGATACTGGAATATGTTTCCGCTAATATTTTTGGCAGTTCTCGCTCCTGATCTTGTTGCGGAACGTCTTGAAGACGCATGCGCACTGCAAGTGCAACTGCTTCCCCTTTAAGATTACTTAGGATAATAGAAAAAACTGTGGCAAAGTTGCCCATCAGTTGCATTCCTAAATCTAAGGCCGGGGCAGCCCCATATTCATCTTGAATTTGTTTTAGCACTTCCGGTAAGTTGGCTAATGTCAGTGTATCGTGTGCCGTTGTACAGAGCGCGGCAAATACCGTGCCCCAGGTATTACAGTGTTCTACTGTGGGAACCATCCCAAAGGGCAAGCACATAGTTAATATTCTATGTTTATCCTGAGGCCCGCATGGAGAAATACTGCCTCCAGCGTATTAATTTTTTGCGCCAGCCAAAACGGAGTCTCCTCTCGTTTGGCTGGTACCTTACCCATAATAGAGTGTCCAGTCACCGGATTTATACCTGGTGTTACTGCATGTGGTTGTGCTGGAGCAGCACGTGCTGGGTTTGTATTTAGTGTCTGCATCACAAATTGTACTAATCGTCTATATATTGCTGTTAATTCAGTATATAAGCGTCGAACCTCAGCTACCGCCATATTCGCAACCACAGGATGAGGTGTATATGTGGCCAATAAAGGCCAGGTAGGACCCTCATTACTTAGTGGACCTAACCTTACTGGTAATATTATATGGGGTAGGGCGCCATCAAGCCAATTATCATGTTCTTGATAAGATAAAGGTATTTCTAAGTATGCATACGCCCTGTACTGCCCAGGCGCATTCGCTACTGTATATGTATGAAATGTATTTGTGTTCCCATCAACTGCTGGAAATGTGACCCAAGAGTAAAACAGCACTGTTCTATAGGCTGCGTGGGCGTCTATCACAAACGTGACTCGACCTCCCTGTGCTGTAAGACCATGTGCTAGTAAATGTGTTGTAAGTGGTTGTCTCATTTTAAGAGCTATTTGTACAGCCTGGGGATTTGCCATGATATAAGCACTAAGAGTTCAGAGAAGGAAAGCCAAAATGGGGTCCTATTTCCTTTTAAGGTTCAAGCTTGAACAACCACCCGCTGTAAAATAGGGTTACCTATACGGCAGTGGTGGAAATCCTCAGTACCACGGACGTCTCCGTATACGGAACAGAAGGGTCATTATACAGAAATGAGACCGAGATATGCCGGTGGACCCGAAAATTAGAGCCTGACCAAACGTTGGCGGCGCCATGTCACGTAGGCTCTCATTATCCTAATGAGACTACTGGATTTTGAGTGGCAAGATCATTCACAGTGTGGGAGACTGGGTCTAACCCACGGTAGATGACACTTGTCACTCCAAATCCGGGTTTTGCTACGGCTAACTAGCAGTGCCTCATCTCTCCCAAATGGAAGAGACAATTGGGCAGCCGAGCGCATGACATCTTAGCACTTCCCAGGGAAGTCGTGGTCACTCAGGTCACAACCAGTTCTCTCACACACAGTGCGGTCTCATATATAAATGACAGAGGCAGTTTGAGTTTTATAGATTGGTTTAATAAAACGACTGCAGTTTAGATAGCAAAGCGTGAGCTGCAATAACCAGAACTACACAACACTAGGAATAAAATAGTAACAATGAGAGTGAAGCACAAGAATAAGGCTATCATAGTGCCGCTAGATTATAGTCTCTCTAAGTTATATTTCGAGCACAGCATGTGAAGCTCTAAACCTTCTTTTCAAGCACCCCCGGGAGGACATCAACCCTCATACCTGAGCAAAGGCCTGTAATCTGCATCAGCAACGAGGCAGTCAGCATCTAGTTGTAGGTTCCTGGCCGAAACTCCCTCTGACTTATACTAGGACTAAGAAGTGTTTTTAAAACTAACAAGCAGATGTTCTAAGAAAAATGTCCCTACGTAAGGATGTTTATTTTCTACGAATACTGGAGACTAAACTTCAACCATGTTTACCGGCAATGTACCAGACTGTAGCTTTGACTGAAGTACAGGGCGATCAAGAATGCATTATTTGAGAACACAGTGCTGAACTAAGCCAAACAGTGTGATAGAAGGAAATAAAAACAAGACCGTAAAACTGGTTATTGTAAAATAACAATGCAAGGCTGAATAAAATGTATCTAGGGCAACGTGCACCGCGGCCTAGTATGTTAGACTAACGTGCAGGAAGCTATATTAAAAATGGCTACACTACAAGTGGTGCAGACTTACTTTCTCCTTATGGCATATCTCACTCCTGACAGGTATAGAGCGGGCCTCCGGCCCAAGGCCGATTGCCTTCATTGTGCCAACCCCAGTGCTGACTTTTTTCACATGGTGTGGACTTGCCTCCATATAGCCACTTACTGGCGGGCGGTGGTAAAAGTGATCTCAGAAGTTATACAGGTGGGGGTTGAGATTGCTCCACTACCTATTTTACCTGGAGTTCTTGAAGGGGTGGGCTCCAGTAGAGCGAACCGGGCATTTGTGGGGACGGCCTGCTTGGTGGCCAAGAGAGACATTGCAGCGAACTGGAAGTTGGAGACTGCCCTGCGATGGCAAAGTGGCGTTGAGGGGTGGACTGGTGCGCCCAACAAGAGAAGTTGGTTTATGAAGCAAGGAGTTGTCCAGCCAAAGAGTGTGGGGGAGAGGGTTAGGGACTGGGGGGGGGCGGTGCACCAGGCATTGCCTCTTTATAGGGAGGATGTGCGCTTTGTAATTGACTATCATAATGGTTCCTGATTGTACACCAGTATGTTATGCTCTGGATCTGTGCAGTTAGTTTTCCTAATTGTACTAATTGTTCTTGTGACCTGCTGGGGTTTTATGCTGTTCTATATAAAACTAATAAAAATGGTTTATAAAAAATAAAATAAAAAAAGATTCCTCAGTTGGAACATTAATATCAGGGCTGCAATCATTGCTGGCACTAAATATTTACCATTTGGATGGTCAGAGCTATCTACGGATAAACATGTCTCTGCTAATTCAGTTTCCTTAGACAGCACCCCACTGCACACACTAAATTGTTGATCCTTTATGGGTAGGAAATGAAAGGCCATGGCCCAGCCTTCTCCAGGGTCATACTGGCCCGATACTGGCCCAGTCTCGGGCACATCCCATGCTGCGGGATCAGGTAGCGCTCTTTATAGTGCTGATAATACCAGGTGCACAATGAATCACGTACTTATAACATAAGTAGGAATTAGACTAGTTAGATATGTGTGCTGAGATATGAATGAATTGTATGTAGGTTCAACCTTTTATTCATTGTGTTCGCTGATTTATTAATTATTGCAACAATTCTTATATTATTAAATAGCAGATAACAAAAGTCAGCTTGTTTAAAATTGTGTGTTTTCTATCTGTGGGGTTCGGGTGCGGTTCTCCATTTTCATCTGTAGATAAGAGATTCTCTTGACAGATTTGTCCAACTCCTAACACTCTTTCACATTGGAGCATAAGTTGTGTGAGGGTTGACCGAAACTTGCCAGTCTTCAAAAAGTTTGTAGCTTCCTTTTGAAGCTTAGGAGATATATTGGCTATGACCCCCAATAATATTGGGGAACCAAGCATGCTTTTCGTCTCTTCATTAAGTTCTTGCAGGACCAAGGAGCATGCTTTTTTTCCCTTTAGTGGAGCAAAGTCATTTATAGTTGCACAAATGATTTCATATAAAGTGGTAGTTATGTCATCCACATCATGATCATCGTGAAATAGAGAGATAATATACAAAAGGGATGTTGTAAGATGATTTGGTTTAACATTCGTGCTGTCACAAACCCACATTTTAAGTATTTTGGGTTGTCCAACAATCTTTAGTTGTAGTGAAGACCATGACAAAGTGGATTTGATGATGGTCTTATTAGTCAGCTAAGATGGGATCATCAAATAGGAGGCCCTTCTTCTTAGCGTTAATGAAATCAAGGATCCCTCTTTGATGTGTGATAGTTTGAGGCATTATTAGATCATGTAATTTTTGTATGCTAAAGAGAAGATGGAACGCAATGTACCATTAGGTTTCCCCAGTGTAAATTAAAATTGCCTAAAATATGATTGTTATTGGAAAAAATGAAGTGAGCGGTCATACGGTCCATTCATTGTTTGATTACAGAGTTATCCTGTGGTGGGTGATAGATGATGTTGGTATTACTATTTTTTTGTGATATTGGACTGTGGTTCCACAAAAACATCAATATGTACATGAGTCTTATGTCATTTGCTGAAAGGCAATGACATTTTTAGAGATCACTGGTGCCCCACCACCTATTTTATCTTTTCTGTCAAGTAATATAGTGGGATAAGTAAGTCTGTTCTTGGTTGAAATGTTTTGCTGCAACATATTTAAGTCCATATCGTGAGATCTACATCTGTGTTAACAGTGTTATCCACAGACTCTATACAATGTTTTATTGTCGACCTGCAATTGTGGAGTAGACAACAAAGATCCTCAATCGTAGTGCTATAATAGGGGTATGATTTTAGGAAAAATATAACAAGATAAATTATGTTAGACTGAGTGTTAATGGATGACGGCTACATAGGTGGCCAGTCCAAAGCAGGATGCTTTTGGTACTTAAAATTAGTCTGGCTAGTGGAGGTCTTATCAGCATTTTGGTCATAGTACTCAACTAGCGTTTCTATCTCTTGTAGGAGGAGAGGTGGCACTGTTCTGTTTGGATGAGGTCATTTTTGTGTCTGAGAATGGATCACAAAGTCCTTGGAGTAGTAGAATCACATAGTTTGGCATTTTCTGAAGTTGATTTTGGGAAATCGGTGACAGAGATTCTCATGTTATAAATTTGAGGCCACTAAGATTAATTTCTTGACATAGAAATTCAATTTTGTTGACTAGAGGGTTCAGTGCATTGGATAGTAAGTTAAGGGCACCACTGATTAACTTCCAGTTAGAAGGGAAGTATTAAGGCCACACATATTGGAGCAGAATGTATAGTCTACTGATTACTCACCTTCTCAGATGTGAAGACCAGAAAGTCTGTTTTTAGGAGGTGTAGTCGAGCTTGTAATGTGAGGGAACGACTGCAAGACATGGCGGGGGCCTACATGAAACTAATAGGAACATTGTGGGAGTTCTGTTGTGAGAAAAGTGGGAGAACATGATGGGATGTTCGAGAAAAGGTGGACTGGAAAGTTCCAGGCAGAATAAATGAGAATGAGAAGATTTCTAAGGCAGAAAATAGGCACATATTTCATAACGTATCACTTTTAGAGGCAGAAACATTTAGATCAAGCAAATTAAGACTGTCCTAAGGCACGTTTTACTGATCATAGAAGGTAGTGGGGGCATGTAAACCCTTTTAACAGTCTTCCCTGCTAACCTCATGAAGAACAGAACATGTTAGATGTAACTGATGAGAATATGCTAGAACAATTCATGATGCTGAATCCAATCCCTTCCATATTCAGCTTGTGCCTTTTTTCATTCTCTTTATAAAGGTTCATGCATCTGTTTCATGCGTATTCACAAAGCTTTTCCCTCGTGTAGAGGCCATAGTCTATTAGGGTGTAAACTCCTTTTCCCCATGGTCTCTTCCTTCAACTGCGTTCCCCCTTGGCCCATTGGTTTAGCATTGTTGCCTTCTGTAGTGTTCTTACCCTCTTTGCCTTCCAGAATATAGTTCCTGGTTGATCTTCAACTGGCAATCATCTCCTTGTATAATGTTGCAGAGAAAAAAATACATGACTTTCTCTTTTCTTTCTATTATTTCAGAGAAAGAAGAAATATTTTGTGACGTGGCATCTCGACTCTGGTTTACCTACAGGAAAAACTTTCCAGCTATAGGTACAAAACATTGTCTTTTCTATTCTTCCATATGTATGTCCTTGGTAGAACTACAATAGCTTACTATTTGGAACAGTGTAAAGAGAAAGTATGTTTTTCAGTTGGGTGTGCTGATGCTTCAGCCTTTCACCAACCAGAGCTGTGGCACTTTCATATAGTCTAACCCAACCATGACCAGTCATTGTGGCTCATTCCTAGTTAACTCTAGCCTCGCTGACTGGGAAGAGAAGGGACTGGCTGTGAATGTCCTGTGAAGAGCAATCATGCAAGATGCTATTGGAGCACACAAAAATAAGTTGTAAGTATTGATAAAGGTATGATTAGTGGGTCTAAAAATGGAAACAAGCTGACTGGTAATTTATCTGTTGCTAAGTACTGATTTGCAAACATAGGATGACAGTCTTCAGTAGAGGATAGCAGCCATTACGTTTCGTCCTATGGACTTTGTCAATAATACTGTATGCATGCATATAATTAGTCCTTAGTAACAGTTGTTGTCTCAGCTGTCCAAAAAATGCAAATGAGGAGATGGTTCACTGTCAGTGTGTGGTAGTGCACAGATGTAGAGTCAATACTACTACTTGCAGCTACGAGCTCAATTAATTTACTCAGATGTATCACAGCCTTTAACGCTTATATTCAGTTCCTTAAAAGTTAAGGCGATTGGGCAATTTCATAACATTCTCTCTCTTATTACAATGGTATACTAATCAATGACCGTGCCAAGTATTTATCCTGGTGATATACTACACACTGACAACGAACCATCAACCTCGGGCATTTTTTAGACAAGACAGACAACAACTGTTACTTTGGACTAATTATATACATGCATACATAAGCCGTGAGAAAGTCAATAGGACGAAATACGTGTTGGCTGCTCACCTACTGAAGGCTGTCATCCTTGTTTGCAAATCAATTGGCTGCCAACCTATTCTTGGCATCAAATAAACTGACAGTTTGTTTCCATTTTTGAACTCACATGTCATACCTTTCCGTGCTTACAATTCATATTTGTGTGCTCCAATATAGTCTTGTTTGATTGCTTATCAGCAGAAACCTTTGGTAGATGATACATTCACACCTGTTGGTAGCAGAGTGTCTGATATTGTGAAGCTCCTGTTTCAGGACTACTACATTGTGTTTATAAAATATGTCTGACCGTAACACTTCCCTACTTTTTTTAGTGTTGGGGATGTGTGAAAATTGATAAAACCTCTGCTACCGTTGTAATAATGTCTTGAGAAGAGGGTGGAAATGTTCTTAATATTTTACGTAAGTTCCGGTTGTGTGTTGTGGCACAGGATATGTTTTGTGCAATGTGTTTCAAGTTGCAAGTTTGTTTATTGCATCTTTTTATAGGTGGAATGGGTCCAACCTCAGACACAGGCTGGGGCTGCATGCTTCGCTGCGGACAGATGATCTTTGCTCAAGCTTTAGTATGTCGTCATCTGGGTCAAGGTAAGTGGTATCTTCTGTTAAATTGGATGTTAGAGGAATAGAATCCCCACAGGATGTAACTGCCCTTTACAGCAAGGTGTAAACATTGAAAAGCCTTTGAGATCCTCCCGTTGCTTGGTAATTACAGAGATGGTAGAGCAGCCAGCTGTCTGTATTTTACAAGGACAGTCCTCTATGTAGCTGTTCTGTCCTTAAAACATCCATTTGTTTGTATGTTTATTTTTCCAAAGAGTGTAGACTCAGTTATTCCTCATTGCAACTATAGTTCTGCTCTGTATTGTGGCAGACCCTGAATTACTGATTAAAATATAAAGATGATGGGTGACATGCTTACAAATAGTCTCAGCCACTGGCAGCTGTTCGGGACTTCACTTCAGTCCATCGGTTTTTACAAACTTTGCCTCTAGACAGAGACCTGTGATATTCAAATCTGTCAGCTAAGTCAGTTCCTCTCTGAATAGGAAGAGAAGCAACCGCAGACCATTCTTGGCCTACATAGGCCTTACAAGCAAAACAAAGCTTGATTTGCGGCACGGTGATGGCATAACCCACATCTCGGCATACCTGTCACACTTTGAGTATCACAGTAAGGAAAACATAAAGGTGGTTGGTTGAATGTTTGCAGATAGTCTCAGCCTCTTGCGTGTAGCAGCAAGTCCAGTCCATTGTGTTTCACCTACTAAACAACTCCAAACACCAGCCCTATGAAAATCAGACTTCTACTTTTCCAATAGGAACAGTCTGATCCAAACTGCCAAGTCAGGTCCACTCTGAACAGAAACACTAGTAATTTCAAATCTACCTAGGCCTCATCAGTGAGATATAGCTTGAGCCCTGTGCCATTGTCACACTTGTGTTATGTCTGTAATATTGCCATTCTGTCCAGAATTTCCATCTTTAAAATTACCCCCTATTCCAGAATTTTCTTAGTAACTTTCCATAATTTGACTCGGTTAACTGTGGTTACCCTAGATGATGGTATCATGAGGGCTGGCTCAAAAGTCCTTCTTTGGATATGTAGGTGGCATGCGGTTTCCATAGTGTAGGAAGACTTGCAGTAAAATTTTCTTTGTAACTTTCCATAATTTGACTCGATTAACAGTGGTTACCCTAGATGGTGGTATCATGAGTGCTGGCTCAAAAGTCCTCCTTTGGATGTGTAGGTGGCATGAGGTTTCCATAGTGTAGGAAGACATGCAGTAATATGGGATTCTGTAAGTGAAGGGAATACACCCAGGCTAAATGAACGCTTCATGCATCCTTCCTAAGTGCCATTGCACTAGGTTCCAAAATGAAACATACACACCCTCACCAAAATGTTGCAACATATTGTAACATTTGTATAGTGCTTCATGCCCTAGAAAAGTTTCAATAGCAGAATCAGATGTGTGAATAAGAGGCTGCTTCTTTCATTGTTTTTGATGTTTATAGAGTTGCCTTCGTGGGATATGTTTTAGTGTCTTACCTAAGGTTGGAAGGAGAGCTTCTAACAGTGGTGCAGCAATCATGTAGTAAAGATGTGTGAGAGATGCAGTCCCTTTTGCATATACTTACCTTAGAAAAAGCAAGTGTGAGTGTTTTTGTCTGGAGTGCTCTTTATGAGAAGTATTTTGATGGTGTGCATGTGGTACAAAGTGGTGCTCGAAATATATTTATGTGAACCTGTCACTGCACTTACATGACCACAGATGCAATGTTGCTGGACTGCTTGTCGAGTAAGACTTATTTTTCCAGCACTTATTACACTTAACCACCCAGCCTTTAAGAAATAAATAAAAGGTGTTTTCATTGTAGTACTCACAGATTCCTAGCTTAACTAATCTATTATAAAGGCATATTCAGACTTTGTGCTCCAAATGCTGATTTATATCTAGGTATCCTCTCAGTGTCCATTGGCAACATAAAGCATTTGTGATATGGTCAGCACATGTTTTTTAAATTCAAATTGTTGTCTAGATGTATTCCTGGAAGTTGAGCGACAGAAAATAGTTGTGAATGGAGGAGTAAAGGTGATGTGAAGTCACATT
This sequence comes from Pleurodeles waltl, assembly GCF_031143425.1. Classification (NCBI taxonomy): domain Eukaryota; kingdom Metazoa; phylum Chordata; class Amphibia; order Caudata; family Salamandridae; genus Pleurodeles; species Pleurodeles waltl. The sequence continues at coordinate 337,963,028 of NC_090450.1, read as the reverse complement.
GGAAAGATAGAATCGTGTGGAATGCTATGTGCTAGGGCGCAGTTGAGAAATGGGGAGTGAGGTAAAGAGAAAGCAACCTGTAACTAGAGTGAAGAACATACGGTTAGAATTAAATATTCATCAGATGAGAGAAAGAGCCAGGTTAAAAGAGACTGTGCTGATGAAGAGTCAAGGTGGTAGAGCCAGAGTGAAGCGTAGGATACTGTACAGGAAAATGGAATGGAGGAAAGATCCAAGGTGAATGGTAAGAGAGGAAGGGCTAAGTAAAAGCATACTGAAGGTGATATGGCAGATGAAAGTTGTGGGGGAAAGAAACAGCTAGAGAGAAAGAATATAGAAAGGACCAAGGTGAAATAGCTTGGAAGCGAAAGGCACAGGATGAAGGAAACTACTAGTGAATGTCTACTAGCCTTGCTTCAGTCTTGTTGTTGTTTGTTGACAGTGTCTGTCTTCTCAATATTGCACTGGTTATGCCTGTATGACTTAACATGACAGAGAAAATGGCAACATCTGTATTCAGGGTGCTTTTTGGGACGGGAGTGTCCACTTCATGGTATCCAGTTATGTTTTCTGCCCCTGTGTGCCCCGCTGTGACTGTCCGTTATCCCAGTTTTTAGATTTAAGGCCCCAGCCTCACACTAATCCTGCTAAGGCCTAACTTGTGACAAGAGTTCTGTCCTAGAGTGGTGCCCCAATGATGCACTTGAGAGTGTGTAGTGCTTTCCTCTTATTTAGTTTCTAAGCACTAACATAACACAACAGAAATGCACTTCTGAGGTCAAAGAAGACTTTTATTGTTGTTAATTCTTCCCCAACCACAATATTTATGTATGACGAATTAGTAGCTTTCAAGTCCGCGTTAATCAAACAAAATATATCAGTTTGCAATATACACAGCAGGTTATATTTATAAGATATTGAATGCAAAGCAAAACAAATACTTCACCGTGTGGGAACTATCTACAGCTTCATCTTTCTAAGGTCTGCAAGCTGATGACCCCTGTCAGCCGCGAGAAAGAGAGATTCATCTACCCACACGGGATTGCTGGCAGCCTGCGCCAAGCTCCAGCACGAGGTCCGGCAGATTCGAATCTTACTCTCTGCAGCCTGTTACATCCGTTACAAAGGTGTGCCCCCTCCTCTCAGACCTGGGAAACTGAGCAAGCCTTTTGGAGACTGGCCAGATCTCCAAGACTACTCCTGTTCCCAAGCTCAAGCGAAGAGAAAACAACACCCATGTACTCTCTCTTATCATGTCTAGTCTACTGTGAGAAAAACATCTTGGTTCTCTGGTGCAAAAACACAGCTTGGAAAAATACAGCTTGGATTCTCAACTGCAATGTCTAACTCCACGTTAAAGGCAATGGGCAGCTTACCTAAATATCAAATGCAATGTCATGTTAAAGGCAATAGGCAGCTAACCTAAATATCAAATGCAATGTCTAGTGTCATGTCAAAGCCAATAGGCATCTAAGCTGAATACAAAATGCAATGTCTTATATCATGTCAAAGCCCATAGGCAGCTGAGCTGAATACAAAATGCAATGTATAATATCATGTCAAAGCCAATAGGCAGCTGAGCTGAATATAAAATGCAATATATGATATCATGTCAAAGCCAATAGGCAGCGGAGCTGAATACAAAATGTAATGTATAATATCATGTCAAAGCCAATAGGCAGTTAAGCTGAATACAAAATGCAATATATAATATAATGTCAAAGCCAATAGGCAGAATATCTAATAGCATGTCAAAGTCAATAGGCAGCTAAATTGAATACATCATGTCAAAGCCAATAGGAATGCAATGTCAAAGCCAATAGGCGGCTAGACTGGATACAGCATGTCAAAGCCAATAGGCAGAATACAGAATGTAATGACTAATGCAATGTCAAAGCCCATAGGCGGCTAAACTGAATACAGAAAGTAATGGCTAATGCCATGTCAAAGCCAATAGGCAGAATACAGAATGTAATGACTAATGCAATGTCAAAGCCCATAGGCGGCTAAACTGAATACAGAAAGTAATGGCTAATGCCATGTCAAAGCCCATAGGCGGCTCAACTGAACAAAACATACCATGTGCTACTGGTGAACATTGAGCAACTAATATGCGCAGTGGTGAAACACAAAGTCATTGGTCAAAACAAAACTTATCAAATGGCAGTACATTCCGCCCTTTGACCAATGAATTTTTGTTTCACATATCTCTTGTTTCAAACAAAAACAAAAAAATTAACATATAGATTTCATAACCTTTCACATCAGATACATCTATACAGAAAAGACTGGGCAATTTTTATACTCTGAGTGAGTCTCTAATTCAACAGTGTTAGCAATTTGATGTGGCATGAGTTCTGCTCATGTAAAGGTGCACGGTCCACCTGAAAGGTTTGCTGGAAGATGAGCAAAAGTCCATACGAGAAGGAAAAAAAAAAAAAAAAAAAAAAAAAACACAGCTTAGTTCCAGTGGAAGAATGCGATCAAACAAGTTGAACTTGAACTGAAGGCGCAGTTTGCGCAAAATGGATCCATGGTGCTGGCACTTTACTCAGCCAGGTTCAGGTTGGGGATTCGGTCCCTTCCCCGACCCCACACGCACACACTGGAAAGGGGACCACACAGCACACTCATAGACAGTGGCGAAACGTGGTAGGATCTGCAAAAGAAACAAGTATGACTTTTCTTGCAAATAACATTTTTCATTTAAACTGCACCCTTCCTCTTTCTTTCCCTGTTTTATAATCAGCAGGACGTTTTTGGGGCCCTTTGTTATATTTTCTGCAGGGTCTGGAGGATCACTTGGGGCTTCAGCCCACACACCAGCACTGAGGTTTTTATCTGCTGCACCACAGCTTCCCTTTTCTTGCACTGTCAGAAGGGCTGGGGCAGACTCATTCTTTACCAAACCTCCATTCACTGCACTTTTGTCAATTTGGGCCATTCTGTCTCCAATTTGTATGAATGAATCAGATTCTTTTCTAGGTATCAGCATAATTTCGATTTTTCCTTGGTAATCTGCAGCAATCACTTTCCCTAAAACCTGATCAATTTGCCATTTCTGTCCTGGTAACTTTCCTCTCCCCAACTGCTCTGTGACTGCTTGCATGACAGATTGCTTTTGTGCGTGCTGCACAGTTTTTATCAAATCTAGGGGAATGTGCATCTCTCTCATCTCTGCCCACCTGTAAGTGGCTTTTTCTCTCAGCTGTTCACATTTCTGGGGCACCCACTTAGCCATCCCCACTAAGGCAGAATTCTGGGTGAACACTTCTCTCTCTGCATTTTTCTCATTAACATCTGCAAGGTAATTGAACCATTAAGTGCTAAAACATTAGCAATGAACCAAAAATCAGCATAAAAATGACACATCTCACGTAGCTCTTGCTTTAAAATCTGACACACATTATACAACGCTGTTCCTTCTACGGTGCCAGAAAACAACATTTCAGTCAATGAATCATTAGTAAAACAAACATGCTTTTTATCTTCAGTAGACACGAATTCAAATGGTGCACACAACTTCATTGATAACTCTTTTACCTGTGGTACTCTAGCCCTGTCTTGCAAGTACCAGATCCATTGTATGATTCTAGCTAGGGGCACTATTTTCTTTCCTTGTTCTTGATTTACATGTACATAAGTATTTCCTTCTTGCACTGCGCAGAAACCTAAAGTCTGCATTATTTCATTTGCCAAATCACAAGCGCGCAGCTGCATATAATTTTTCACAGTGACCATATACAAAAGTGTTAGGATTTCACTCAAATGAGGGCTATTCTTTTTCCAAAAATCAAACAAGCTAATGAAAGTCGGCTCTTGCTCTAAAATCTTTCGTTTTACTTGTGCATTTTGCAACGGTAACTCGTAAATCACATTCTGGTCTCTCTCGTCCGTGTTATCAGTTAAGGAATGCATTTTGGCTGCCAAAAACCCTGGCTCACACGAAAACTCAAAGCAGCTCGGAGCTGTCTTAACCCCCTCATTACTGGAATGGGACAAGAAAGATTCTTCATTTTTATAACTTTCAGCATTATTTTGAATTATTGTATCCTGGCTAATTTGCTCACGTAAATTCCTATTTTCATGTTCCAACTTCCTACATTTCTCCTGCATTTCTCTGTAAGCAGATAAAGGTATCCAGACTTTTCTGTCATCATTACTTCCAAAACACACGTTTTCTACATATTTACAACAGGAATTATTTCTCAAAACATTATCAGGCATTTTAGCTACACATGCATTTTCTTCTGTAATTCCCCAAACAGAAAACAATTCACAGTTTTTCTTAGCACCATCAGGCAGTTTATCAACACATGTATTCTCAGACATGGTCTGCCGTGCTACTGTGATTCCCCAAACAGAAAACAATTTCTGTAATTCTCCAAACAACAGAAACAATTACACTTTTAAAGCGTGCACTTAGAAATCTACCAACTCGTCAACACCCTCTTAATCACCTCTTAGTGACCGACCCCACGACTCCTGGTACCAATTGTAGTGCTTTCCTCTTATTTAGTTTCTAAGCACTAACATAACACAACAGAAATGCACTTCTGAGGTCAAAGAAGACTTTTATTGTTGTTAATTCTTCCCCAACCACAATATTTATGTATGACGAATTAGTAGCTTTCAAGTCCGCGTTAATCAAACAAAATATATCAGTTTGCAATATACACAGCAGGTTATATTTATAAGATATTGAATGCAAAGCAAAACAAATACTTCACCGTGTGGGAACTATCTACAGCTTCATCTTTCTAAGGTCTGCAAGCTGATGACCCCTGTCAGCCGCGAGAAAGAGAGATTCATCTACCCACACGGGATTGCTGGCAGCCTGCGCCAAGCTACAGCACGAGGTCCGACAGTTGAACCATACCTAATCAGCTACTGAAAGTGCAGACTGAGAATATATGTCTTGTCTGCTGTGCCTGTATAAGAGTGGGGACTGTTGACCCACTTGTTGGTCCAGTTCCAAGTTCTCTCTGACCAAGAAGACAGTCATGCACAGAGTAACCAGAGGGTTTCTGTGCCACCAGAGCTAGTGTTTCCCTGAAAGCCAGTTTCCCAGAGGTGAGGGTACATTATCTAAAATCTGAACTGCAGAAAGACCTGCCTGTTTGGTGCTGAATCACCTGGTTATTCCTGCCTGAATGAGGTGGAGAAAGAGTGACCTAGCCCTGCAGGAGGAGCTGACTGCTGTAATAGACAGAAGCAATGAACCTTGGGTCTGAAATCAGTCAACCAGAGATTCACAAAAGAGCGTGACTGATGGCCTTCTAGGTTAAAGCTGGTCAGAGAACTTCAAGGAAGAACCGTGGTACTCCTTGTCAATATCCTTGCTATTGCTACCATGGCAGTTGTGTAAGTCAATCAATCAATCAATCAATAATTTATAAAGCGCGCTATGTACCCGTTAGGGTTTTGAGGCGCTGGGGGGGGGGGGGTTGGGGGGGGGGTGGTGCTGCTATCGTTCGAAGAGCCATGTCTTGAGGAGTCTCCTGAAGGTGAGGAGGTCCAGGGTCTGGCGTAGTGAGGTCGGGAGTGCGTTCCAGGTCTTGGCGGCAAGGTAGGAGAAGGATCTGCCGCCAGAGGTCTTGCGCTGGATTCGGGGGACGATGGCGAGGGCAAGGTTGGCAGAGCGTAGTTGACGTGAGGGAACGTAGAAGTTGAGTCTGGTGTTCAGGTAGGTGGGTCCGGTGTCGTGTAGAGCCTTGTGTGCGTGGGTGAGGAGTTTAAAGGTGATCCTCTTGTCCTAATTGGCCTCTTGGCCTAATTGGCCTGCTTTGCAAAGAAGGAATTGATTTCACCATGAGGACCTGTCGGTATTCCCCAAGTGACTGTTATTGGCATGACTAGGGAACTGGTCGATACATGCCTGAGCAATCTCTTTTTTTTTCTTTTTTTTTTTATATATATTTTTTTATTGTAATTCAAAATACTAAGTTCAAACTTTTGTGCTCACTGGAGCATAGAAGATACATGCATAAGAATCCAACACTTTTTGCATAATACCAAAGAGTATGTAATCAAAACCTTTATGGCACTTTTACGGCCACTACACCTCTGAGGAAAACCCTCTTCACCTCTGAGGAAAACCCTCTTCTCCACCCTTAGTTCCCATTCTCCAAGCTCTCCCTAGGGCCCCTCTAAACTCCCCCACCACGGATCATCGCCCAGTCTCCCCATACTTTCTCCCACTTCCTGGGGCAGCCCCTGCCTTTTTATACAGCTTTATTGGCTCTCTGGTACCAATCCTAGTAGAGCTGCCAATCTATTACTCGAGGGGTGGCTGTGCCCCCCCCAGGCTCTTGCTATATTATGTTTGGCTACTTCTGATGCCAGTCTCAACCAAATTTCCTTATTTGTAGGCCATGTGTTTTCCCCTGATACTCCCAGTAAGAGCCATTTAGAGTCCAGAGGTATTTCTAGTGCAGTGGACTGGCACATCTCCCAGACTAATCTGGCCCAGTAATCCTGTATCAAGGGACATCTCCATGTGTATGAATGTGCCTTCTTTATTGCAGTCTCTCAAACATAGTGAGTTCCCCGCCCTACCAATTTTGTGTAGCAATGGATGAGAAGAGTATGATCTATGCAGGATTTTAAACTGGAGTAGTCAGAACCAGGCCCTGATGGCTATGTCCCTCGGGCTTCCAAGGGCCGTCACCCACTCATCATATTTTAAGTGTCCAACGTTGTCCTCCAAAGCCTCCCTCAATTTACTCAGCAAGGCTGGGGAATTCTTGATTAATTTCCTGTACATCACTGAGCTTCCGTTTTTGGGAAGTGGTTCTAACAGGAACCTATCCTCCAGTGGGGATGTTTCTGGCAGCTGATCTCTTTTCTGGATATGCCTCCTCAGAGCATGCCCCAGCTGCAAATAATGATAATGTTCAGTGGTCGCCAGAATGTATTCCTCCTTAAGCATCTCAAAACTGATGAATGCCTGTCCCCTCCATACATCTCCCAGGTGTTCTTTTCCTATCAACTTTCTCTTCTGAAATCCTTGCAAGCCTCACACGCCTATGCCATAGTGGTGAGAGGTCAGTGAGTTTCCCTGCCCACCTTAGGTATTTGTTTGCGTCTTTCCAGGCTTGAATCACAACCCTCGTAAGGTGCGGCAGGGTTCGTTCATGTCTGGCATCATGCAGTAAGGCTGTGGGTCCACCCCTCCCCATTATGTGCCCATCAAGCCTGTACGCCGGATCCTGCTGATCCACAAACACCCATTCATTGACTTTGAGAAGGTGGGATGCCCAGTAGTATGTTCGAATGTCCAGAATTACCAGTCCCCCCTCATACACCCCTTGCTGTAGCTAGGCCAGGGCAATCCTTGGCGAGCTCCGGCCACCATGAGTCTGCATACCTCTGAGTCTATGGTACAAAAAACTTCCCTGGGATGAGTTCTACATGACATATAAGAGTCACAGCAGGCTCATCATTTTATAGAGAGCTTCCTTACCCATCACGGTCAGTGGTAGGCCGTGCCAGTGGGTGACGTCCCCCTTGAGTTTTTCCAGCGGGGAAGCCATGGTATATCCAAAGTGTTCTACAAAAAATTCTGAATATTTGCATGAGCCTACCAGTAGTAAGGGAAGGCTTCGATACATAGAGTTCAAGGTCGTCAGCATATAATGATATACCCTCTTCCCATCCTCCTGGAACCTTTATCCCCCTAACTACAAGATCCTGGTGGATCCATGCCGCGAATGTCTCTACTGTCAGGGCAAAAAGCAGGGGAGACAGGGGACAACCCTGACGGGTGCCCTTCCATAACTTGAACTCCCAAGATACCACCCCATTGACCTTCACACACTCTATGGGGGAGGCGTATTGTAATTTGACCGATGTGTAGAATTGTGCCCAAATCCCATGCCTGAGCAATTTCAGACACCTAAGGGGGATCCTGCAACCTGCAGTGCCGGATTAGGCTATGCCACTATTTGCCAAAGCACTTTGAAGCAGTCAGATCGCCGTCTCATGAATTACACCTGAAAGAAAGACTGCCTCATGGCCATATCCCAGAGAGGCCTCAGCATCAGGGCTGACCAATTAAGAGGAAGTGGCATGCTGCAGCTGTGATGTCCACCTGTTGCATACACCATCATGCCCAGAAGAAGGTCTCCATCCAAAGCCAGCTTTTGCTGCCTCCAGGATTCCACTCTGCACACTGCTCCTACCTGATCTGAGAAATGCAGGCCTTTGACTCAGCCACAGACAGCATAACTATGGTGAGCACAGACTGTAAGTGGGAGTCCAGTCGCAGACCGACTGCTGCCTAGGCACTGGTCAAAGAATAAACTGAACTGCAACACTGATCTAGCCTAAAAAGAGATTCATGCATACAACAGAGAAATCCCTGTACCTACACTGGCTACTACACCACTAAAGGGGTCATTATGAACCCCGGCGGTTCAGACCGCCATGCCGGAAGCGGATGCAAAGACCGCCACCGGCATGGTCGCCTGAACAGCCATATTATGAACACAGTGAGGGCTGCCTATTGCGGCCCTCATCCACCACCAGGCTGCCGCCGACAGACAGCCTGATGGTGGAGGGAATAATTTTCCGACAGGGCAGCGCTGCCCCTCAGATAATGATCCCTTCTGCCACCAGCCTATCCCTGGCGGGTTCCGCCGCCATGGGAAAGCTGGCGGAAGGGGTGCTCCGGGGCCCCCGCTGGGGGCCCCTGCACTGCCCATGCACTTGGCATGGGTAGTGCAGGGGCCCCTGTGCAGTGCCCCATCGCGCAGGTCCCTGCCCGATTTACGGGCAGTGATCTGCGCGACTGGTGCAGCTCCACCCGCCGCACACCAACATTGGCGGTGGCTCCATTTGGAGCCACTGTCAATGTTACGGCCCTTTTCCCCGCTGGGCCGGCAGGCAGAAACACTGTTTCCGCCCACCGGCCCAGCAGGGAAAACATTATACAACCAGCGGGGGGTAGTCGCGCTGGCGGTATCATGTTAACCGCCAGCACGGATCTTGGTAGTTTTAACCTCTGAGATCGTAATGAGGGCCTAAGTTCCTAGAGTATGAGAAGTAGGAGGTGTAGAGTGAGAGGGGTCCAACATTCCTAGCCTTACACAGTCAGCCTCACACAACGTGATACAACTTTGTTCTGAGTATATTATTGCATTTTGTAGTGTAATTTGTACTTGGTCCATTCTTATACACCAGTGGTAGAATGGACCCCGGGTCAGGAGTGGCAAACAACCCCAGCCTCATGGCTGTAGCCCCTGCCTGCCCCATAGCCCCCCCCGTGAGGGGTCTGACATTGTTAATTTGCAGCAAGGGAATACACATGGGAACAGATGATGTCTGTGAAAAGAGTGAAAAAGTGTAGAAAAACCCTCAAAGGCATATATAAAACCCCAAAACAGGAACAGGGCAAAGAAAAGGAAGTATCTAAAGGTAGAATGATGAAAACGCCAGTCACCAAACAGCTTTGAAACAGGGCTGAAGAGAACTAGGGAATGTATTCTAGCACGGGAACTCCAGCTCTAAGTTCCAACCGGCAGTGTCAAAGCCATCAGGTTTAGCACTTTGTTAGTAGATGTGTTTGGGCAATAGTTGGATGGTTGGGTGTTGTTGTGCCCCAAAATGCGCCTTAAAAAGAATATCCCATAATGAAGTAGCATTTTGGGCTACAACAGAGTGGAAACTGGGAGTAGGACCCCTTTGCTGAACAGACTGTATAAGCACATATAAGCTGTACCCTCTCAGAAGGGTGATATAAAAAGAAGTCAGAAGATGATTGTGTTTTAAGTGTTGAATATAAAAGGTATCTACAGCTATATTTAGCACAGTAGATAGGTGTATTGAACTGCCACCCAACAAGACCCCTACCTGAGATTCACCAGCAATGCATGGAATTTTGTATTGTTGATGAAACATTGCATGCTGAAAATGTGGTACCTATAAACAGTTAGTAAATACGTCTAGTAATTAAATGCGCAGGGTACTGGAAATTAAACCAAGGTGGGTCTCCATTGTCCCGGCATCTGCCACTCATACTAGTGAAGACATGTTGACATTATGTGCAAAGCTGTTTGTCCCAAGTATTTTTTATTTTTTATTTCAGAAAGTTTGAATATGGAATGAATTTGCTGGACACCACACTCTGACTAAACAGTGAATTGTTGTACTTGTTATGTATGGCAAGTGGGAAAAACATGTAAATAAATCAAGCATTGTTGGAAGACATTTATGGGTAGATTAGGTGGAAGCACCCCTGCCCGTCATATTGCTCAACAAAAAAGGATGAAAGGAAATTTGTGATGACTGCACACTTGCCATAATGTTGAAGTAGTAGAGTGCATCACAAAGATAGTTGTTATTCGGAAATTCTGCAAGGCTACATAAGTGAACTACGTGAACCTGACAATCACATGCGATGAACAGAGGTGCTGTTATTTTACGGGCAACAATTATAGTGCCACAGTTACAAAGTTAGTATCTCATACATCATAAAGAAATCAAATAAAAATAATAAGGGATTTGGCAAGTCATTTTTTGTTTTAGAAATTATTAATATGCTCTGGAGTTTCAAATGAAGAATGATTTTTTAAAATTTGGTATATAAATTGTTGTGCACTACAACATTGTCCTAAAAGAAGAGGGAAGCATCTGAGACGTAGCGGAAAAGTATTAAGAAAGAAAGAGTGATGAAATGTATCATTATTCCAGAAGATAGTTATATGGAAATACATACATCGTAGCAAAAGAGTGGTATTTTACCACTTGAAGTTGTGTATATTTAGTAAGCATAATTTTAGCACAGTGATGTTGTTATAGGATGGTAGAATGAAGTGAGAATTGTGTGTGCAAAAGAATTGAGGTATAACATGGTTGTTTAGTATGTTTAAAAAAGGTGTAGGGTAGATGTAGTCCAGTGGATGTAGCTGAGACCAAGATGGTGGTGGATGTGTGTAAGGAAATGCCTCCTTGGCATGGTTACCCCCTAACATTTTGCATTTGCTGATGCTAAGTTTTGATTGAAAGTGCGTTGGGACCCTGCTAACCAGACCCCAACACCAGTGTTCTTTCCCTAAACTGTACCTTTGCTTCCACAATTGGCACAGCCCTGGCACTCAGATAAGTATCTTGTAACTGGTACCCCCGGTACCAAGGGCCCTGATGCCAGGGAATGTCTCTAAGGGCTGCAGCATGTCTTATGCCACCCTGGGGACCCCTCACTCAGCACATGCACACTGCCTCACAGCTTGTGTGTGCTGGTGGGGAGAAAATGACTAAGTCGACATGGCACTCCCCTCATAGTGCCATGCCAACCTCACACTGCCTGTGGCATAGGTAAGTCACCCCTTTAGCAGGCCTTACAGCCCTAAGGCAGGGTGCACTATACCACAGGTGAGGGCATATGTGCATGAGCTCTATGCCCCTACAGTGTCTAAGCAAAACCTTAGACATTGTAAGTGCAGGGTAGCCATAAGAGAATATGGTCTGGGAGTTTGTCAGACACAAACTCCACAGTTCCGTAATGGCTAATATGAAATCTGGGAAGTTTGGTATCAAACTTCTCAGCACAATAAATGCACACTGATGCCAGTGTGCAATTTATTGTAACATGCACCCAGAGGGCATCTTAGAGATGCCCCCTGAATACCAACTCAACTTCTAGTGTGGGGCTGACCAGTTTCTGCCAGCCTGCCACAACCAGACGTGTTGCTGGCCACATGGGGAGAGTGCCTTTGTCACTCTGTGGCCAGGAACAAAGCCTGCACTGGGTGGAAGTGCTTCACACCTCCCCCTGCAGGAACTGTAACACCTGGCGGTGAGCCTCAAAAGCCTTTACAGCGCCCCAGGGCATCCCAGCTAGTGGAGATGCCCGCCCCTCCCGCCACTGCCCCCACTTTTGGCGGCAAGGCTGGAGGAGATAATTAGGAAAACAAGGAGGAGTAACCCACCAGTCAGGACAGCCCCCAAGGTGCCCTGAGCTGAGGTGACCCCTGCCTTTAGACATCCTCCTTCTTAGTTTTGGAGGATTCCCCCAATAGGATCAGGGATGTGCCCCCCTCCCCACAGGGAGGAGGCACAAAGAGGGTGTAGCCACCCTCCAGGACAGTAGCCATTGGGTACTGCCCTCCCAGACCTAAACACACCCCTAAATCTAGTATTTAGGGGCACCCAGGGACCCAGGAAATCAGATTCCTGCAACCTGAACTACAAAGAAGGACTGCTGACCTACAAGACTGCAGAGACAACGGACGACAACAACTGCTTTGGCCCCAGCCCTACTGGCCTGTCTCCAGAGTCGAAAACCTGCAACCAGCAACGCATCCAACAGGGACAAGCGACCTCTGAAGCTTCAGAGGACTGCCCTGACTCCCAGGACCAACAAACTCCCGTGAGCAGCAGCTCTGCTCAAAAACAGTAACATCTTTGCAACAAAGAAGCAACTTCCAAAAAACTCACTATTCGCGCCGTAAGCGTGAGACTTCACACTCTGCACCCAACGCCCCCGGCTCGAGATCCAGAGCACTAACACCACAGGGAGGACTCCCCGGCGAGTGCGACCCCGTGAGTAGCCCGAGACGACACCCCTGGACCCCCACAGCGACACCTGCCAAGAGAATCCAGAGGCTCCCCCTGACCGTGACTGCCTGTAACAAGGGACCCGACACCTGGACCAAGCACTGCACCCACAGCCCCCAGGACCAGAAGGAACCGAACCTCAGTGCAGGAGTGACCCCTAGGCGACCCTCTGCCTAGCCCAGGTGGTGGCTGTCCCGAGAAGCACCCCCCCCCCCGGGCCTGCCTGCACCGCTAGAGTTGTCCCCGGGTCTCTCCATTGTTTCCTATCTAAAACCCGACGCCTCTTTGCACACTGCACCTGGCCGCCCCTGTGCCGCTGAGGGTGTGTTTTGTGTGCCTACTTGTGTACCCCCCAGTGCTCCACAAAACCCCCCTGGTCTGGCACCCGAGGACACGGGTACTTACCTGCTGGCAGACTGGAACCGGAACACCCCTGTTCTCCACAGGCGCCTATGTGTTTTGGGCACCTCTTTGACCTCTGCATCTGACCTGCCCTGACCTGCTGGTGTGGTAACTTTGGGGTTGCCGTGAACCCCCAGCGGTAGGCTGCCTATGCCCAGGAACTGAGACTTGTAAGTGTTTTACTTACCTCACAATCTAACCATTACTTACCTCCCCCAGAAACTATTGATTTCTGCACAGTGTCCACTTTTAAAATAGCTTATTGCCATTTTAACAAAGACTGTATATGATATTGCTTTAATTCAAAGTTCCTAACTTACCTGTGTGAAGTACCTTTCATTTTATGTGTTTACTTCAAATCTTGAACCTGTGGTTCTTAAAATAAACTAAGAAAATATATTTTTCTATATAAAAACCTATTGGCCTGGAGTAAGTCTTTGAGTGTGTGTTCCTCATTTATTGCCTGTGTGCGTACAACAAATGCTTAACACCACCCTCTGATAAGCCTACTGCTCGACCACACTACCACAAAATAGAGCATTAGAATTATCTAATTTTGCCACTATCTTACCTCTAAGGGGAACCCTTGGACTCTGTGCACACTATTTCTTATTTTGAAATAGTATACTCAGAACCAACTTCCTACAATGTGTGATTAAAAGATGTGACAGGACAAACAGACCAAGAAGCAGAATCACTGTCTTCTTCATAGAATCCACCTTGGAAATTGCCACCAGCAGCATGAAACATTTGAACTTCAAATTCCTCATCTCTGCCAACAATACCCTGAGGGTCTACCTCATGTACTGTCCACCTGGACCACACTCAAACTTCAGCAGCACCATCGCAGACTTAGTTGCCCCCCTGATTCTCAACTCCAGCACCTTCATCTTCCTCTGTGACCTTTGCTACCACCTATAGAACCACACCGATCCCAACGTGACCAACCTCCTCGATGATATGTCCAACCTCACACTCACCCAGCTAGTGAAAGGCCCCACACTCCACTAGACACTTACTGGACCCTAGCTCCACCAGCTTCAGCAACATCACAGTAGACAAGCCCACACTTTCGCCTGGTCGGACCACACTCTGAACAGTTTCACCATACCAATCCTGTGCTACTACAGAAACACTATAATTAAATTTCACTACAGGACTGAAACAAGATCTCAGAAGCATCCGGGTCTTCCAAACTCCTACACCTGAGTCGACACAACCACAGCCTCCATAAGTCAAACTCTAACTTCAACGCCTGGATCACTACTTGGGCAGATATACTGACTCCTCTGACAGCCAGCAAAGCCATAAGAACCAGACCGCAGGCAAACTAGTACACAGAAGTGTTCAGGTTTACCAAGCTCAACTGTGAGCAACTTGAACACAGATGATGACAAAATCAGAACAGCACTGAAGAGCACCGACAAATCTCCCCTCAAACGTTCCATCAGCAAGTCAGAGCCACTAAACGCTCCGTTCTCACCAACCACATCAAAAGCAGCACCAACTGCGCAAAGGAATCTTTGCCATTATGAAAAATAGACACTTCTCTGACAGCAAGCTCAACCAGCCTAACCCCTTCTCAGGACCTGTGCTCCCAGCTTGCTCCCAGCTGTCCCTGTTCTTCAGCAACAAAATCATCAGCATCTTTGAAAACTTTGAGCCCCAACCAGCCCCTTCCACCCTCACACAACACCTGCCCATGTCTGCCAACACCAGGACGACCACCCTAACATACTGTTTTTCTTTGCCTGACAGGCATTTTGCTGCCTGCATGTAGGCGTTGCAAGCACTTACAGAGTCAGATTGTGTGCAGTTGTTGCATAATTGTTCATGAGAGCATGATAATACATCCGTAGGTGCTCATTAATGGGGCAACATGTCAGTACTGTCAACATAAACCGCACAAAACAAACATAACCTGTTGGATTCAGAGGTAAGGAATCCCTGGTATCACATGTGGAGCAGTTTATAATCTGGAGTGATGGCACGAGTGGAAGGGGCAATTCAGTGGCAAGGGTCAAACTTATGGGTTATTTAGGGGGTGGGCAGATTGTTCTAATGCCGAAGAGGCTCTGGGAGCCAGGGGAGCAGCACGAATAATGCATTATCGGGCCAACCTCCAGGATTTCTGTGTCTCTGACTCATTTAAACTAGCCATTACTTCTATCCATTGTTCCGCCAATGGTTTCCTGTGTGGCATAGGGCAGCTCACTCTGACAACATTCAGTTCTCCACGTCTGCTTTACACATACTATGCCACTGGCCGTCCAGTGATTTCTAATTCTATGCAATATGCCTGTGAGCTATACCCAGGTCTTTTAGCATAAAACTTGCAATCACTGGGCATCTCTAGGCGATGTGTGTAAAGTCTGCATCAGCCATTGGCACATCTGGGGCAGCTCTGGTCGGTGAATTGTCAAATAGTGTTCATTCTGTGAGGTGTGAAATAGGTGGTGTGTAAGTAGTTAAAATGTGTAAATTTTAAAGATAGTGTTTCTGGAAATGGTGTAGGTGCGCTCTAGGGTCTTTTCCCATTCCTTCCCATGGAACTGCAGACTGAATATGTTTTCCCAGTGGACACACAAGAACCGCAAACTGTTGAAGGTCAAGGCGCTTGCCATCCTATATAGCCAAGATTTTAGGAGGTGTCCATGTCTGAAAGAGAGCATGACCTGCAGTAACTCTCATGTAGCAGTCTCCAGGTCTAGATCATCTATAAGTTGGTGTACCACCAGCACCAATGCCCCGTAGATCAAAAATTGAGACCCCAGACAGCCTTTTTCCCCAGTCAGGCTCTCCAGGCTCGGAAAGAGGGCCATCAAGTAGCAGTCTCCCTGTGTTGTCATTTCTGAAGCCATTCATTCAATCAGTCAATGGGCAGCGAAAAATCACCCCACTCCCCACTACAGGGTGAAGTTTCACCCCATGAACAGAGCAAGCAGGGTGCCTAATCTGTTCTTAATACACCAAGGGTTTAGGGTTTGATTAGGGTACTGGGGGTGCCATTTGTATTTCCCTACCTCTCTATTTTGTGTAATTGAACACCTTCTCTGTTCACCTCCTCAAACTCCCCTAAATTAGCAAGGCAAGCCTCAGCGAGCCATCTAGCTGGCCACTGCAGCTGTTTAGCGAAATAATACATTTCATAGTCCTGGGCTGTGAGTCTGCCCTCTCATGTCGGCCACTGGAGTGTGCTCAAAGGTACCCAATTGAACTTCCTAAATCCCCTCCCAGAGCAGTGCATTCAAAGATCGAAACGGGCTCCAGGGGATACAAACTGTGAGTTATGCAAAGTAGTAGAGGGCGCGTAGCAGTTTGACCATTTTTTTCCAGGGCCATTCTGGTCATGACAGGCAGTCTTAAACTCTGACCAGAACACCATGTTCCCTCTCAGGGTCCGTAAGACACATCCCATGTTACCCTCCCTTGTATCCACATACAAGTGATAGACTTCCAGGTACCTAGAAACCCTTATTTCCCATTGGATCCCTGAGGGAAAGCACCCTTTTTGGCACGGTTAGCTCCCACTTTTTGCCTGCTGATGTAATTTCGACTGAATGTGCACTGGGCTCCTGCTAACCAGGTGCCAAGTGCCAGATCTCTTCCCCAAAACTGCACAGTTGTTTACATAATTGGCAAAACCTTTAGCACCCTCTGTAAGTCACTAGTAAATGGTACCCCTGGCACCTAGGGCCTGGGGTACTAAAGAGAGTCCCTAAGGGCTGCAACACGAATTGTGCTACCCTAAGAGAGCCCTCGCCAAGCACATTCAGTCTGCCTTTGCATGCTGTCTGTCTTGCTGCAGACCAAAGTGAAAACACAACGTAGCACAACGTCTGGGGGCCCTCTCCTCTAACACTGCAAGCAATATATGTAAGCCACCCCTCCAGCAGGTCTTACATCCCTAAGGCAGGGTGCATTATATTACATGTGAGGACATATCTGCACAAGCAGATATGTCCCTGCTATATCTGTTGATTCTCAGACATAGTAAGTGATCAGGGAAGCTATTTTAAATACATGTGCTGGGCACTGGTCACTACATGTTCCCCAGCTACATGATGGCTTCACTGAAGACAGGGATGTTTAGTATCAAACATCTCATATTGGTGAACCCACACTGATGTCAGTGTTGGATTAATCAATACATACACCCAGAGGGCACCTTAGAGGTGTCCCCTGAAAACCTGCCAACTACTAGTCTGTTGACTGACTGGTCCTGACCAGTTTAGCCACCTTAGCCATGTTTCTGGCCCCCTAAGAGGAGACCCAGCGCTCTTGGAGGCCAGAGACAAAAGCCTGCAATGAGCGGGGTGTTGACACCTCCTCCAGACAGGATGGACATTCCATGACGGAAAGCATCAAAGGCCTAGCCACCTTTGTAATGTGACCAAGGTCTCTCTAAATGGTGGAGATGACCAACCCCCTTGTTCTGATGCCACTTTTGATGGCAAGACAGGTGGGTAAATTAGTCAGATTAGGAGATATGCCCACTTCATGCCAGTCCCACCCTAGGGTGGACGAGCTGAAGTGGACATCACTTTTTAAATGCCACCATCTTGTTTTGGGTGGAATTAGATCTCTAGGGTCAGGGTTATGCCCACTTCCGGACGGACGAGGTCATAAAGAGGGTGTAGTTACTCTGAAGGTGGGCAACCCATTGGCTGACACCTGGCACTCCCTGTAACACCCTTACATTGAGTATTTAGGTGGCAACCCTGAACCTGAGAAATCAGATCCTGACGACTTAAGAAGCCCAAGGAGACTGAAGATCTCACCTGCATAAGAGGAGGAAAGAAGCAGCTGAGCTGGTACCAACTCCGCCCGCCTGTCTGAAACCCTCAACGGACTCTGCACCAAAAGACGGGTCATCCTGAGCTGGAGGACTGCCTGCCTTCGAAGACTCAAGACTCCGGTGATTAGCAGACTCTCTCCTCACCCAACTCTAAAGGAAAGCCTCTGCAGCCTGTGGACTTGCAAGGACCCGACACCTGATGTCACCACTGCACCCACCATCACCGACCCGAGAGGGAGTGGAGCTCCAGTGCCATCAAGGTTCCCCAGCTCCCCAGAGTTTGAGTCCACCATGGTGTCACCCTTCCTAGACTTCCCAAAGTCACCTGCAGTCTCTGCACGCAGGCCCCCTCTCCTGCAGATTCTGCGGTGAGACAAACCTGACACCTAAAGCAACCACTGCACCCATCGCCTACAGCCCGATATGAAGTGATTCCTTGGTGTCAGTGACGTCCCCCAGCTCTCCTGAACTTGGGTCCAATGTGGCTTCACCCCTTCTGGACTTCATGACGATGCCTGCAGCCTCAGACCACAGGACCCCTCAACCGCGAGTGCTCCTGGACACAAATAATGATGTCAAAGGACACTCCTGCATCTGTTGCCCCAGGGCCTTTGAGAAGAGGACCAAGGTGCACCTACATCCCTGAGCACCCCATGTTTGTTACCTACCTGTTGGTGTTCCATGATTGGCTACCTAGCCAGAGCCTGCAGACTTTTTCCCAAGGAAACCAATCCCCATTAAAATATATTGGGCACCCGCTGCCCTACTACACCTCTGCACTCAGCTGCCTTAGTGCAACCCAGAGTGACCTGTTCGTGTGGTCCTGACCCTTACCCAATACTTACCTTAAATCTATGAGATTTGTCTTGTAAACCGTCGTAAAGTACCTGTTTGCTAACTTTGTTTTCCTCCCATAGGTTAACATTGAAGAAATAAAAAATTGCACTATGTCCATTTTTACACGTGAAAAATATTTATGCTTAAAAACGTGCTTACCTTGTAACGAAATTGTTGGTTTCAAAGTATATATAAAAAGAAGTGTTATTTTTTTTAAATTGATCATAGATTTGTTCTCAGAGTGTGTGTCTCATTTGTTGCCTCAGTGAGTACAACCAATGCTTAGCACTACCTTCTGATAAGTCTAACTGCTCACCCACAATACCACAAAAATAGAGCATTCATGCTATCTACTTTTGCCTCTGCAAATCAATTGGGGACCCACTGGCCTCTCTGCACGCTGTACTTCTTTTTAGTGCACCATATAGAGATCCAGCTTCCTACATTGGAACAACGGTGTTGTCTGCGACTTTGCATTTGCTGATACCACTTGATCAATAATTGACTACACAAATAAATCCCAAAATTGTCTTTAGATAAATTGCAGTTTTTGAATTGGTTATTTTTTTCCAAATTCTTAAAAGTAACTGTGAGGGCCCTGGTTAAGTCCCTGTACTTTTAACAGTTTAAACATTTTAAAAACCTCTTTTACTTAGGACCATAAAATCTGTTAGGAATTTTTATATAGCTCCAAACGGTTCCCCAACTTTAGTACAAAAATGAGTACCTCACAGGGTATGGATAAGGAGCTCAACCTTTCCCCATACCTCCAGCTTTCTCATAAACAGTTAAGGACCCTCTGCAAAGGGTACAAAATTAAAATGGGCTCAAATCCTACCAGTGAAAACTCCAGAAGCTGTTGGCAGAGTATGAGCAGGCCCATCCTACTGATGGTGCCTCTGACCCTGATGATCAGGGCAGATTGAGTGAGGAGGAAGAGCTGGACCCTCCACCACCTGAAAGAGAGGAGCCTGCACCTCACAGACAACCAAAGGTGTCTAAAGCGCCTCTTTCTAGTGGCTCATGTCCCTCAAGATCCAGTGAATAACTCTCTGAAACAGAAATTATTTTAGACTGATTGGGTCCAAGAATTGGCCTGGAGGACAGGATACTGGCCATAAAGAGGGAAAGAGCAGAACTCGGTGTAGCACCCATGAATGGTGGCAGCAACCTTATATCTAGGGATTGAGTAGGGCCATCTGACCCTAAAATACCCCAAGGGATTGTCCCCAAATATGAGAATAATGATAATATCACCAAGTGGCACACAGCCTTTGAGAGCAAACAGCACTGGGGCTCTCTCATTTGGGAAATGTCACACTGAGTGAGGCAGATGCTAGGTCCTGTGACCTCATGAAGGAAACCCTGATTGAGGGCTTTGGACTTACTCCTGAAGAGTAAAGAATCAAGTTCTGGAAGACTCTAAAAACCAAGAGTCAGGACTGCGTAGATTTTGTGGACTTTTCAGTAAAGATACTAGGTGGCTGGTTAAAATGTAACAATGTGCATGATTATGAGGGGATTTACACTTTATTGACGAAAGAACATCTGTTGAGTAATTGTGTTCAAGAAAAGTTACCTCAGTACCCGGTAGACCCAGGTCCACTTTCTTCTCAAGAGTTGTGGAAGAAGGCAGACTACAAGGGCGACTAAAACTTCCATTGGTGGGGGACACCACAAAAGGAGGCCAAAAGCACCCCGCCTCCTCCAAGCGAAAGAGTGTAACCAGAACAAGGATAAAAGTAAAGAGTCTTCTAAAGGCCCCCAGAAACCTGCACAGGAAGGTGGGCCCGAGACTGTTCACAATCCACGGGTGGGTACAAAGGGAAAAACTGGGATTCCAAAAAGGCTTGGTGCTATGACTGTAAGGCTCTTGGACCCCAAAGAGTAGACCCTACCTATCCCCACAAAAAGAATGCCTTTGGTGTACAATAAACGCAGTGGTAAGTCTTCAGATGGGATTCCATGTAGGCCCTTACAATGTTAGTGAGCCTACAGAGGCAACTCTAGTCTCATAAGGTGGGGTAGATGTAGCTGCCATGGCTGTCTGGCCCAGTAATCTAGAGAGATACAGACAACAGCCACGTGTTAATGGGATTAGGGTTGAAGCACTGAGAGACACTAGTGCCAGTGTCACCAAGGTGACTGAGCAACTGGTGTTCTCAGATCAATACTTGACTGGTCCTACATATACAGTCCTCAGTGCTGATAATCAAGCTTACGTGCATCCCACAGCTATGGTATCCTTAGAATGGGGAGGAGTTACTGGCCAGAAGAAGGGGGGTGGTCTTTCCTGCAATCCCTGTACAACGTATGCTAGGCAATGATCTGGAGTCCTCAGCATGGGCTGAGGTCAAAAGAAAGACCCTTGCGGCTATGTTGAGTATACCCGAATGGGTGTGCATCAAAACCAAAACACAAAGCAAAGCTCAGGGTGAAAAAGTAGAGTTGGAGTCTGGAATAATGGCCCAAGCTACCAAAAGAAAGGGCACGAAGTCTGGGAAACCAAGTTCCAAACAAGTGCCAGATCATGTCCCCTCTCTTCAGGGAGAAGACCTGTCAGCCCAAGAGGGAACTGAGCCCCAGGAGCTTGGGCCTTACACAGCAAACCTCTTGGACCCAGGGCGACCCTCTAGGGAGGATCTGTGCCATGGGCAGAGGACCTGTGCCACTCTTGAAGGACTGAGACAGCAAGCTGCTACCAGGAGAAGGGACATATCAGTGGCTCCCACAGGACCTATTGGGAGGTGTAACTCCTTTTCACTGAGGCCAGAGACCCCAAACCAAGTGCCACTAGGCGAATGGTAGTGCCTCAGCAGTTTAGAGAGTTTCTCCTCACTTTGGCCCATCACATCCCCTTAGCTGGACATCTTAGCCAGGCTAAAACATGGACTAGGTTGGTGAACCACTTCTACTAACCAGGTATGTCCCAGTCGGCCATTAGCCAAGACCCCAAGTTTAGGCCATTTAGGCCAAATGTATTACCACGCGGGGATGGGTTCTAACGATATATTTTTTTAAGGGATGGATGTCTAGAGATGAAAAATATGTGATAGCAACCCATCACTCTTTACCTTTTGTCTGATATTATTTGCTTAGCAGTCATAGCCCCAAAAATTATGGTTTTCATATTTTTGATAAAGAGCATACAAATTCATCATAACATGTGGAAAAAATAAATCTAATTCCATCAGACTGATTAAATTCAATATAATTTAAAATAATTATGATTATTAATTGTAATAATAACAATATAGGCCCTCATTACAACCCTGGCGGTCGGTGTTAAAGCAGCGGTAATACCGCCACCAGGCCGGCGAAAAACAATTGAATCACGACCATGGCAGAAACCGCCAACATAGACAGGCACTTTAACACTCCAACCGCCACGGCAGTAGAAAAAAAACACCACGGCAGTAACCGCTAACAGACAGGCGGAACACAAGGTTCCGCCCACTGTATTACAACACGCCTATCCGCCACCTTTTCCGGGGCGGTACCAACGCCATCAAAAGCACTGCGGAAACAGGACTTGGAACAGAAACCACTCACCTTTCAACACTTTACGAACAACCAGGACGCCATGGAGCCCGAACTACAGGTCCTGCCCATGCTGGTCTACCACCTCTTGTATCAGGAGCAGCAAAGACGCCGTCAACGACCACAGTGAGTACTGCACCTAGCACACAGGGGAGGGGGGAGGGAAAAGAGAGTGACACACACACTCAACACCCCCACCCTCACCCACAACCCCATACACACAAATACATGCAACAACATTACATATGCATCCCATCACCCCGGAAGAACGCAAGGACAAAAGGAAATGATTGTAACATGTGTAATCAATAAAAATCAGATAGGCCAAATTAAAAAATCAGTATATACAAATATGTACACCAACTACACAAGTCCGGATATTAATTAAATCATTGTCCGTGGATCAGTGTCCCAAAATGCATGGGCGAAGCCCACACAAGATACCTGACTCGAAACGGAGAGAACACTGCAGGGGCATCAGATGGAAAATAAACAGGCACCTCAGGGGGAGGGGGCACCTCAGCCAGATGAACGGACGATGCCACTGCTCCACGAGGGGGCTCCATGCCCACTGATTGGTCCTGGGGAGTGCAAAGCCAAAGTCTCTCAAGTCTTTCCAGTGGGTGGTTTGCCCACTGCTTTATCCTGGGGAGTGCAAAGCCATAGTCTCACAAGTCTTTCTAGTGGGTGGTTTGCCCACTGCTTTATCCTGGGGAGTGCAAAGCCACAGTCTCTCAGGTCTCTCCAGTGGTTGGTTTGCCCACTGCTTCATCCTGGGAAGTGCAAAGCCACAGTCTCTCAGTGGGTGGTTTGCCCACTGCTTTATCCTGAAGAGTGCAAAGCCACAGTCTCTCAGGTCTCTCCAGTGGGTGGTTTGCCCACTGCTTTATCCTGGGGAGTGCAAAGCCACAGTCTCTCAGTGGGTGGTTTGCCCACTGCTTTATCCTGGAGAGTGCAAAGCCACAGTCTCTCAAGTCTCTCCAGTGGGTGGTTTGCCCACTGCTTTATCCTGGGGAGTGCAAAGCCACAGTACCTCAAGTCTCTCCAGTGGGAGGTTTGCCCACTGCTTTATCCTGGGAGTGCAAAGCCACAGTACCTCAAGTCTCTCCAGTGGGTGGTTTGCCCACTGCTTTATCCTGGGGAGTGTAAAGCCACAGTCTCTCAGGTGGATGTGAATCTCCACTGGTTCTGGAGGGGGCATTGTGCCCAGAGTGCTTCATCCTGCCAAGGACTGAGGTAGTGGATGTGAATCTCCACTGGTTCTGGAGGGGGCATTGTGCCCAGAGTGCTTCATGCTGCCAAGGACTGAGGTAGTGGATGTGAATCTCCACTGGTTCTGGAGGGGGCATTGTGCCCAGAGTGCTTCATCCTGCCAAGGACTGAGGTAGTGGATGTGAATCTCCACTGGTTCTGGAGGGGGCTTTGTGCCCAGAGTGCTTCACATGCAGTGTGGCAGGTCCCATTCCCTCACCTGGGTGTGTGTGCCACGAGATTGCCTGGGAACAGGTAGTATGATACTCCATGGAGGCAGAGACACACTCCATCCTGCTGTAACTTTGCCTGGCACCTGCTGGTACAAACAGTGCTGGGAGTCATTCCTCAGGTACGCTGGGCAGGGTCCAGGACTTCCCTGCAGCCTCGGATGGCTGGCCACTGGGGATGATTGCTATGTCAGCTGTGGTGGCACTGTCTGAGCACGTAACTGGGCTGGCGGCGGTGCTTGCGGCTGTGTCTGTGGCGAAGGTGCCTGCAGTGGTGCATGTGTCTGCACCTGTTGAGGGACACAGCAGGACGTCTCCTGCAGCCTCGGACGGCTGCCCACTGGGGATGATGTTGGGGACTGTTGGTGAGGCAGTAGACGTGCAGGTGGCGGTGCTGGTGGCTGTGCAGGTGACGGTGTCCACCGCCGTACAGGTTGATGTTGTGGTTGACAGAAGGGGTGACTCTGGTCCCTCAGCCAGAGCCTCCGTGCCCTGTCCTGACCTGCTCTTCGGCTTGTGTCCCTTCCCCACCTTTTATGTCGCTGCTGGTGCCTTGCCACTGTCCCCCTTTGGCTCAGAGGAGCCCTTGCTTGCTGGTATGTGTGCTCTCCCTCCGGCATGTGGGCACCTTCTTCACCTTGGCAGGTGGTGGAATGGCCTGCTCCTTGGCCTCGCTAGGTGGCACACTGGCAGCCCTGATGGGTGGCGCCCGCAATGTGACTGGACTTGCTGAGACCACTGTGCTGGAGGATTTGGTGGCTGAGGTGCTGGGCTGGGACCTGGACAGCCTGACCCTAGGGGAAGGATGGGGGGGAGAGGTTTAGGGAATAGGTCAATGTTAGCCAGGAAAAGTTTCTTAGACACGCTGGGACGGGAAGATGGAGGGGGTTTGGGAGTGGAGGAAGAGGTAGTGGTTGTAGGAGGTGTACATTTGCTGAATTTGAGTGAAGGTGCATGGGACGGAGTCTGTTGTGAGGTGGATGGCTGTTGGGTGGGTGTGTGCCTGCGTTTGTGTAGTTTGGGAGGAGGGCTCACAGACACACTGGGAGAGGACACAGGGGATGTGTGAATGGTAGTGGGGTTGGTGAGTGCACATGAGCGGTGTGTGGTGATGGGCGTGCTGGTGATGGAGGTAGTGGATGAAGATGTAGTGCATGCAAGTGTGACAGGAGACACACAGGGAGGGAAGAGGAGGACATGGGGGAGGGGGCACAGTGGAGGCAGTGGATGTTTGTGTGTCTGCATAGGGATGGTGCTTGTGTGAGTGCCGGTGGGATGTGTGGTGCTTATGTTTGCCATGTCCACTCTTGTGTGTTGATGAGTGTGCATGCTGGTCAGATGGTGTGCTTGGGATAGGCTGAGGTACAGGGGATTGGGTCTGAGTGGAGGAAGTTGGAGGTGGGAGACTGGACACAGGGACAGTGGCTGCCATCAGTGCTGAGGCCAGCGCCTGAAATGCTCTCTCTTGGGCCGCCTGGCCAGAATGAATGCCCTCCAGGTATGCATTTGTTTGCTGCAAATGCCTCTCAACACCCTGAATTGCATTCAAAATGGTAGATTGCCCAACAGTGAGGGCTCTCAGGAGGTCAATAGCCTCCTCACTGAGGGCAGCAGGGCTGACTGGAGCTGAGGTGCCTGGGGCGAAGGACATGCCCACCCTCCTGGGTAAGCGGGCATGGGAAACTCGATGAGTGGCTGCTTGGTGGGCGGTGCTGGTTGGGGGGTGGTGGCTGTACCTGTTGATGCAGTGGGTACAGATGTGCCCGCCACCGCAACGGAGCTCCCATCAGAGGAGGAGCCACTGTCGCTGGTGTCTGCTCCTGTCCACGTTGTGGAGCTCCCCTCGCCCTCCGTCCCACTAGTGCCTTCTGACTCCCTAACTGCACCCTCCAGGGCCATGTGGGATGCAGCTCCCTCCTGCTCCGGTGCCACTGCTCCTCCGCCAGATGATGTTAATGCACGCAAGGAGAGGGTGACAGAGGAGACACATGGTCAATGCATGCAACACCACTAAAGTTGGCAGACACAACACACAGGGAGCAGCCCTATGCACTAAGCCATGCACTGACAGGGCAGGGGAAAAGCACATGCCCATAGGGGACTCTGTCGAGAACCATATTATGCACAGCTGGACCCATAGGAGCCTGACTAGGTGTATAGAGCAAATACCACCTTTGGGGTTGGACAGGGAATGAGGCTGCAAATCAATTGATCTACCTTTGCGCGTCTGCCCTGGCCTAGGGGAACCCACAGCCCACCTCCCCCACCCAGACACCTCGTAATGCGCGTAGAGTCAGCTGAATGAGAGTGCACTCACCCCCTTGTGGCTGCTGTGATGCCTCAAGCGCCCATCCAACTCCGGATATGCCACTGCCAGGATCCGGTACATCAGGGGGGTCTTGGTGCGACGGGCACCCCTTCCGCGTTGGGAGGCAATCCCCATCTGGGCCTCTGCCATCTTCTTGCTCCAGCGGCGCAGGTCCTCCCATCTTTTCCAGCAGTGGGTGCTCTGTCTATGGTAGACCCCCAGGGTCCGCACTGCCTTGGCGATGGCACGCCAAATCCCCTTCTTCTAGTGGGCGTTGACCTAGAGAAAAAGTGAAGTTATAATGGATGTTATTCTGCCATACAGTTCTTCTCACACATTGCCCACAATCCTCCCACCATGGCCCAGACATACATACACACACCATCCTCACATGCTGGCCTGCCCCCCGTCTCTTCCATCCACAACACTCCATACAATCATGTGCCCTCCACCATGCACACAGTTGACTCACCTGTTTGTCTGGAGGATCGTACAGTTGCGTGTACTGGGGGAGGACCCCATCCACCAGTTTCTCCAACTCCTCCGCAGTGAGGGCAGGCACCCTTTCCCCAGACACTGTAGCCATTGTCACTTCCAGACACAGGTCACAGCAGCACTTGCAGTGTAAGTCCTCTCCTGCTGAAGGTCAGGTTTCAAGTGAGGAAACTGATAGAAAATGGCGGTCACGTCTGCGGCGGTGCATACCGTCACCGCCGGCGTACATTGTCATTGGCTCCTGGAACCCATAGGGCCCAATGACAACCAATGCTGAATTGTGCCGCGGTCTTCGACCGCCTACCGCAACAGTGTACAACGCCAGCGCAGTTACCTCATTTCCCCTTGTCCTACCTTACAGGTCAGGCAGCCGCCATTTCAGGGGGCCACAAGCAAGGCCAAGTAACTGTGTCACACCTATTTAGGCCATGAAAACGGACCGACAAAGGCACATAGAGAAATGTTAACGTTTGTGCTAAACAGCCTTGTGAAACCTATGTGTTGTACGACCCTCTGCTCACTGTTCTCCATAGGGCACGTCCGCTGGGGCAGGTGGTGAGATGGTGGCATCCTCCGGTGTACAGACCCCTGATGGACCTGTCGACTATGGAAGACAGACACATAATTATCACTTACAGACTTGATCGTGCAACAATCCAGGAACTGTATGCCCAGTTGGAGCCTGACCTGATGTCAGCTATCTGCCATCCCACAGGAATGCCCCCTCTAGTGCAGGTCCTGTAAGTACTCCATTTCCTGGCCAGTGGGTCTTTTCAAACAACAGTAGCCATGGCATCAGGGATGTCCCAGCCAATGTTCTCTAACGTGTTCTCTAGAGTGTTATCTGCCCTGCTTAAACACATGCGCAGCTATGTCGTTTTCCCTCAGGTTGAGGATTTGCCGACAGTGAAAGGTGACTTCTATGCCCTGGGACATATCCCCAACATCATTGGTGCCATTGATGGTACACATGTGGCATTTGATCCCCCCCGCAGCAATGAACAGATCTACAGAAACCAGAAAAGCTACCATTCAATGAATGTGCAGATGGTATGTTTGGCAGACCAGTACATCTCCCATGTGAACGCCAAGTATCCTGGCTCAGTGCATGACGCTTACATTTTGAGGAATAGCAGCATCCCTTTTGTGATGGGGCAACTACAGAGGCACCGTGTGTGGCTAATAGGTGAGCCTAAAGTCCCCGCACAGTTTCATTTGCTGCCTGGGTATGGGAAATTCCCTAATGTTTGGAGGATGTCTAACTGTTGGCCCTCAATATTTGCAGGTGACTCTGGTTACCCCAACCTGTCATGGCTACTGACCCCAGTGAGGAATCCCAGGACAAGGGCAGAGGAACGCTACAATGAGGCACATGGGCGAACTAGGAGGATAATAGAGCGCGCCTTCGGCCTCCTGAAGGCCAGATTCCGGTGCCTCCATCTGACAGGTTGATCCCTATACTACTCACTGAAGCAGGTGTGCCAGATCATTGTTTCCTGCTGTCTGTTGCATAACCTGGCTTTGCGACGCCAGGTGCCTTTTCTGCAGGAGGATGGGCCTGATGCTGGTCTTGTGGCAGCTGTGGAGCCTGTGGACAGTGAAGAAGAGGAGGCAGAAGAAGATGTAGACAACCAAAACAACATAATCATGCAATACTTCCAGTGAGACACAGGTAAGATGATGGAACTGCTTCCCACATCTCATACTATTGTAGGACCTAGCATAAGCCTACCTTTTTACCTCTGTGTATGGACCCTGACTTGTCACCTTGGCTTTCCATTTCACAGATCTGGGTCTCAATTTGTGCCCTCTGCTATGTTTACTCCTGGCCTACAGCTGTGTAACATTGGTATGTGAACAAGCACATTGACATTGCTATATTTCAGAGATGTTGCAATTACACATTTGTGAAAGCACAGACTGACTCCAGATTGTTTGGTGATTCAAGGGTGTTTATTTCTGTGCTAATAAGTGGAGGTGTGTGTGAAATGGGCTGGGGTGATGGTGGAGGAATGCCCATGGCAGAGTCCAGTCTCTTGGT
This sequence comes from Pleurodeles waltl, assembly GCF_031143425.1. NCBI lineage: Eukaryota > Metazoa > Chordata > Amphibia > Caudata > Salamandridae > Pleurodeles > Pleurodeles waltl. Next base: position 337,934,568 of record NC_090450.1, on the reverse strand, counting down.
CTCACATGTGCATTGTCCAATGGGGCATAGGAAGGGGAGCAATGGCAGTTTAAGGTGGACAGGATGACAAAGTGGGACAGAAGGGTGACATTCAGGAGGTTTTTTTTCCTGGCGGGGGTCTTGGCAATGTTCTCTGTCTTGTTCCTGGATCTCAGGGACCGTTTGTGGGGTGGTTCTCCTTCTGCAGGGGGTGGTGGCCTGTTGGTCCTATGGCGGTGCCTCCTGTCCACTAGTGCCGGTGGAGGTGGAGGGCTGTTCATCGTCCAGGCTAGTGTCAGGGGCCCGTTTGTGTGCCACTGTGTCCCTCATGGTATTGACAAGGTCTGCCAGCACCCCTGCAATGGTGACCAGGGTGTTGTTAATGGACTTCAAGTCCTCCCTGATCCCCATGTACTGTTCCTCCTGCAGCCGCTGGGTCTCCTGAAACTTGGCCAGTACCGTGCACATGGTCTCCTGGGAATGGTGGTATGCTCCCATGATGTTGGAGAGTGCCTCTTGGAGTGTCGGTTCCCTGGGCCTGTCCTCCCCCTGTCGCACAGCAGTCCTCCCAGCTTTCCTGTTATCCTGTGCCTCTGTCCCCTGAACCGTGTCCCCACTGCCACTGACCCCAGGTCCCTGATTTTCTTGGGTTGGTGGGTTTTCCTGGGTTCCCTGTAGTGGTGGAAAACCTGCTGACGTGTCCTGGGGACAGAGGGATGGGCCTGCTGGGTGGGTGCTGTGCTGGTGTTTCCTGAGGGGAGAGGGCCTGTGGTGGCTTGTGACAGTGGCAGGGGAACCGACATTCCAGAGGTCCCTGATGGGCCGGGCAGGTCATCTTGATCCAGGGGTGTCAAGCTGCTGTCATCACTGTGGGCCTCTTCTGTTGGGGGACTGGATATGTCTGGCAACTCCTGTCCGGTGACATTGGGTATGGGTCCTGTTGGGGTGTAAATGCATAGTTTTAGTATCTGTGTGTGCCATCTTGCGCATTGGTGACGGTGGTCCATGCATAGGTGTTGCATGCAGGGCCTTGGTATTGAGATTTGTGGGTTGTGATAGTGGGACAAATGTGAGATGATGGGGTGATGGGAGTGAGGGTAAGGGTGGGGGTATTTGATGGCATGCAGGTGGGTTGGGGGGATATGGTAATAAAAATATGACTTACCAGAGTCCAGTCCTCCTCCTACTCCTGCGAGGCCCTCAGGATGCAGTATTGCCAAGACTTGTCCTCCCATGTTGTTAGACATGAGGGAGGAGGTGGGGGTCCACCGCCAGTCCTCTGTACAGCAATCTGGTGTCTTGATACCTCGGAACGCACCTTTCCCCGTAGGTCGTTCCACCTCTTCCTGATGTCATCCCGCGTTCTTGGATGCTGTCCCACTGCGTTGACCCTGTCGATGATTCTCTGCCATAGCTCCATCTTCCTAGTAATGGAGGCGTGCTGCACCTGTGGTCCGAAAAGCTGTGGCTCTACCTGGATGATTTCCTCCACCATGACCCTTAGCTCCTCCTCTGAAAACCTGGGATGTCTTTGAGGTGCCATGATGTGGTGTGGGTGATGTGTGAGGTGTTGTCTGTTGTGATGTGTGGGGGGATGTGTTGGTGTGTGTTGTTTGAGGTGCGTGGGTATTGTATGGGTGGTGGTGTTGTGTGTCTGTGGATGCTGGTGTTGTGTTGTGTTTGCTAATCTCTCTCTCTGGGCTTCTTCCCAAAAAGTCATTGTAAGGGTTTGTGGGTAATGTGCAGAGAGATCTCCTTTGTCATGACAAAGATCTTCCAGGAATTTATCTAAAGCTGTTTTACTTTGGCAAAGGCAGCATTCTCTAAGAGGTCATCTAATCTCTGTTGGCATAGGTCTTTTGCAAAGTGATTAACATCCTCAGTGAAGGAGTAGACTACCTGAATGTTCTTTTAGTCATTCTTCTTCACCCAGGGGATAAATTCCAACCAAGCCAGATTCAACATAGCTTCATACATGCACATGTGTACTCGAACTGCACAGTTGTACATATGACCTTCTGGTGCTGATGATATTGATCCTTCTGCTATCATGCCTGCTTCAAGGCAAAGGTCGCGAAGGCCAGCATCTGGAAAGCATTTTCCAAGAATGGACATGACAATGCAAACGGTGTGAAAGGTGCCCATTCGAAGAATGAGTCTGTCATACATTGCTTTATGCTTCCACACACTCTCTGTTGCTTTTGCATAGAAAGCTTGATGCATGACCACTACAATGTTTGCCAAATGCCATAATTCTCTTATCAGTTCTGGCTATTTCAAAATTTCAGAAACAGTTGTCAACTAAGTTGCAGGGGCATTAATGGTGGGCAAGTAGTCAATGGAATCCTGTGATACACTAACTAGGTCTCTAGTACTGATGGTATATCCTGTCCAACTTGGTATTATTTGTGTGAGGCTCACTTCTTGTAACAACCCAGGTTATGTTCTTATTTTGTGCAGGCTTCAATTGGGCAACACATTTGCTTGGGAGAGGAGTTTAAAAAGCTGTGGTCCAACAACTTGGGCTGCACAGCTGTGCTGTTGACTCAGTGAGTTGTTCCCTTACTAGTAAGAGTGTTTTCCAACCTATCAATGTTATCCCATGCTACGTCAGTGAAGACATGAGACTGAATATCAACTGGAAGAACAATTTTCTCAGTAAAGGTCGCAGCAAGTTTCTGAAGACAAAAGGCAGTTTCATTTTCTTCCAGTTGTGAGTATGAAATCCCATGACCAAGTTTGTTTAGAGTGCGAATGATTTCAACATTGCCTGTTATGGCGTTTTTAGGGTGTATCTGAGCAACAATTGCTTGGGAGGGTTTCTGCTGGCCATTTGTGACTGCATACTTAGGCCCTCACTATGACTTTGGCGGTCTTACAAAAAGACCGCCGAAGCCGCAGGCGCCACAATACCGCCAGTGCTGGCGGTATTGGTGGCTCCCAATTTATGAAATTTCCACTGGGCCAGCGGATGGAAACAGCTGTTTCCATCCGCTGGCTCAGCGGAAACGTCACATCAACATTGCAACCAGCTCATAATAGAGCTGGCGGCAATGTTAATGTGCAGCGGGTGCAGCAGAACCCATCGCGCATTTCACTGCCTGAAATTTGGGCAGTGAAATGCTCGATGGGGCTGTGCCTGGGAGCCCCTGCACTGCCCATGCTAAGTGCATGGGTAGTGCAGGGGCCCCCAGGGGCACCCCGAGTCCACCTTACCGCCAGCCTTTACATGGTGGTGTTTACCACCATGGACAGGCTGGCGGTTGGGGACTCATAATCCCCACTGCAGCGCCTGGCGGTCAAGTGGAGGGGCCGGCGGTATGGCCGCAGCTAACGCTCCACGGTCATAATACACTGGCGGAACACCGCCAGCCTGTTGGCGGTGTTACCGCCAGTCTACCGCCAGCCGCCAGGCTCATAATGACCCCATTAATGTTCTGACTGAATGATTGCTTAAGTAAGGCAACCCGTTTGAGCAGCTTTGTGTTTTCTGGATCTCCGGTCAGAAATCCTAATAGGAACCGTTTCAGGTAATCAGGCACTGTAAATTAATCTTTATCAATGTCTGATGGATGATATGGTCATGGTGTTGATTTCAAGTATGTTTTAATCATTGTTCTTAAGTGCGATGATGTTTGATCAATGATCTTGTTCATGTCTGTTGCCTTAACCTTTAAAACTGATATTTCTCTTCTCAAACTTTGGTTTTCTCTTCTAATGTCCTGTAGCATGAAACTATCAGGTTGTGCCAAAAACTGTCCTTGGTTGTCTGGGAATATGTGGAGGCTGGCATTGAACTCGCAGTCCAGTTTTCCTCTAATATGCTTCCTGGTTGATTTGTCTATCCCCTGTATTTCTCAGCATGTCATGAGGGTTTCAAGCCTTTCAGTGAGAGTCTTTACACATATTACCTCTTTGTTAGGAGTAATCAGAATTCCAATGTATTGAAATAGTTCATCATGTGCTTCCTCTTTCATATTTTTGTAGTAATCACTGGTTTGAATGCTAGATGCATGATCTTGCTCCTTTGCTTTAATCCTTGTATAATTCCTATTACAAGATGCATGAGAATAGGTGTCTGCAGCCACTATGTCCCTACTACAAACTTCTAAGATCTTTGAATCACAATTAATGCCTGCACTCTCTCAAAGCCATTTGTCAACTCTAAGCTCTGTGGTCTTAATTAATTTCTCACGCAATGATGTTTCCTTGCAGCATTTTATCTTTCCACAAAACATACATTCTTCAGCATACATGTTGACATTAATGATGTTCTTCTGTTTAAGCATTTACTCGTGCCCTTTCTCGTTCCAGCATCATCACTGACACTTGCTTCAACATTTCGCCTAATAGTCTGTAAATCTCTCCTTATAGTAAACAGGCTCCTGAACGTCCTGTGGTAAAATACTTGGGGAACTGTGTTGCTTTCCACACTTCTCGCAATGTCTAACAGTGAAATGTGATTCCTTACTTGAGCTGCCTCTGACAAAGTTTTCCATGATGAGTAGTCCTGCAGCTTGTCAGCGTAAATCCATGTTGGATATTTGACAATAAATGAATTATACACTGGGGACCAGAGGGACAGGATGTACTTGTTTCAGTTTTCTTCATGATGCTGCACAATCATTCACCATGAGCTCTGGAAAAATAAATGAATTAAAACATGTATAAATTGTATTTGGTATACTCAATATAATCAGAATTACTATTATAATTACTATCAATTTATATAATCATATGTTCGATGGCATCTGTTGCTGCAGATACACATGTTGTGCACAGTCCGCCATGTGGTGTTGGGTCGGAGTGTTACAAGTTGTTTTTCTTCGAAGAAGTCTTTCGAGTCACGAGACCGAGGGACTCCTCCTGTTTGCTTCCATTGCGCATGGGCGTCGGCTCCATCTTAGATTGTTTTTTTTCCGCCCTCGGGTTCGGACGTGTTCCTTTTCGCTCCGGGTTTCGGGACGGAAAGATAGTCAAAACTTCGAAAACCTACGTCGGTATTGTTTCGCTCGGGATCGGGATAGTTAGAATCGACACCGAATCGTGAAGAGCTCCGGTAGCCCTTCGGGGTAATTTCGATCCCCCGTCGGGGCCTGGTCGGCCCGACCGCGTGTAACATCGACACCGATGGAATGGACCCCGTTCCGATTCTGTCCTAAATGCCACAATAAATATCCATATACGGACCAACATTTGGTCTGTAACTTGTGCCTGTCACCCGAGCACAAAGAAGAAACTTGTGAGGCCTGTCGTGCGTTCCGGTCCCGAAAAACGCTCCGTAACCGTTGAGCCAGAAGATTACAGATGGCGTCCACGCCGACAGAACACCGACAGTTCGAGGAACAAGGAGAAGAGGAGGAAGCCTTCTCCATCCATGAATCGGACTCGGATGAATTCGACGTCGATGAAACTGTGAGTAAGACGTCGAAAAGCACACAGCACAAGAAAACAGACAAGGCCCAGGGGACGCCACTGCCAACTGGCCATGGCTCAACCCATAAAGGTGACCATCCATCGGCACCGAAAAAGGCCGAACTGGTGCCCAGAACGTCCGACTCGGGTCGAGACACAGGCACACAACATTCTCGGGACCGAGAAAGTGTTGCCGAAAAAGATCGACGCCGAGAAAGCGGAGCCGACGCTGCTCGACGCAGAGACAGCGGCACCGAGGATGATCGACGCCGAGAAGGCTCGACTCCGAAAAAGAAGAGATTCGCCTCGGAGCCGAAAACAAAAAAAAAAACAGTTTCGGTGCCAAAACAACCAGCAACCGAACCCACTACCGGCTCATATTCAGAGGAACAATCATTGTCCTCTCAAATGCGTAAACACAGGTTTGAAGAGGAGTTACAGACTACTGATGTAGACCATACACAAAAGAGGATCTTCATCCAGAGTGGAACAGGGAAGATTAGCACTCTTCCACCAATCAGGAGAAAAAGGAGACTAGAGTTCCAAACTGAACAACTAACACCACAAGCAAAGGTGGCAAAGAAAGCAACTCCGCCACCCTCTCCTCCACCTGTAACTCAGATATCACCGGCACAAACTCCGTCACATTCACTGGCTCACACCACCATGAGCCAAGATGACCAAGATGCTTGGGACCTATACGACGCCCCAGTGTCAGACAATAGTCCAGAGTCATACCCTACCAAGCCCTCACCAACTGAGGACAGCACAGCGTATGCGCAGGTGGTAGCTAGGGCAGCAGAATTCCACAACGTGTCGTTACACACACAACCTGTCGAGGATGACTTCCTTTTTAACACCCTCTCCTCCACCCATAGCAACTACCAAAGCCTGCCTATGCTTCCAGGAATGCTAAGGCACGCGAAGCAAATCTTCAAAGACCCTGTCAAGAGTAGAGCGATCACTCCGAGGGTAGAGAAAAAATATAAAGCACCTCCCACAGACCCTGCTTTTATCACCTCTCAACTGCCACCAGACTCAGTCGTGGTAGGAGCAGCTCGCAAAAGAGCCAATTCACACACATTGGGCGATGCACCACCCCCGGATAAGGAAAGCCGAAAATTCGACGCAGCTGGGAAAAGAGTCGCTGTACAAGCTGCAAGCCAGTGGCACATCGCAAACTCTCAGGCGCTCCTAGCGCGTTATGACAGAGCCCATTGGGACGAGATGCAGCATCTCATCGAGCATCTACCCAAAGAATTTCAAAAGCGGGCAAAACAGGTGGTTGAGGAGGGACAAAACATCTCCAATAACCAAATACGCTCCTCTATGGATGCAGCGGACACAGCTGCAAGGACAATAAACACTGCAGTAACCATCAGAAGGCACGCATGGTTACGCACGTCTGGCTTTAAACCAGAAATACAGCAAGCAGTACTCAATATGCCGTTCAACGAACAACAATTGTTCGGACCAGAGGTTGACACGGCGATTGAGAAGCTGAAAAAGGACACTGACACAGCCAAGGCCATGGACGCGCTCTACTCCCCGCAAAGCAGAGGCACTTTCGGCACCTTCCGTAAAACAACCTTCAGAGGGGGGTTTCGGGGTCAGGCCACACAAGCCAGCACCTCACAATCAACACCGTCTACCTACCAGGGACAGTACCAAAGGGGAGGTTTTCGGGGCCAGTACAGAGGGGGACAATTCCAGAGAAACCGGGGAAAATTTCAAAGCCCCAAAACCCCAACAACCAAACAGTGACTTACAAGTCACTCAACCCCTCCACATAACACCAGTGGGGGGAAGACTAAGTCAGTTTTATCAATCGTGGGTGGATATAACAACAGACACTTGGGTCTTAGCAATTATCCAACATGGTTATTGCATAGAATTTCTACAGATCCCTCCAAATATCCCACCAAAAACACAAAAAATGTCAAAACAGCATTTAGACCTCCTAGAAATAGAAGTTCAAGCACTACTGCAAAAAGAAGCAATAGAACTGGTACCATGTACAGAAATAAACACAGGAGTCTATTCACTGTACTTTCTAATACCCAAAAAGGACAAAACACTGAGGCCAATCTTAGATCTCAGAATACTAAACACCTACATCAAATCAGACCACTTTCACATGGTCACGCTACAGGAGGTGTTACCACTGCTAAAGCAACAAGATTACATGACAACCTTAGATCTCAAAGACGCGTATTTCCACATACCGATACACCCTTCGCACAGGAAATACCTAAGGTTTGTATTCAAGGGAATACACTATCAATTCAAAGTCTTACCGTTCGGTATAACGACCGCACCAAGAGTATTTACCAAATGCCTAGCAGTAGTAGCCGCACACATCAGAAGGCAGCAAATACACGTATTCCCGTATCTAGACGATTGGCTAATCAAGACCAACTCGCTAACAAAGTGTTCACAACACACAGAGTATGTCATACAAACCCTCTACAAACTCGGGTTCTCCCTCAACTACAAAAAATCACACATTGTGCCGTGCAAAATACAGCACTACTTAGGAGCGGTAATCAACACAACAAAAGGATTAGCCACTCCGAGTCCACAAAGGGTTCAAAATTTTCACAAGGTCATACAGGCCATGTATCCAACACTAAAAATACAGGCAAAAGTGGTTTTAAAACTCCTAGGCATGATGTCCTCATGCATAGCCATTGTCCCAAACGCAAGACTGCACATGAGGCCCTTACAACAGTGCCTAGCATCACAATGGTCACATGCACAGGGTCACCTTCTAGATCTGGTGTTGATAGACCGCCAAACATACATCTCGCTTCTATGGTGGAACAGTACAAATTTAAACAAAGGGCGGCCGTTCCAAGACCCAGTGCCACAATACGTAATAACAACAGATGCTTCCATGACAAGGTGGGGAGCACACCTCGATCAACACAGCATCCAAGGACAATGGGACGTACATCAAACAAAACTGCATATAAATCACCTCGAATTACTAGCAGTATTCCTGGCGCTAAAAGCATTTCACCCCATCATAACCCACAAATACGTTCTTGTCAAAACAGACAACATGACAACAATGTATTACCTAAACAAGCAAGGGGGAACACACTCGACACAGCTATGTCTCCTAGCACAAAAGATATGGCAATGGGCAATTCACAACCACATTCGCCTAATAGCACAGTTTATTCCAGGGATCCAAAATCAACTAGCAGACAATCTCTCTCGAGATCACCAACAGGTCCACGAATGGGAGATTCACCCCCAAATCCTAAACACTTACTTCAAACTTTGGGGTACACCGCAAATAGACCTATTTGCAACAAAAGAGAACGCAAAATGCCAAAACTTTGCATCCAGGTACCCACACAGACAGTCTCAAGGCAATGCCCTATGGATGAACTGGTCAGGGAAATTTGCATACGCTTTTCCCCCTCTCCCTCTCCTTCCATATCTAGTAAACAAATTGAGTCAAAACAAACTCAAACTCATATTAATAGCACCAACATGGGCAAGACAACCTTGGTACACAACACTACTAGACCTGTCAGTAGTACCACACGTCAAGTTACCCAACAGGCCAGATCTGTTAACACAACACAAACAGCAGATCAGGCATCCAAACCCAGCATCGCTCAATCTAACAATCTGGCTCCTGAAATCCTAGAATTCGGACATTTAAACCTCACTCAAGAATGTATGGAAGTCATAAAACAAGCTAGAAGACCATCCACTAGACACTGCTATGCAAGCAAATGGAAAAGGTTTGTTTGCTACTGCCATAATAATCAAGTTCATCCATTACACGCATCCCCAAAAGATGTAGTGGGATACTTACTACACTTACAAAAGTCAAATCTAGCCTTCTCTTCCATTAAAATACACCTTGCAGCAATATCTGCATACCTGCAGATTACCCATTCAACTTCACTGTTTAGGATACCCGTCATTAAAGCATTTATGGAGGGCCTAAGAAGAATAATACCACCAAGAACACCACCTGTTCCTTCATGGAACCTTAACATCGTCTTGACAAGACTCATGGGACCACCTTTTGAAACCATGCATTCTTGCGAAATACAATTCTTAACCTGGAAAGTTGCATTTCTCATTGCCATCACATCTCTAAGAAGAGTAAGTGAAATTCAGGCGTTTACAATACAAGAACCTTTTATCCAAATACACAAAAATAAGGTTGTACTAAGAACCAATCCTAAATTCCTACCAAAGGTTATTTCACCGTTCCACTTAAATCAAATGGTAGAGTTACCAGTGTTCTTCCCACAGCCAGACTCAGTAGCTGAAAGGGCACTACATACATTAGATGTCAAAAGAGCACTAATGTACTACATCGACAGAACAAAGGAGGTTAGGAAAACAAAACAACTGTTTATTGCATTTCAAAAACCTCATACAGGAAACCCAATATCAAAACAAGGTATAGCCAGATGGATAGTTAAGTGCATCCAGACCTGCTATCTTAAAGCAAAGAGACAACTGCCCATTACACCAAGGGCACACTCAACCAGAAAAAAAGGCGCTACCATGGCATTCCTAGGAAATATTCCAATGCACGAAATATGTAAGGCAGCCACATGGTCCACGCCTCACACATTTACTAAACACTACTGTGTAGACGTGCTATCCGCACAACAAGCCACAGTAGGTCAAGCCGTACTGAGAACTTTGTTTCAGACTACTTCCACTCCTACAGGCTGAGCCACCGCTTTTGGGGAGATAACTGCTTACTAGTCTATGCACAACATGTGTATCTGCAGCAACAGATGCCATCGAACTGAAAATGTCACTTACCCAGTGTACATCTGTTCGTGGCATTGGTCGCTGCAGATTCACATGTGCCCACCCGCCTCCCCGGGAGCCTGTAGCCGTTGGAAGTTATCTTCAACATTTGTACATTTGTATATATATATATATTACTTAACCTTAATTTGTACATACTTATTAATTCCATTGCATGGGCACTATTACTAACACACACAACTCCTACCTCACCCTCTTCGGGGAAAACAATCTAAGATGGAGCCGACGCCCATGCGCAATGGAAGCAAACAGGAGGAGTCCCTCGGTCTCGTGACTCGAAAGACTTCTTCGAAGAAAAACAACTTGTAACACTCCGACCCAACACCAGATGGCGGACTGTGCACAACATGTGAATCTGCAGCGACCAATGCCACGAACAGATGTACACTGGGTAAGTGACATTTTCATTACTGTCATTTTAATAATAAAGTTCACAATAATGCAAATTATGAAAAAATGTCCATTTACATCAAGGTATCTTGGGAGTGGAGTGGTTTCTCACAAACATTATGACTTGCTATCACATATTTTCCATCTCTAGGCATCCATACCTTGCCAATAAATCATATTAGAACCCCCCCGTGCTACCAATAACATGGTTGCCTAAAGGCCTACAGAAGGTCAAGCCAGTGGCAAGACAGGTGGCCACACAAAGGCCCCCATAATACCACTTCCAGTGGTTGGGCTTCCCTTTAAAAGGGTAGGGATTAACATTGCTGGTCCCTTAGACCCTTCAACTGCAAAGGAAACAGATTCACAATGGTTGTAGTGGATCATGCAACCAGGTATCCTGAAGCAATTCCCCTCAGGACTACTGTTGCTCCTGCAGTAGCTAGGGCCTTCATTGGTATCTTTACGACAGTTGGCTTTCCAAAGGAGATGCTGTCGGACAGAGGTACAAACTTCATGTCTGGCTACCTGAATCATGTGTGGGCTGAATGTGGTGTGACCTATACGTTTACTAACCCATATCACCTACAAACCAATGGCCTTGTTGAGAGATTCAACAAGAATTGGTAGGTATAATTGGTGGACTCCCTGAAAAACTCAGACGGAGATGGGATATCTTGCTTCCATGCCTACTTTTCACTTACAGGGAAGTGCCTCAGAAGGGAGTAGGTTTTTCCCCCATTTGAACTTCTGTTTGGGTATCCTGTAAGGGGACTACGTTGTCTTGTGAGGGAGGGATGAGAGGGACTTCTCACAGAACCCAAACAGGATATTGTGGACTGTGTACCTGTCTTTCACTCCAGAATAGCTGTGTATATGGGAAAAGCATCTAAAAACCTTGAGGCCAGCCCACAGCTTGAGAAACTCTGCTTTGACCTAAAGGCTGCACTGGTGGAGTTCCATTCAGGGCAGAAGGTGTGGGTTTTGGAGCCTGTGGGTCCTATGACCTTCCAAGACAACTGGAGCAGACCCTACCCTATCCTAGTGAGAAAAGGGGAAGTCACCTACCTGGTGGACTTTGGCTGATGCAGGAACCCCAGAAGGGTTAGCCAACTCAAACGCCTTAAACCCTAACACGACAGCGATGAGATGACCATGCTCTTGGTCACTGATGAGGGACAAGAAGCTGAGAGTGAACCTGTCCCTGATCCCCTCTCAAGCAACTCAAAAGATCGCTCAGTGGAAGGAGTGTTATTTTCAGACACCCTCACTGACCAACAGCAGACTGACTTATAGTGAGTCTTGCAGGAAAATTAGTCAGATTAGGAAGTGTGCCCACTTCATGCCAGTCCCACTCCTAAGGTGGACGAGCTGAAGTGGACACTCCTTCTAAATTCTTCCATCTTGATTTGGGTGGAATTAGAACTCTAGGGTCAGGGCTATGCCCACTTCCCATCAGAACGGGTTTTAAAGAGGGTGTAGTAATTCGAAAGGTGGGCAACCCATTGGCTGCCACCTGGCACTTCCTGTAATGCCCCTAAATTGAGTATTTAGGCAGCAGCCCTGAACCCAAGACCTAAGAAGCCCAAGGACACTGAAAAGTTGCATCCGCAGAAGAGGAGAAAAGAAGCAGCTGACCTTGTACCAACCCCTTCGGCCTGTCTGCAACCCTCAACGGACTCTGCATCAAAAGATGGGTCATCCTGTAGATGAGCCTGCCGAAACCAAGGAGGACTGCCTGCCTTTGACAAAGACCCAACACTCCCATGAGCAGCGGACCTGTACCTTAACCAACTCAAGTAGGAATAGAGATCTAGTGCCATCAAGGTTCCCCAGCTTTCCAGACTCTGAGTCCACTGTATTTTCACCCCTCCTGAACTCCCCAAAGTCGCCTGCAGCCTCTGCATGCAGGCCCCCTCTCCCACAGCCTGTATGGTGAGAGAAACCTCACAACTAATGCAACCACTGCACCCGTTGCCTACAACCCGATCTAAAGTGGGTCCTTTGTACACACGATGTCCCCCAGATCTCCGGAGTTCCAGTCCACTGGGGTTTCACCCCTCCTGGAGTCCACAGTGACACCCACAGCCTTAGACCAAAGGACCCCTCAAACATGAGTTCTCTCTGGCACAGAAACCAGATGCCAAGGGACCCTCTGCATCCACCGCCTCTGGGCCTTTGAGAAGAGAACCAAAGTTGCACCTACGACCCTAAGGACCCCACATTTGTTACCTACATGTTGGTTTTCCCTGACTGGCTTCTTAACTAGAGCCTGCAGCCTTTTTCCCAAGGAGAGAATCTCCATTGAAATACATTGGGCACCCAACGGCATACTACACCTCTGCACCCGGCTGCCCCAGTGCTGCCAGAATTTACCTGTTGGTGTGGTCATAACCCTTGCCCAATACTTACCTCAAGTCGCTGAGATTGGTCTCGTAAGTCATCGTAAAGTACCTTTTTGCTGACTTTGTTTTCCTCCCATAGGTTAACATTGAAAATCTCAAAAATTGCACTATGTCCAAGTGAAAAGTATTAATGCTTAAAAACGTGCTTACCTTGTAACAAAGTTCTTGGTTTCAAGGTATATATAAAAATAAGTATTTTTCTAAATTGGTCTCAGATTTGTTCTAGGAGTGTGTGTCTCATTTATTGCTTTTGTGAGTTCTACAAATGCATAGCACTACCCTCTGATAAGCCTAACTGCTTGCCCACACTACCACAAAAATAGAGCATTAGTACTATCTACTTTTGCCTCTGCAAACCAATTGGAGATCCACTGGACTCTCTGCAAGGTGTACTTCTTTTAGTGCACCATATAAAGAGCCAGCTTCCTACAATCCCCAAGTGTTGGACTGCCTCAGGAGACTCCTGCATGTCTTGGAACAAGGATGTTGATGAAATTGTACTCCGTGACAAAAAGGAGAAACCTGATAGGCTTAGATGATGCTATAGTGAACCTTACAGAAAATAACTTACTGTCAATGTAGAAAGGCATATGTACCTCCTGGAGACTTTGCAACTAAGAAAAGAAGAACCAGAAACTCCGCATGCCCACATAACAAAAGAGAACATTTGAAGAGCGATTCAGTGACTCAAAATCGCCCAAAATCCCAGGCCCAGACATCTTTTTAGCCAAATTCTATAATCCTTTAGGCCCTCAGTTGTCACCAATGCTACAGAAAATATTTAACGAGGTGTCTTAGACAAAGGTCATTAAACAAACTCACTACATACTGCGCACCTAATAGTCTGATAGGTTGATTTCCCTGCTGAATATTGTTGTGAAACTCCTGAGATCAATCCTAACTGTCAGGCTGCAGTGTATGATACATTCCATGGTTCACCCAGATTAAGCCGGCTTGATAGAGGGTATGCTTCATAGGCCAAGTGCAACACCAAAAACACATTACGTCTTAAAAATATTGGGCAGTATGTCGGGTAGGAATGACAAACAATATTTCTGTCCCTTGACACCGAGAATGCCTTTAACCAAATACACTAGGATGTTCTGAGAGACACCTGGACTGTTGAGTTTTGAGGCGTTCTCTCTTGAATGGGTACCAGCAGAATACCAGTCCTGTAAGGCAAAGGTTGGACAGAATGAACTCTCAGACTGAGTACAGATTGGTTGAAGGACTAGACAGAGGTGCTCCTCTTGCTGTGTAGTTTGCTCTCGCTCTTGAGGGCTTGGCTATTCCTGTAAAAGCTGATATGCACATCATGGGCATTAAATGTGGATGGGAGACCATTAAATTCACAATGTTAACTAACATCCTCCTGACAATTATGGAAACAGAGATTTCTGTGCCAGCAGTTATGATCAAAGGACAGAATTATCAAATAACTTTGGGGCTTGAGGTTAACCTGAAGAATTGAATGACTTCTATGTTGCACTGAGCCCTGTGACACTACATCCGTATCAGAGACAACCCCATTCCACAACCTCATTCATTTACTTAGGGATCATCATGACACTCACACTGATGTGTAATTAGCAATGTCAATGTGAATATACTTAAAATATTTGGATGTCTATTTCAATACAAATGGAAACTGCACAGATCATTTGGAAGAAATCAGAAGAAAGGGAAATGCTCTGTGTATTGGTCTTAGACCTCTCACTACCAGGCTTAAAGGCCCCACCCTGTTCTCTATCCTGCAGGTGGCTCAAACAAAGTTTGTGCCTTCACTGGCTTACAGGAGGGAGGTTTTTAAGGGGAAGGATAGTGAATTATTGGATGAAATGTAATTTAAAATCTACAGAGTGATCTTTCATTTTCCCTCGTATGTGTCGCCTGCTCAGATCAGACTTGAATTTGGGATTACTAAGCAAGCTTTGGCACGGTTGGGGGCTTTTGTACTGCAGTGTCACAAATTAAGGTCTGCAAAAGAATCACTGGCCCACCATACATGAGTTGAACGGAACTCCACATTCAGTTCCCAAGCACGTTCTTACTTGCATCAGTCTCTGAACACCTTGAACCTACAGCCTGCTTGGAATTTACCAATAAGTCATCAGGAGTTCAAAAGGATAGTAAAGATAAGCAGTAAATGGCTTTCCCTGCTTGAAGCGAAGGCCCCTCTAGCACGACGGTTGGCTGACACTCACAACGTATGAGCTGCTGAAACCCCAGAATTATCTCAGTGAGTCTTTTTAAGTCTCAGCTGATGAGACACAGGCTGGGGCTACTACTTATCAGATGTTACTTACCGGTATGAAAGAGATGTGAAGAACAAGGGAGCTGCAGGCTATGCCACCTTGGGCCAGAGGACATTATCCATGTATTGTGCATATGCTTGGCCCTACTACAGGGTTGGTGCCTTCTTCTATGAAGAAGATGGAATGCTAGAGGCATAAGGTCCTGCAGGGAGGCAGTTTTGTCCTGCTTTGACTCTAGAGACCACAGATTAAGCTGCGCTGCGGTAACATTTTTTCAGATGGGCAACAGTGAGGGCTTGTGGCTAATTTGGCCGAGCCCTCAAGGCAAGAGTGGTTTATGTGGCCAGAACGGGCATAGCTAGTTCTATCTCATTTAGAGCTCCTAGATTCTTTTTTAACTACTGTTACGCCACAATATTATTCTTCACTTTTATTTTCTCTAAACAATTTTAAATTGTTGCTAGAAGCTGAGTGTGGGTATTTTTGCCAGATTTATAATCCTGTTGTCGCATAAGGTATTTGATACGTTTAATATAAACTCATACAATGCACTGTGACACACCCCACACTGTATTTTTTTTTTTTTTTGTAAAAAGGTCGGCTCGTTTCAAATAATGATGTTCCACTTGGAACCACCACAAGTGAGACGATAGGCATAGTGCGATCACTTGGGCACTGGACTATTTATCTTTTCATTTTTGGTACCCATGTTTTGTATGTTTTTAATTTGAAGGGCGCAAATACACCGATGCCGCAGTGTAGGGCTTAGCAGAGGACATTAGTGAATTTATCTTGCAAATCTTTTTAAATCCAATATGTATTGCTGGCCACGGCGTGGTTATTTGGGACTTATTTTTATTATTGTATTTTGTACTGTCATGCAACGATTTTAAGGACTCAAGCAATAATGAATTTCGATTCCCAAAAAATATAATTCAAAATGTAGTTAAGATTACTTGCCAATTGGAGGCACCAGCACTTGCTGTGGATAGGTCACATAGAACCTTTCACTATGTGCATGCTCCCCAAGATCTTGGATGTCTTTCAGTCACTCCTGAGTTTTCAGAAGGAAGTACTTTCTCAACTACAGGGTTATTGCAGACCTTCATCTGGCAGGGCAAAAGAGTTTGAGTAGTGACTAATGTGCTCTCTGCCTTCGAGAGGTGGAATTGGGCATATCTGACTTGGTAAAATATCACTGGGTGACTCTTATATGCTGCCTTTTTTAATGAACCCACTGGGAGACTTACAGAGCGTGGCGTATGATTTGGACTACACTGAACAGAAAGCCTCTGCATGTTTCAATGGGTGCCAAAATGTGGATGGAAGATGTACAGAACTAAGTAAACTTTTTAAAAATGTTCACTATAAGAATTTTGAGCAGGTGAAGGATCACTCTTGTTGGACAAGAGTAAACATAAAGGTTCCAATATATAAAACAGCACCACTGCTACCCTATATAAAAGACACTTTCAGCACTGGCACCACAAGATGCTTTCTGACAAGTTACTAGTAAGCCCAACCTGCAGGGTACACTCTCAATTTTATGCCATCTTCCTGCACTCTGAAAGGAGACTCAAAACTCCCACTTCAGGAAGTGTGGGAAACAGATTTGGAGATAAGTTTAGGAGACCACGAACATTGGGAAAGTATATTAGAGAGGGCCAATATCATTTTTGCAGCCCATGTGGGTGGGAAGGAAACACTATACAAATTCCTTTACAGATGGTACTGTACATGTCACATCTCCATATTCTTGACAGATTCAGGTAGTGACTGTTGGCTCGGATAATCAAGGAGGCCACAGCTTAGATTTGGCAACTTGCCCAAAGTGAATTTTACTGGGCTGCCTCTCTGAGCAGGAATATCCTCTGTACTCCAGAAGAGAGAAAATTATATTTCACATGCTTCTCACAGCAAAACAGCTAATCTTCACATATTGGCTACCATCCAAAGAAGCCTGGTGGCATACAATGAGGAGTTCCTTTTACGGAAGTTGTGGAGTATATGCTGCTTTCTTATCTAGATAAATTATTCAATGAACGTCATTGTCCCATGACACTGACATTTTTTAAAGATTTGAACTACAGGATGCCCGTGCCAGGGGTGGTGTTGATGCCTAGCCCATAATGTAGGTGATGCAATAGCTAATGGATTAGTACTGAAGAACACATTATTGGGAATTGTTCCCTAGAGTGTGGGTTTGGTTGGAAAGGTGGGTCTGGGAATTAATTGCAGTGACTGTAGTTTACTTTACCTTACGAATAGTAGTGTGAACGTAAATTTTTATAAAACTAGAGTAACAGATATTTGAAGCTTAAAAAATGGTATTGGAAAGTACATTGTGTGTTTGTGTTTGTAAAGCAAACTGTTTAAGGCATGGTGGTTGTTAATATTTACTATATAGTTTTTTGTTAGCAAGAGAACTGTATGTGGTGTTTAATCATTTTGAAATTTAGTGAAAAATAGAAAAAAGGTAGTATTTTTCAGAAAACAAGTGTCATACACGTTTTTACTTTGTGAACAAAAAAGTGACTCCAACATGTTAAGACAGCAAAATGAAAAAAAATGTATATACAAGAGCGATTGTTAAATAACATTGTCTTTCTAGTAGGCTAATGCTTCAAAATAGCACACACTTCCTAAGTAGCCATAATACAACAATTGAAATCCAAAGTAAATATATCAAAAACACATTGGATCTCGTTTGTCATGTAGCATATGTTGTCTAACAAAAGGCCTACCTGACCATTCCATCACCAGAAATGTAACATAAAATTAGAAAATGTTACCACCCACAACATAGTCATGTCATGGTGTTGATGGCTGCATATCTAGAGATCTTAAGTTGTCTGTAGCTAGGCCTGAAAGGGGAAGTAAAAAGAAGGACAAAAACAGCAGGCAGTCAGGCTCTAATCCTGTAGAAAATGTGATAAAAACATGAAATGTGGCACAGGAAGAACAGGAAACTTTGTGCAGTAAATACTGAGGCCTAATGGTTCAGGCATAAGACATAGGTCCTTATTATGACTGCAGCCGTCTTTTCCGAAGACCGCCGCGGCCGCCTGAAGACTGCTGTGTTATGACTGCCACCGGATATCCACACCATCAGCGGTCGGATATCCAGTGGCATTCACTACGGCAGTCTGAGGCGCTTAGGCAGCTCCACTGCCAGCACCGCAACACCAGAAAAGACCCCCCACAGAATTATGACCAGTAATTCTGTCTTGCGGTCTTTTTCCGGAATTGCGGACCTGGTGGTGGGAGTCCCGTCCCCTCACAGAGGAGCACCTCGCCGGAAAAAGTATGGCCCTCTTTATGAATGTGGCGGTCTTTTCCGAAGGCAGCCGCGGCCGCCGGAAGACCGCTGGAGGTCGGGTATCTGGCGGCATTCACTTCAGCGGTCAGCAACGCTTAGACAGTTCCACTGCCGCACCACCACCCCAGAAAATGACCGCCCACAGAATTACGATCAGTAATTCTGTGTGGCGTTTTTTTTCTGGTGTGGCGGTGGGAGCACCGGGTCCCATCTCCTCACGGAGGAGCACCTCGTCAGACGAGGTAAGTGTCATCCACAAGGGGGAGCGGGGTGAATGGGTGTGTGTGAGTGTGTGTATGCGTGTCATGAATGTGGGGGGAGGGGGAGTGATTGTGCGTGCATGCGTCTTTGTGTAAATGTGGTAATGCGTGTGTGCATGCATGTGGACGGGGACGGGGGTGTGCATGGGTGAATGAGTGAGCGGGTGGGTGGTGAATGCGTGCAGGTGCATGTATGTTTGTATGTGTATATGGTGTATGTGTGCAAACGGTGAGGTACGATTGGGGGTGAGGGGTGGCTGTGTGAAGATGAGTGAGGGGGTGGGAGGTTGTATATGTAGGTAGTTGAAGGGAGGGGTTGGGTGATGGAGCGTGTATGCGTGCGTGTGTGATGTGTATGGGTATGTATACGTGTCTATGGGGTAAATGTGAGTGTATGGGGGTGTGTCTGTTGTTGTGTGTGTGTGTGTGTGTGCATGCGTGTGTGCATGCGTGTGTGCAGAGGTGTTTGGGAGGGTATCTCAGCGATAGGAACTCAAGTTCCTGTCGTCTGGATACCTTTCCGCCAGCATTTTCATGGCGTGAGACCGCCAAGAAAATGCTGGCGGTGTCCCTAGTCAGAATAACCTCGGCAGTTATTCAACTCCCACCGGGATGCAGGTGGAAACCTCCAGCCCGGCCGACCACTGTAAAGTGGCAGGACGGGTGGTGACGCCGCGGTTTGGCAGAGGTCAAGCTGCTGCTGTCATAATATGGCGGTCTGCATCGCCAGTCCCGCGCCCCGCAGCTCTGAAGGTCCATGGACCGCCAGGGTCATAATGAGGGCCGTAGATTGTAAATGCAGGAGTGGCCTTCATGGATTCTGAAAGAGGCCTCCACGTACTGAAGGCCTAATGCAGTGGCACAGGAGCCAGTTTCGTGTCTCAGACCAGAGTTAACTAAGGACATCGGAGATGTCACTGAAGGATGTTCAGGATTGGTAGTAGTAGTTTTTGTCTTTATTTACTTACCAACTGCCTTTGGAGGCATATTTGTTGCAGTGTGCTTTGCAATAGAGTGAATGCAAAGGAGGATGGAAGAAAAAATAATTGAGAGTGGTGGGTTTGAAAGCACCGCTTGGAATAGCGGGAGAAAGGGATGGAGAGGCCTGAGATAAAGGAGGATTAGTTAAATTGGTACTTATAACACACTGACTTGCCTGAAGACATCCTTGGGGATCCTCATTATGTTACAGGCGATTACAAGAATTGGTAACATAGAATATCTCACTCGCGTGACACCTTTTCAAACTGTCCACTTTGATTTATAACTTACTGTCAGACACTGGTTCCTCTTTCTTTGAACTCCTGATGTATTATCTGCCCTCATCCGGTTACTCTTAGAATGTCTTTATTAGGATCTAAATGAATGTTGTACTTTTGTAACATTGTAAATAATGTACATTTCATATAATTTTATGATGAGTATTCAGAGAGCAGCACTAAATTGAGGCCTGTTTAAGTTTCATATTTGCATACTTTTCATGAACAATGGAACCAATGCTCAGCAAACATACCTCAGCTATTGTTCCCTCCTGCATCTGTGAGTCGGCAAATAAATGAAGTGAAGGACTGGATGTGCCTTCCCTTTAGCACGAAAGCTGACTACAGCTTCTGTATGAATGTCAGTCTCGAATCCCTGGTTCAAAATTCCTCTCGGTTTAATAACGCTTTGTTCCAGATTATACATTCTGTCTGAACATCATTGAATATTTTTAAAACAACAGTAGTGAAACCTCTCTACTTTTCACTTACTTTTATTCTATGAAAAACCTTGCTCACCATTTGAAAACAATATCCAAGAAATCAAGCTACTTATTTCTATGTTCATTATTTAAAAACAATTTCTGGAAATACAATTCAGACCATGCAGAAAGTAATATGAACACATTCAAACAAGCTGAATTATCACATTGCACTGGATAACAACATTAATAATTGTGCATTTATATTCGAAACATACATCATCTAATTAAACAAACATACCTAATTTGAAAGGGTAATACCTAGAATAGAAAATATATGAAGATATAGCATCTTCAGAATGATACTCAAGCCTGTGCGCTCACTCAAGCTCGCGCGCGCTCTCTCTCTCTCTCTCTCTCTCTCTCTATATATATATATATATGTATATATATATATATATATATATATATATAAACATATACATTTACATATTACCTACTTATTACCTACTGGCAGGTGCTAGAAGGTAGTTATAGTTAGGACCTAGTTTCTATAGAAAAAGTGTTTTTTACTTGCCTATATCGGATGACAGTTGATTAATCTTTTACAAATAAATTTGACACTTACGTCAGCTGCTTTCTGAAAAGTTTTGGGGTGATCCGTCAAGCGGGGGTCGAGAAAAGGGGGGTCCCAAAACGTATTTTCTCCATGTTACTTCACACAGGAATTTCTAACAGGAATACCGCCTGAACCACTGAACGGAATCACACCAAATTTGGCAAAAAGGTAGCTCTTGGTCCAGATAGCGCACTTTGTGTTGTTTGGTGTAAATCCGTTCAGTAGCTTTTGAAATATTAAAGAAAAAACAGATTTGTATACATAGGGACATGAAGGCTCTGCGAACCCTCCCGATCTCGTGCTAGATCTGATTGGCTACCAACACTCCAACAAAAGGTAAAAACTAAGAAAAAGGGTCAAGGTAGGGGCCCCCTTGCCCCCCTCCCCAGGGCAAAAAAGCATTTTTTTTTTAATGTTGCCATAAATGTGCAATGGCGTCACTAACCAGCAGCAAAAACGTTTAAAAAAATACAAGTGCAGGCTCCCACGCTTGTTTTTATAAAGCCCCTGGGTGGGCCAGGTCCTGGGGGCATGTAAAGAATAAGGAAAGGGGTGCACGGGCCGCCCCCGGCTTGCTGAAGCTCTGGGGGCCACCACCTCCCCAGGGCCTTAATGAAAATGAATGTGGGTTGGGTGTGCAGCCACCCCTCACATCCCCAGGGACCACGACCTCACTGGGGCTTAAATCTTAATGAGTGCAGGTGGGCTGCACCACCCCCCCCCTGCAGCCCCAGGGACCCCCACCTCCTTGGGGCTTTAAACAAAATGAATGCAGTGGAGGGGGGCGTAGTGGGCCCCCCTCCACAAGGGACCGCCACATCCCCAGAGCTAATGTTAAAGTATATGTGGGGGACCCACGCACCCCCGTAGCTCCGGGGCCTGCCACTTCCTTGGGGCTTTAATTCAAATAAATGCAGGAGGGGGGCGCCGCCCTGGGGACTGCCACCTCTCCAGGGCATTAAACAAAATGAATGCATGGGCGGGGCACCACAAACCTCCCCCCCACAGCCATGGAAACCACCACCTCCCTAGGCTACTTTACGTGGATTTCTATGGTTTTGTACAAGTAAATTCAGAACCTAACTATAAGGTCCCAGTAACCTTCGTTTTTTAACTAGGCTATTATATCTTACTTCTTTTCCAGTTATTGTGGCTGGGTTTAGAAAATCAAAAAGTCCCAAGTTAATTATAAATACATAAAGGATTAAAAACAAAAAGCACTAGCTTTTGATTATCTTGTTTACGTTCACATTGTTTATTAAACTTTCAGACATTTTCAGACTTTGGTGCAAATTCATGAGTTTTGTCTTTATGTACACAATAGTGAAGTAGCCACTTGTCTCTCAAAAATTAGGTTGTTGATACCACAGTGAAAATGGTGTCACTGGTGATGATGAAAACAAAGATAAGGCATTTTACAAAACAGCACCAGTTGAATCTGAAAATGCAGACATGTTTGGTGGGCTGGTGCTTACAAGCGTTAGCATGATTAGTGATGAACAATGTAATGACATTGGTGGAATAACATATGTAGCCTCTTTAAAGATGGGCAAAGATTTTGCAGTGCAGTGATTGGGTGAATTACTCCCAAATGTCAAGGGAAATTATTGGTGGTTGTCCAAGTAAACTGTTTGAAAACAGATCTAACTCGGGGTGCTTGAAATGTGTTAAGTGCCAAAGTCGAGTTGTCACTCAGTCAATTTAACAGGTCTCCTTCATATAGTTGTTCAGTTAGATAGAATGTATTCTCATCTACATTGGTATCCGTTTTTTTTTGTGTAAACAAATTTTATTGAAAACCTGAATATTTCCTTTTCATACATACAAGAATGGAAAGAGAGGCACCAGCAGTTCCATGTTACATAAGGTGAAGAACAACAGTCAGGTAATTTGCAAATCCGCAGCTTATTCTACTTGTAATTGTTAAAACCAGTCAATGGTGAAATCCCCTCTGTAGGTACGAGCTCTGATCTATACTCTCCCCTCTCCGCTATAATAGTAGTTGTTTACATGAAATAAGGGTTTTACTAGGCTGCTGTGCCTTTACAAACTAAGAGTCGTGAAACTCAACTTATGTTTAACTGCCACCCCCCTCCCACTCAGAGTTGCCTTGTATAGGAGTGTTATTTAGTGTCCATGTTCATGTGACCATATGAGTCATGTACGGTGCCTTAGTCTTGTGTCTCAGGGTTCCGCTCTGTCTATTCTGACTTCGATTCTACACCTATGCAGGTGTCAGCTAATAGATGTGTTGGTCAGTGCGTCTCCACCCCCAGTAGGAGCTAGTTGTTCCCCCTGTAATGCTATAGTGATCTGCTCCCAAGCCTACTTCATCTCAGGGAATCCCCTTCCCTGTTTCAGATCGGTGTGCAGTACCGATTCTTTGCTATCCACCCATTTCTTGAGTTCCCTTTTCCAGTCCCGGGGGTTGGGGCAATTTGGCCTTTTCCAGTTCTTTGTCAACTCTCTTTTAGCTAAGATAAATGCAAGGTCTTGGAACCTGCTAGTGGCTTTATTTTTGGGGGTATGTGGAAACCAATGCAGCAGGCATCGAGCAGGTGTGCGCGCAATTTCAATTTCTGTGATGTTCGCTACCTCCGCCACCACTGTGTCCGAATAGGACTTCAGACGGGGGCAGGACCACAGCATGTGGAGAAAGTCTGCGGCTTCTGCTCCGCACAGAGGGCAACCCGCGTCCCTCACCCCAAAATGGTCTCGCAGTCTCCGTGGAGTAAGATAGGCCCTATGCAGTACGTAGAATTGGATTAGGTGAAATCTGGCGTTCCTGGATATTTTTGGCGTTCTCTCCAGTATACAATCCCAATCCGCATCTGCTATCTGAGTCCACAGGTCCGCTTCTCACTTTCGTTTCAGGTCGTCTAGTGGGGTCATTTCTCCCACTCAAATGGTCCTGTATAATCTGGTGACCGCTTTATGAGTACTCTCTGAAGTCAGTAGGTAGGTGCTGAGACTGTGAGGAAGAGGTTCAAACGACCCCAACCCTCAAATCTTCCCAATGGACCGAGTGAGTGTGCGGTGCAGTAAGAAGTGACCCCGGGGGAGATCATATTCCTGTCAATAGTCTTGGAAGGGCAATAAACTGCCCTCTTTATACAGGTCCCCCATCTGTATAGCCCCAGCATCTGTCCAAGTGAGCAGCCCCTCCACTCTCCTGCTCATGGCAACCATCGGGCCCGGACATTGGTATGTCAGGGGAGTATGGCGCAGCCAGTCTCGCCCTCTGAAGGCAGCGTCCCCAGCATTGTCGAGTAACAGCGACCTCAGGGGCTAGAACCGGTCC
This sequence comes from Pleurodeles waltl, assembly GCF_031143425.1. Classification (NCBI taxonomy): domain Eukaryota; kingdom Metazoa; phylum Chordata; class Amphibia; order Caudata; family Salamandridae; genus Pleurodeles; species Pleurodeles waltl. Next base: position 337,910,126 of record NC_090450.1, on the reverse strand, counting down.
CGCGCCCGTAGTGTTAAAGAAGATTCCCGCCAGCACAGGTGTGGGAGGAACCACCAAACCCCCAGTGTTCTCCACAGTGCCGCAGACCGCAACCCACTGTGCTAGCCATTGCAGCTGGGCGGCAAGGTAATAGGCCTCGAAGTCGGGAACCGCCAGCCCCCCTCCACCCGAGGTCTCTTCAAGGTAGTCAGCACCACCCTGCGTCTGCCCCCTCCCCATATGAAGGCGGTGATCGCCATATCTAGCTCTCTAAACAGTGCGTGTGGTATTCAGAGTGGTATAGCTGCAAAACAGTACAGCAGCCGTGGCAGTGCCACCATTTTAAGAAGCGCAATCCGTCTAGCCACGGAGAGCGGAAGCGAGCCCCAGAAGCCAAAGCTTGACCTCAGAGCCCTAACGACTCTTCCGATATTACCGTCTAATATGTCTGGATGAGAGTGATACACGCGAACTCCCAGATACGAAATGCAACAGGGTTCCCATTCCACTCCACCCAGTTCCGTCGGCGGATCACATCCCGCTGTCAGTGGAAATAAGAATGATTTCTGCCAATTGACCTTCAAGCCTGACAGCTGACCGAACAACGCCAACAAAGCCTGTGCCCTTTCCCTCTCCGGGCCAGTGTCCCGTAGGAATAAGAGTAAGTCATCTGCGTATAGTGCAATCGCATGGTGAAGGTCGCCCTGGGTCAGGCCCTGATACCAGGTGGCGGCCGTACCCTGGGCAGCCAAGGGTTCCATCGCCAAGGCAAACAGCAGTGGTGACAGTGGGCAACCCTGCCTGGTGCCCCTGCTGACCGAGTCTCCATACCCTGTTCCTGGCCTTCCGCTTCTCTCCCTATAAATCTGGGTGATCCGGAGACAGTTTCTCCAACGACCTGAGCTCTTTTTCGGCCACATCTATGTCCCGCAATAAGGTCCCTCTAATCCCCTTAGAAGTCGCTATGCAATGGCCGTGCACTACTCCTTCAAATGCTTCCCAAAGTGTCTGAGGTTAGGGGGCAGTGGGTTCATTGTCCTTAAAGTGATAAGTAATGTGCTCCCTAATCTGTTAGCGGAATGCAGGATCTTCTAGTGAGTCCGGTTTGAGTTGCCAAGTGGGTATTCGTGAAATGGCTTGTGTCCATGATAGGTGCAACAGGACCGGATTGTGATCAGATATAGTTTTCCCCAAGTATTCCACCCACCGCGACTGCATGTGCACCTCTGGGGTGCATAAAAAGGTATTGAGTCGCACATGCAGGTCATGTACTGCGGAGTAGTAAGAGTATTCTCTGGCATTTGGATTGAGAATTCTCCAGGTATCTATCAGTTGCCACTCTGTCTGCCACTCTGAGAATTTTTTAGCTAGCACATTCACTGAGGAGTCCCGCAGAGGCGGTGGGATCTATTGATTCCAGGGTTGGCCACGCAGTTAAAATCTCCCCCGATTAATGTTGTGTGTACCATGTGAGGTTCTAAAGTATTCGATAATTGGCTAAGGAACGCACCTTGTTCTATGTTAGGTGTGTATACATTTATCAGCGCTATGTCCCACCCTCCCAGGCGGCTAGAGGCCACAACGAAGCGCCCACCTGGATCCGTCAGTGTGCTAGTAACCTGGAATAGGACCCCCGCCCTGACCCATATCAAGGTGCCTCTTGCGTAAGCTGAGTAGGTTGTGTAGAATAATTGGCCCCTCCATCTCCCCTGCAGTGCTGCACCCTCTGCCGCCGTTAGGTCTCCTGCAACATTGCTATTTGTACTCTTCTTCTACACAGATAGGATTATACCTTGTACTGTTTGGTCATATTATGTATCCCCCTTATATTACAAGAAATCACTTTGTACCCTTGCGGATCACCCATTAGAAATATTCACCAGCCACTCCACCCCGCACAACCGCCATTCAAATTAATGACTCAGACCGTCACATTCAGGGGACACAGTCCTTCTAGAGGAATGGCATTTAACAGTTCCCTTTTTAAACAACAAAAACTCCCTCAACTCCCCTTCCCCAAGACAGGAGACAAAACAATTCCCCATCCAAACTGTTGCAAAGCAAAGTCAATTCTAAATAGGGGGGCAAAAGAGGTGCTCAAGCCAAATAAAGCACAGAGCTCTCTGCCCATATCTTGCTGCAGGTCTCGCAGATTATGTGTCCTTGATGCCTAGATTCAGGTAAGATTTCCGACACTGGGTCAGCCCATCAGATAATGCCCTCCGAAGTCCCCGGTGTCACCACCGGCAGTTCCAGGCTCGTAGCCGCTAAGCTTGCTGATTCTGCCTCCGAATCCGAGCCCTCCGTCTCCCTCATCGTGCCAACGGAGCGTGGACTGTTATTCCTTTGACTGAAGGAGGCTACCGCCGTCGCCGCGGCGCATTGTCTTTCTTCATGGGCCTCCTCTGATGTGGGAGCTGTGGTCCCCTGCCTGGGTCTCTTCGTGCCCCGATGCCTGCTTCGGGGTCTGGGGCCTCAGGGCGCCCCTGTGACCGTCGGGTTTCCCCACTCCTCCAGCCAGTCTCTTGCCTCCTGAGGTGTACGAAAGAATCGTGCTCCACGGCCATCCAGTGTGGAGGGGAATAGCATGGCATATTGGATGTTTAATTGTTGTAGTTGTTTCTTGATCTCTAAATACGTTGCTCTCTGTCTTTGCACCTCGCGAGAGAAATCAGGGAAGGTGCAGATCAAGTTACTTCTCCAGCCTTTCTAGCCTGCGCCAGAATGTGGTCCCAATCTCTGTAATGCAGTAGGCAAGCTATCACCGGTTGCGTCGTGGTGCGGCTCCCGAAGGGGGAGTCCGTGCGGGCCCTCTGTGCACCCTCTCGAGGGTAAAGAAGCACGAGAGACCCTCTGGTGCCACACTCTCCGAGATCGATCGCTCCAGATATTCAGGTAGGTTGTGCTGCTCGATTCTTTCGGGAAGACCTATTATTCGGATATTGTTCCTCCTAGATCTGTTTTCTGCATCTTCAGCTCGGGCCGCTGATGTCTCTGTTTGTTTCTCCAGTTTAGTAATCTGATCCTTGGCTGCTGTCAACGCAGGGCTAACGTTCGTTCTGCAGTCATCACTCGCTCCGCGAGGCGACGTTGATCCTCACGGAGCAGCCCCAGATCTACTGCTAACGAGTCAATCTTTGATTCAAGGCTTTCCCTGGAGAACGTAATTGCTTCCATTATGTCTCCTAGCAAGGCCCCCCTAGACGAGTCCTCATCCTCCTCGGTTCATGGCGCCCTGGTAGTGGAGGAAGCGATGTCGCCCGTCTTGTCTTTTTTCTTTCCCGTTTTGCCCATCCTGCGGAAGGGGGGGTGCGCGGCCCCGGCTCAGTGCAGCCGACCGTCTCCACCAGTGTCCGCCAAGTATAGCTGCACAGCCTGTCACGAGCGCAGCCGTCCGGTGCTGCAGTCCGGGGCCCGGAGTTCAGCCAGGCACTTTCCAGCTAATGTCTCCCCCCACTCCACGCAACTCGGAAGCGGGGAGGGGGAGTTCAGAGCAGCCTGGTCCACAGGCCCTCCCCCCGCAGATCAGGGAGGGGAGTAAAGTTCCACAAAGGTGTACGCCTGTCCCGGACCACCCAGTTTGCGCTCTCCGTGCTCCAGTGTCCCGCTCACCTCCAGCATCCAAATGTTATCGTATGGGCTTAGCGCTGCCCAACCAATCACAGGGATCGCTCCCCACAGCAGGGTCCTGTCCAAAACGTCCTCGTTTCCTCTAGGCTGGGCTCCGTTCCAGGTCAGAGGGGCCTGACGCATCCGCCATCTTGGAGTCAGGGGGCCAGGTGCTCCAGCTGCCTCTTGGAGTCAGGTGGCCAGGTGCTCCAGCTGCCTCTTATGCCAATTATCACGGTAGCAGGTCGCCAGTGGGGGATTCACCACGCAGCAGGGGTCAGCTCCATGCGAGCCGATTGAGGAGTCGGGCCCTCCGGCCGCAATGCGCCTTCCATCTTGAAGTCAGGTGGTGTGCTGCCATTTTCGACTCTGCTGGGCAATCCTCGGTTTACAGACAAGCGGCTCGCTTGCAAGTCCAGGTCCCCGCCCTCTCGGTCCCGGGACCCGGGGAACCCGGGCTTTAGCACTGGCAATGCAGTCAGGATGGGCTACAAACATAGGGTCCGGGCCAGAGCTCTCCCTCGTGGCTGCTCATTCCATGAGCGCCAAGCCCTACCACTTCCCCATATCTACATTGGCATCTGTGATGGTTTTATTTCATTGCTAGGAAATAAATGAGAATTGCACATCCATCTACCAGAATGTGATTGACATTTCACCAAATGGATTAAAAAAACAATGAACCAAAGAAAGAAGGAAAAAATCCAAAGATAGTTTTAAAACCAGTTAATCAACAAGATACATTGGTTTTAAAACATGGGCTATGCCTATTGTGTTTGATGCTTGAAAGATGCTGTGCAGCAAGTTAGGAAAATGTGTTACAAACTGAGTCTGGAGAAGCTGTTGAATTTTGGATGCAGACTTGACTGTTTGCACAGCAAATGTGTTTGCGCAGAGGTTAAAGACACCTCTTCCTGTGTTAAAATTGCAATGAGTTTGCTTAATTTATTCACATATCTATTTATCATGTCTACATTTAACCAAGGACACTTTCATACAGTTTCTTCAGGGGAGAATAAAATGTGATGCCTCAACATTTCACTGTTTTTGAACAGCTGACACATAGATGAACCCCAAGCAAGACCCACAGCAAGATTAATTTGTTCTGATTAGATACAAACCATTTCCTAGGAGTGTATATTACCCAAACAGGTGCTGCAAGCAATTTACAAGCAAGGCTAGGATTCAGCGTGTTACAAGTGCTATGCTGCAGATTGATAGAATGACAGATGAGTGAATGCCCTATGTGAGATTGACTTTCACGCAGCAACGGAGTATGAAACAAAATGTCCATATTCGGTGAAGAAAAGCATCATGTATGTTTCAGACAATTATAAAAATGGAAATTAGTGATTGGCAAGAAAATTACTCTATTCAGGAGCCACATAAGATGTGGTTCTTTTGCTACAGAGAATGGGGTACTCACTATCTGTTTTATTGGTAAAAGATTGTCAGATGCCTCCTTCTTTGGTGATAGCTGTCTTGGGGTCAAAATATAGTTAAGGACATGACTGGTTGATTTATGAGCTGCCATGGCACTTCATTCATTTTTATAGTGTGTACTGCCCTACCTAACTGTGTTCTGAGCCTGCCCTTCTTGCAAGAGACTCAAATCTTCTTTTAAAAGGTGAGGGCAGAAGAATACATGTTTGAGACTTGTGTATGTGTTTGTGTATTTGAAAAGCACTGTCAATAATTTTGAATTATTTCCCTTTTCAATTTCTCCAATTTTTTAAGCAGCTTTGCTTTATGAGTATGTCTGCTTTGTCAGAGTATATGTAAAGCTTTTGTTTTTATGTGGTGCGGACCCAGAAGAAAATCATTCTAATCCATGTCTTTGCTAAGCCCTGACAGATGTTCTTTCATAGCATTTAAATCCTCATGATATAAACATTTTTGGCATAATTTCCCAACATGTAGGTAAAGCCATAGGGAAATATATGTCATATCAAGGGTATAGTCTGTTTGCTAGTGGACCAACGTCTTCAAACTGAAAATATGCATACACACACTGGTATCTATTGACCACAAGACTATTCCATATAAACCAACCACCTTTAGTTTGTATGTTTCGTTGTGCATCATTTCAGATAAATCCATTTCCAACCCAGTGTATCAAATCAATCTTTGAAATCTGTGGTGCCTTTAATTTTCAAAAGACACAAAGCTCATGTACTTGGTCTGCTGTAACTTGTTATTTAGAAATATAATTTCCCTGTTCATCATACATGCCCTGAATATATTATCAGTGCCCTTTGCCTAACTTTAGCCCCTCTGCCTAGACTTTTACTTTTATATTTTTTTCCAACATGCATTACCCCGTTTTTCAAATAAACAATGAATTGTGTGGAATAAATAAACTTATGATCAGAATCTTTTCAGTGTTTCTAATTCTTGAGAACAATAAAGTGCAAGTGTATCAGACCTGTCATCACCATTAAAACCTGCTTTGTAAAATTTTAGGACTATTAATGGGCAGGTGCGACAGTACTCAACTGTGTATAATTATATATATATTTCCAGGGCTGTTAAATCAATCTCAAACCATTTATTAATTATTTAACAGCTCTTATGTCCCACAAATTTGGAAAAAGGAACAGGAGTTATATCATATAGGGAGATTTTTGAAATGTAAGGAATTTAAAACATGTCTTTCAGGCCCAATGTTTGAGAAGGAACTATTTCTAAAAATACCACATCTTTCAAAGTATGCAAAGTGATGTTCACAGCATATTATTCCCTTCTTGCAGCGGTATAATTTCATATAATGTGGTTTCTGTTGGTGGTTCATAACAAACAAGAGTTGTAGGGGTTCCAGTTGTTGATATGGCAGCATCAGGTTCACTTGTTGAAAATGGTACTTGCATTGCATCATTTGAGTAATCATTTGATATTTTTGGCATTTGGTATAAACCTGGAGACATGTCAATCTCAACAATCCATGGAATGGGATTGAAGATTTCAGTGTGGTTATACTCTAGTTAGGGATAATTCATTCAGAGAGTATGTGTGGATCCACTCCAAAAGGACCTCCGTGTTCATGGAGGTCTGCTGAACAGAACCAGCCACATAATGTTTTTTGATGTGATTGATCAGCACTTTCCTTTTTACCTGGAAATGGCTGCAAGGTTACTGTCTAAGTGCCTTCTACCCCAAGAACTGAAACAGATGGGCCAAAGAGTTGCTGGTCAGGAATCTTTTCCTGGACTAGCTCTCCCACTTTGGAGAACCACCTATCAGCAGCTTTAGTAAGTTTACCTTTGTCTGTGGCATAGCTCTTCATGGCAGACAGTTTAGTTCTAGTTTATTAAACTGTCTGTAATAGATTAAACTGTGAAAGAGGGTCAGGTATTTTGGTTTTTGAATCAGCCACTTTTCTATGAAAATCAAGATCTGGTACATAGATTGCTACTCCAAAGAGTAATTCATGTGGTGTGTGCCCAACTAGTCATCCTCTAGGCAAATTATTTAGTGTTCCCTGAACCCCAGGCAGGCTATATAGCCATGTCAATCCTTTATCCAATACACTAGCAGTCAAGGCTTGTTTAAGCATATCTTGGGTTCTCTCTACCACACCATTTGTTTCCTGGTGGAATGTGTGTGAATACAGCAGTCGTCCACCCAAAGCAGACATAACATCCATAAATGCCTTATTGGTCAATGCAGAACTATTGTTTGAATGAAAAGTGTGGACTGCTCTCATTGCTACTAGGCAGTGCAAACTTTTATGACCAATCGTTTAGTGGCAGTTTTTTGTGATCTCACACTTGGGAATCAACAGCATAAATTAACCCCAACCAACAAGTATTTATATTGATTGACGCTCAGAAGTGGCCAACGTGGTTGAGGAAAATTACCCTGTGCAGTTTACCATAGATAGTAAGGAGAGTCTGTACTGGTCTTACAACAGGTAAATGTTTTATTTGTTGGCAAATGTTGCATTGCTGCACATATTGTTGTAAGCTTTGGCAAATAAGGCCACCAGTATAATTGCTGTGACATTGATCCAGTTGAGCTGATGATAGCATTAGCCGAAGATATCCACTCATGAGCTGTCTAAAGTAGATCTAAACTGGTGCGCTCATTAGGAATATGCTTACCCCTTTCCCAGATATAAAAAACACAGAATGTCAAGTTTAGTGAGAGTATAAGAGTATTTGGAGTGGAAACCATACCAGGAGTAACACTGCAGTGTGTGCTTCAATCTCAGTTTGAGATTGAGCTACAGCAGCTACTTTAAAGGTGTGCAAAGCTGTTTTTGTAGCCACGTCTGCTGTGCAGTTCCCGTTAGCATGTATTCCATCACTTTAACAGGCAGTGGTGTGCTGTACTTGGACCAAAGGAAGCTTGTCCTGTTTCTCCAAAGCTGTTTACTTTTTATTGACTTTCCATTTGATCCCTGAAGCTGTTTAAGCTCCAGTGTGGTAAATCTGCATTATAGCCTTGTAATCAGAATGCTGAATTGGACACGATAAGCGTAGCAACTGATGTATCACCTTTATGAAAGGCAAGTAGTAGGGCATGTATAATTGATAGCTGTGCAGTGGAGGCACCTAAAATGTAAGCGTTTGTGTATAGCGAGTTGAAGTCACAATTTTCAAGAGCTCCCTGCACTGCAGCACAAGCAGTGAAGTATGTCTCTCTTTAGTGCAAATGCAGGCTGTGCAGAGCCAGGCTGGTAGAAAATGCTATTATTATCATGTATGGTACTATATTTGGGGATTGTGGAATATTATGTGTATTTTGCTAAACATCCTAAGACCAAAGTGTTGGGTCATATTCAAATTTTACATCAATTGCATTTAGAGAAGTGGTGTGTGCATTTAAGTACATTTAACTTCCTATAAGGCAAAACTATTCTATCCTCTGCGAGGATAATGTTATAAGCACCCAGATCCGAGATCATAATATAGCTGTGATTCTGATCAGTATATCCCCCCTCAATCTGTATTTCTACTTTATAAGCCCTGTCTGGAGGGTTTACGTGTCCATTCTGTGCTTCAACCTGCATTTATTCTTTAGTTGGAATCTTGACTAAATGCTCCTTGAGAGTCAAGCTCACTATTGTCACTTCTGCTGTGCTGCCCAGAAATATTACTACCCAAGTCTTGATCCGCAGAAGTGCCTGCAGCCACCAAGCTTTACTTTGTTGCTAAACCAGCTACCTTCTTTATTTTTCAATAACTCTTCAATTCCCAACCTTTCTCATGCTTCTTTATACTAGGATCAACAAGCATCACCTTAACTCTCTCCGGCTCACTTTTTTGTTTGACATGCTCATCCTATTGGTGTAACTCAGTCCCTCCACTCCTTTCACTGCCAAAGAGTCCTGCAGAGAATAGCTGTCAGAATTTTGACACGTCGGCTTTTTTAATTTTATCATTATCCCTCATATTATATCCACTTCTACTGGGCACCTGCATTGAAGAACATACATTTCTGCGTTTGTCTCTTGCTTTCTGCTTTTTCCTAGCCTCCAATGCAGCCTTTTCTTTACTGGAGACCTCGTTCCCTTTTGTTGCTTTGAGTTGCGGATTTGTGACTCAAGAACCTAAAGTATCATGACCCACAGAGGTGTAAACCTCTGAAATATTCCTAGGAAGCTCCCATTCATAATCTTGAACAGGATCTCCAGCCAACCACTGGTGCACTGTCAAAACTTTTGCTTCTCCTCAAATGTGACTCTTAATTATTGAGAAAACTGTCCAAAAACTCCTATTAATTTATTCCTAAATGAAGAACCAGTTCTGCTCTTTGCTCATACTCTGGTAACACCACTGATGAGGGTCTGCCATTTATAGTAGTATACATACTGCTAAAAGATTGTTCCCCATGTAGTACACCCTTTACAGGTAATACCATACCAAGTGGAACACCCATAGTTCACATCCTATGTTTATCCTCAGTTGTTGTGTGAGACTAGACTGATTATAACTAGTTAGTTTTATGAGTATTCCAAAATGGAATCTCATCTTGCTTTGTATTTGCCTTGTTCTTGATAACATTAATAGTGTGTGGACAAACCGCCTGCACTGCCGGATTCACTTATTATATAGTGTCAGGAAGAAATGCTCCTAAAATGGTTGAAAGGTTCAAAGTTGTATGTAGATGGCAACTAACTGATTATGTAAGTGTCTTACTTCTGGAGTTGTCAGATTTATTGTGTCGGAATATGCTGTTTACCCAGCTAATATCGGCTTGGTAGTCAGTTCATTTCTCAAGCGACACATTCTGAACTACATGGGGGTAGTTGTCCACCAAATCATGCTTGATTTTCTTGATATCCTAATGAGACAACTAAGATGCAATATGTTTCATAATTAGCAGGTATTGTAGCAGCTCCGTATGTATGAAAATTACATATATTTGGATCTACATCATTAAACTCCTTCCATGAGTAAAATATTTTAAAGGTGTAAGATCATGTACATTTACAACCAAAGTTACCTCAAACCCCTTGTTAGGAAATTGCATAGCCAGGAGGTGTTGAGTAATTAATGCCCTAAAATGTACTACTGTCAGAGTAGGTTAGTGTGCAAACATTAGATTCAAAACTGAAATCTAAATGGGGAATAACCTTTTATTAGTCAAGCGTCTGACCAGAGCAGAGAGTGAGCGCCTATCTAAACTTAAGGAGACAAACAGTATTACAAAAGACGTCTCCGCAATTTCTAATAATAGGTAATGTCTTGAGGGAATCATCCAAGATTACTCAAAGATCAGCCCTGCCTTCATGGATGTCGCTTCCAGAACGCATCCATGAATTCAGTTTTCTAGACCCTGTGGCACAAAAGACTTAGTTAATGTACCAACATGAAACAGAGAACCTAGTGAACTGCAACCCCACTGTAACCCACTCAATGTCATTTGAATGAGATGTGTTTTAGGTAACAATCAAACCTTTAGAACTTCACAGAGATGATGGAATCCAAAACCTCTTTCATCATTAATAAGCACACTAAAGAACAATAAGAATCCAGGATTGTACTTTCAAGATTTATTCAAAACAAAATCCTGTCCTAGTGCTCACAGAAATAACAGTACTATTATAAAAAATAAAATGATATTGGCAATAATACTTGTCAATAGGTAGATTAATAGAAAATAATCTAGCATGATTATATTGTATAGTTGCTCTACATCAATATCCCCAACCCCTTCTTTTCCCTAGGCTTACTAAGCTAAACGTAGCACCAAAACAGGGTCTATTAGAGTTTCATAGATGGTTCACACTGGCTCACCTTTTTTGAACAATGAAACCAATGTTCAGCAAAGAAACAATAGCTGCTGTTCTAGTCTGGGAGTTGTTAGATAAGGTGGGTGAATGACTGGATTGTGCTTTCTCCGTACCCTTCAACAAGGAAAGGTAAATACAGCTTCTGTATGACTGTCAGTCTTGAATCCCTGGTACAGTGTTCCTCTATATCTAATAATGATTTGTTTCAATTTATCTATTATTTCTGAACATTGTTGAACATTTTGAAAATAAACAAATAGTAGTATAGCCTCTCTTTTTCATGGAATTATATTAGGTGAAACCTTGTTCAGTGTTTTAAAACAATAACCAAAAAATCTATCTATTTCTATGACACCTCATTTTTAAACAAATTACTGCAACTGCAATTACAATTAAAACAATATGAATATATTTAGGCAAACTGAATTATCACATTGCATTTAATAATTCCACTAATAATTGTGCATATATGTTTGAACCGGACACCTAAATAAGCAAACATATATAATCCCAAATGGGAATACCTAGAATATCATCTTTCTGAAGATTATAAATGAGTGCTTGACTTTCAAGAAGAAAGTAATTCAGTGCACACAAGAAATAAACACTGCGCTCAAGTATACATAAGTTGCAAGGTTAGTGTCCTGGTGCTAGAGTATGTTGGCATCTCTACCATTTGTGACCATAGATTCTCTCCTCATTTTGTCCAGGTGGATCTCTACCATAGACATTGTGTAGCGATATTAGGCTCAAGTGCAGATTGTCCCCAACAATCTTGCAACAGCGCTCAGTCTTTCGCTTTTGCCACAGTTTCTCACCTACAAATCTTCAATTCCTTGGATCAGGCTTGTGTCTCAGTGGTCAGCCTACTCTTCCCCAACTCTGCGATCCCACTCTTCTGGGGTGAGCTTGTGGCATCTTTGGCAGTTGCGTTTGCAGCTAGTCAGAGCTGTCAATATCTGCTGGGGGAAATTGTAGTTCATGCCTTGTCTGGTGGTACGAAGTGTAGCTCTTCCTGAGCTGTTCCGGTCCATATTGGTGCAGTCATGCACAGGCAAGATTCTGGCAGCAGGTAAGGCATCAGGCAGGCCTTACCAGGTAGGTGGGAGATCACATCTCCGGTAATACCACAGTTCTTAGGTTGAGTGACAATTCCAGTCATTCTGCCACTTCACCAGTCAGGCACAATGGCTCAGGCTCAGTTCACGGCACAGCTCTACACTTTGGGTACAGCAGCTCAGGCCATGCGTCCTCATTGCAGTTACAGTACTGCAGATCTGGCCAGGCCACAGTTGCACACTTCACTCACAAGTCCTGCTGCAGCTTCATGCTTCGGGATGAAAAGCTCAGGACATGCCATAGCTTCATGTTTTGGCACAGTGGCTCAGGACACACCTTCAGGATTACTGACTAGAATCAGAGAAGAGAGTCTGGGGCCCACCAACACCAGGGCATGCAGATCTCTTCCCGCCGACCACTTCTTAAGACCCACCGCACCAGATTCACACTGAATCTTTCACTGCTTTCCAGACAGAACTTTTGTGTTTGGATATGCCCCTCACAGCTGGCACATCTACTATAGAGAGGTGTGAGGTTTCTACACCTGGCTGTCATCAGCCAACTGAAAGAGTGTTTGAGGAAATAAAACAATTCTAGGCCTCACCTAAAGGGTCCTCTTCAACTTGCACTTCACCTCTTCAGTCTCACCCTTCACACTACCATCTATCAAATTGCATTAGCTCAGAAAGTCTGACTCTTTAGCAGCTCTTTGCTCAGCTGAGGGCTAATCATATTTCAAAAGCCTTGTCTTTTCGTTTCTCACTTCAGTGTCTAGGTCACCTCCCTTCAGCTTCAGGATTATCAGTAATACACTTCCACTGTCTGCCCCTCCCCATTTCACCCTCACACTTATATAGCAAATCAAGCTGGGGACATTCAAAATGGTTTCCACAGGCATCCATTGATCTGCCTCACTCATACCATCTCTGTACCATGCAGGCCGAAAACACGTACACTTGGGAAATTAGCATTTTGATCTGGGTTAGCTCATAGTAACAGAATTCATAACTGTTCATTTATAAAGGTCTTAAAAAGGATTAAGAATAACAATAACACTCTACCTTGACTGCTCCAATGTGGTAATCCAAAGTGTTCTTTTTAGCAAGACTTTTTTGATCTTACAAACTTCTGCATTCTATGTATTATTATGACTTTATGTAATATTATTTATCTTCTTTCTTCTGTTTTTTAAAATGTGTATCATGGTCCTTTTATGTAATCATTTTAATTGATTGTGCATAGTAAATAATTTACTGATAGTAACAGAACTTTATATGAGTAGGCTGGTAGGCCCCCACTCCACTGGCACAGATAAAAAGGTCTAGTCACAAGTGTGAGTTCACAAAACAAGGTACACCCCCATCACTACTGAACCTACGTTGCTTTCTTTGAAATATCACAAACTTCAAAATTCTATACATCTTACAGCCGATCATATCTCCTGATGTCTGCACTCCTTTGCATTGTGCACCTTCATAGTGTCAATTGTTCGCTTCATCATGAGGCTTCTCAAACAGTACGTGGAGGATCATTGGAACTTGTACATGGACAGTTGAGAAGACAAGCAAATATAGCTATTTCCAGCTTTTCTCTCACTCCTGTGATTGTATTATAGGTGGATTTTCCTACAATCTTAAATCATTTGTTGCCTTTTGGAGATGCCTGTGATTACCCATCATGGCCCACCTGTCAATCTCATACATAGTGATGCTCCCTCACCTCCTGTACTTATTCACAAACCTCCCAATCAGGGTACCTGTTGTGTGGTTCAGGCAGTTGGATGTCCTGCTTAGGGAACTAATATGGGACAGGGGTTGCAACAGGGTGTCGTTTGAAGTCCTGAGACATCTGCCAGAGGAGGGAGGGCTGGGGGCACCCGACTTTGACCTGTACTACCTGGTGGCTCAGCTGAAATAGGTAGTCAGATGGCTTGATGGGTCTCGCAGAGATGAGATAGATCTCTTGGTTTTGACAACCCATCAGGAAATCTTAATGACCTGAGTACTAAGGAATTCTACGATCGAGGACCCTGATATTGGTAGCCCTGCAGTGCTGACGTTGCTGTGGGAGGCGGACTCGGAAAGCTCCGCTTTATGCCCCTGCCACTGGTGAGCCTACCTCATGGTGACCTTATTGCTTGTTTCACTGTTGCTCAGCTCTCGGAATTGATGGAAGCTGGACTGAAGACGGTGGGTGATTGCTACCAAAAAGGCACTCTTATACTGCTAGAAAAAATAGTGGAACAGTATACACTGCCCATGGGGCAGTTTCTGAACTATGAAGCACTGGTGCAGACATTCGCTGATCTATGGAATGTGGGGGGCAGGAAGATCCTAAGACCCATGTTGTGCTCCAGCTTTTGCTTTTCTATGGGATCGACGAGGCACCTGGTGATGTGGTTTTAGCGATCTGTGAACTGTATGGGGCAAAGACCTTTGGTGACGCTCAGGGCTAGATGGGACAGAGGTGTAGGCCAGGAGGTCTTGGATGGGTAGTAGATTATTGGCATACCCTAAGAAAGTATCTCCCAATACAAGACTGAAATGTATACAGTTCAGCTTTGTGCATTTGACATATCTCACACCCCATAGACTACAAGTCATATATGGTGGAGAACCTCGTGAATGCCCCAAGAGTCGGCTACCTGACGCTGATTTTAGTCATATGACATGTGGCTGTTGTACCCTTAAGTCGTTCTGGACTGCAGTCCTTCAACTACATAAAGCGTTTGACCGCTCTCTCCCTCACACGATAGAGACCTGCCTCTTAGTAGGGTTCTCCAGACACAAAACACGTAAAGCGGGCACCAGATTGCTCGACCTGGCTCTCATTCTGGCCAAACGTAGAATAACAATGGCGTGGAAATCAAGGACCGGATCCTTACTCGAGGTATGGATCAGAGACCTGGGCAGAGCAGAAGAAAGAGCCCTCCTTGGGGAGGACGCAAGAGGGGCTAGCGGACGCCCTATAGCAAGTTTGTGGATTGAGACACTGGAGAACTGTGAACATCTGGGAGGGGAGGACCACTCAGACCAAGACACGCAGGATGATCGAGAAGTGGGGAACCAGGTGGGCGATCCGGATGCGAGGAGGGTGGCTGCTCCTCATGTAAGCGATTAGGTTAGTTAAGAACAAGAGAATAGATCAGTGTTTTGGATGCCATGCAGATTATCCCTCCTGGACTGTTGTATGGAGTGAAACGCTTGCCTCACCTCCGGATGTAGAGACTACTCATTCTGATGAGGGCCACAACACATACACACACAACTGACACATTCTGATACATTTTCCCCCTGCTTATCTGCCCACCACCTGACAGCTGATTACCCTGAGACTCATCAGTTATATCCTTTTATACCCTTTTATACCCTTTATTTCTTTTGTTTGTCTTCTTTTCCTTGGTTCTCCCAGTTGGGGATATTAGATTTTGTTATTCCCCAGTGCTTTTCCAAACTCCTGATTCAGAGTCATTTGAGATGTAAGTGGTATTTTAATTAAAAGGTAAAACCTGAGATCTGGTGTGGAGGAAATCAATGATTACACATTCATGAGATTGCATATGTAAGCTGCGGCAGAGTCAAATGCTGACAGGAGATTCAAGACTCATTTGGGAATATATTCTGAACTGCTTGGGAACTGATTGCTAAGGGTGTATCTTTTTGACTTCTGTTAATCTTCCACTAGACTCCCTGTTGTATTGTACTGTCACCATGTAAAAAAATGGCGTAACCTACCGCTCATCTGTTGTATTAATACCAAATACTAATAAAAATATATTTAAAAAAATGGGAGGATTTTCCTACAGGAACTTTCCATTAGGACATCAAAGCTCAAGACCATTGTCACAGACTCTTCCGTTAACAGTTTTGGAGCATACATAGGTCACATCTAAACCCATGACACTTGGTCTCAGAAAGAAGATACATACATGCTGCTTCAGTCTCCGGGAGCTTAGAAGGGTCACCTGATTTTGAAGCTTTCCTTCAAAATTATCAAGTTCATGTTGGTACTCAATCCGACCAATGACAACAGTGTAGTATATTAGAAGGAGGTAAGGGCATGGCCAGCGCAGCATGATGCAGATATGCTGATGGAGGGCTCGCTGCCGATCCACCTGAATGTAGGCGAAAGTTCTTCCCCTGCCAATCTGGGCATGAACTGGTGGTAATGGTTTAAAGGGGGGGGGGGTTTAGGTTGTTAATGCCCCTAGAGATTGAGACTACCTGATGGGTATTCAAAAATCAGTTCAAATTGAGATGGGGGAAACGAGTTCTGCAGAAGGTGGCCATCTTGGAAACTAGAAGACTGTCACAAGGCCTGCCATACAAGACCTTCGCATAATAAACTTGCTGGCATCCATTTCTAGGCCCCTTGGGTTAAGGAAGTGGGTTACCCCACCACCACTGCCAGTTGCTTAAAAGATGTTGAATGAACATTTGTGTACTGGTCTATTTGCCTACCTGAAGGGCCCTATATAACAAATTTAAATCAGATTGAATGATTTGGACATACAAGAGAAGTCTTCTCTTCTGTTTTTATACCCAGGAGAGGCCTGTTCCATGAGAGTACATACCTCAACCTAATACACTTAGTACGTGCAGTGCATCTGGTACACCAAGGTCGTTAAATGCTATGGATTCCATTAATAGTTTGCAGATAAAAGCTTCCTCTTCATTGTGTTTCGAGGCATTGCTTTGGGAATTTGCGGAATGGGGTTATACCCTTTTAAAACCATTTAATTGATCTTGGAGAGCCCTACTTCCAACTATCAAGTAGCACTTTTAGACAAGCATTAGATGACTGGACAAGCACATTAGGGCATAAGACACAGGCGCACATCAGCTAACTGATGAGGCACTTGGAAATCCCCTAAAGCACAGATGACTGAAAGACATTTTTACCAGGTTGTGACCTCATAAATCAATGTCAAATCTTAAGAGCAGCACAGTGCAAGGACTTTGTTTAATTTGATGACTGAATGATACAACTCTTTCAAGATGTCTCCCAAGCAGCGTTGGCAAGGACGAACAATGGGACTCTGGAACAGGCCGATCAAATGCAATCAGGCCTACCTATTGACTTTAATAAAATGCTCTATTGAGGGAAGAACAAGAATAATCAAAACAGTAGAGGAGTGAAGGCAAATCTTGGGGCTCCTGCAGAAAGCTAGGAGCCCTCCAGCTCTGATAGGTAAATTGCCCCACCAGATAGAAGCGAACATTGAGAGAGGAAAACAAGACAAAATCGGACCGTGTGAAACACGTCACAAAATTAGGTTCAATAACAGACTGTCAAAGTAGACTTGGTAAATGAACTACACCGTCAATAAATGGATATGGATAATGGATACTCAGACAAGAGGGATACAATTCACTAAAATTGGGGGTCACTGGCCACAGCTCTGATTCCTCATCACACCAAGGGAGTTTTATTCACTTGAAATTAAAAGTTCATATGGTAGAGGTTTGAATTGTTGATATTTATTGGGGGAGGAAGCAGGGAGAGGAACATGCCACAGTGAAATATCAGGGATATAATATGCTCAAAACTTGATGATGGGAACCTTTCAATGCTTTATGCTAATTCTGAAATTACCCTAGTAGCCACACCCAATGGTTACTTTAGTATTTTGGAATACAAGGGGTCTGAACATGTTGGTGAAAAGATACACGGTGTGGTGGGCTATTAAGGAGGGCTGTTTATAACAAAGTTCCAGATTGATTTGTTTACAGGAGACACACCTTATGCTCAAAGATATAAGATTGTTGTTTTATTCGTTTTATCCCACATACTTTTTGCCACAACAAAAGCTAAAAAGACTAAGGGAGTGATGTTTCCCATACACACTACCAGTGTCTTATGCCCCTAATGTGGATCAGGAGAATATATAACTGTGTTTCTAGAAACAATCCAAGAAAAAGCAAAGGGTGAGTTTCTATGGGCTGTGAATTTTAACATAGTTCACCATCCAGAAAAGGATAAGCACCCTGTGGATAGATTCACAGGTTGAGGGAAGTCACAACACTACAGAATAAACTAGTCAATGCAGGGTTCTTGGATCTGCAGAAGAAGACCGACCCCGGAGAAAAGTAATTCACCTTTCTCCCATAGTCATAGACACTGTTTCTGGATTGATCAAATATGGGGAACAAACACTCATGACAGACAGTCAAAATTGAGATCTGGCCTGACCAGAATATCAGACCATACGGTCAACGTTTGAGATTTTACATGTGATGAAACACATACAAGCGGTAGTTTCTTGAAATTTGATCTAGCTATTAATATGGACATACTTCAGGAAAAGAAATTGAGTTACTGCACAAGGAATATTTTATTATCAACCAAACCGGGGATACATCAACTGCAATTGTACGGGACACCTTTATGGTGGTAGTCAGGGGCAAGGCTATTTCAATTTAAACCCACCAAATTAGATATGAACATTATCAAAAAACTAGAGTAAAAGAGCAGCAGTATAGATAAGGGAAAACGCTCTCTCTCTTGAGGGAAATGCTGAAAGTTTGAAGCCAATTAGATCTGTTAGTTATAGAGGTTCAAAGAAAGCTGTCTTATGGCCTAAACCAGTTTTACTTTGAGTATGGCCCAGGGGCTGCATGCAGCACTCCTGGTCTTTACATGCGGCCCTTTGGTCAACCCAGTCACTGGGCTGCTGTTTACTCGCCTCAGAAGTAGCATTTACAAAGAGATTAAATAAATGGGCATGCATTTATTTATATGTTAACTGAAGTAAAAGAAAATAAGAAAAGAAGGTGTCCTGCACCACTTAACTATAAGAACACCTTAATTTTTTACGACATCTTTCAGCAAAAGTGTAAACATATGAAACTTAAAAAGTGTATTTTATTAACATACTGAATCTTTTCACCTTAGTACATCAGATTGTATCTGTGCATTGAGCAGTATTTGTTTGAAGGTGATAGTTTTCAAACATGATTTAAGATGCATTCATGTTTCTCCCCACCCTGGCAAACATGCCAAAAGTGAACTAAGAGTCAAACCAGTTGTATTCTGCACCCTTTGGATTCCCAGGGTTGCTATTGTGCATAAATAACATTATAGTTTGTTAAATGAAGGTCAGGGGAATATTTTGCACAGGGCACATCCTGAAGTCATGTAATTTGAGGTCCTCTTATATGTGATAATGAAGAAAAAGCAGAGGCAGAGAAAGTTAAATACAACAGCTGCCTAAGATCACACAATTTGGGCACTTGGGGAATCCAGGATTGATCCAGGTTTTATAGCAGAGTATGAAATCTGAACTGGAGAGAGAGATCTCTTCTGATGAAAAATGTAATGACCCACAAAGCTCCTGACCAAGATGGCTTAACTAATTGGTTTTAGAAACGCTTTACTTCTTTAATGGTCCCCCAGCTGAACAGATTTTTAAATCTTTTTCGTGAAACTGGTCAGTTGACAGACACTGTGAGTTAAGAGGATATAACTTTAATACACAAAATGGGTAAGGATAATGAACACTGCGCATTGCACAGGCCTAGACCACTCCCTAATTCTGGCCTGAAAAGGTAAACAAAAATAATGGCAAATAGGTTAGAAAAATGCATGCATGCTCTGATTGATTAACTCTGATCAATCTGGGTTTATAAATGAAACCATCAGACATTTGATAATACTCATAGGGTTCTGCACTTGATAGAGAAGACAGATAGATTCTATATACCCATGGTATACTGGCGTATGATGCCAAAAACCGGTCAATCATGTGTTACCCTTTCTACAAAATGTACTGGATAAAATGGCGGTTTGCCCTCATGTGCAAAAATACATAGAGGCTAATCATAGGACACAAAAAATTGACATAAATTAGATAGCTTAATGCTTTCACTAGAGACAAGACAGACCTGTCCAGTGTCCACACTCCTATTTGCACTCTCAACAGAACCACTAGCTCAATTGATGAGACATACTCCGGAGGTAAAGAAAATGCCACTTGGTGGATAAATGCTCAAGATTAATCTCTTTGCAGGTGATATTTTTTACCGTTGGTGGATGCTGTTACCTCTACAAGGCGGATCTCCCATTTTTACAGTTTGGAATGGTATTGTGCTCAAAGTTAAAATCTCCAATCTGAAATACAAGGAATCAAAATAGAAAGGCATGTCTGATCGGAGATTGAAACCATCTCTCTACTTAAATGGGTATAGGCTATAAAATAGACGAGGTACACGTTATACCAACAACGATTTGTATAAAGCAAATTGTATACCTCTCCTGAAAGAGATGACGAGGCTGTGGGCTAGAGGAGACTCATTATTCATATCACGCAAGATATGTGCCAAATACAATCAGCTTCTGACAGATTTTTCTGGTAGAAGATAAAACCCAGAATAGCCAGAAGAGTACTACAGAGTTACAGAGATGAGGGGAATGGACCTCCCAGATATTCAGAACTATCATGCAGTGACAGACTTGCGCAGAGCATTGAATGGTCACTCTGAGGAATGAAGAAACACTGTCCTGTCATGGAAATCCTTTTATTAGGTATACTTTCTCTAAGAGAAGCTTTGACTTCCTAATCTTGCAAGAACAAAAATGGCTTATGCCTCAGAGATAACAAGACCATTAATGGAGGCATGGGATTTCCTCACCAAATTTCCTTTGATAGCAACCTTCCTATCCCCATTTACTACTCTTTTGAATAATCTGGATTTTACTTTGTCTTTGATCAAATCACACTTTGTAACCATGAAGGCAGGGTACTGTACTGTACTATGACGGATCTATTCCAGGGACAAATAGTTAATCCTTCACTCCGTGCAAGAATGACTTCTAAGTTACAGACAATGATAGACATCAATACTTTCGGTTAGGGCACTGGGTGCTGCACACATCGTCTGAAAAGCTCTTCCCCAATTATGAAACAACTAAGGATCACATCTGGGCTATTTATGCCACTCTGAAAGCTCAAACAGAAACTCATAAATGGCCCTTCATGCAAAAATGGGAGATGGTGTTAGCAACAGATATCCTGTGGTATGAATGGTACAGATTGTGGCAGGATGTACCAAAGACCATTTGAAGTGTGCAATGTAGAGAAACCCAGTATAAAATAATATATTACTGGTATTTAAACAGAAACATATTTTCCCACATATGGATGGTAAATGATGGCGAGATTGTGAGGAAGAGGGTTCTGCTTTACATGTATGGTGGACATGCCTGGGACCTAAGTTATTCTGGAAAGAAATATTGAGTCATATAACAAAAGGCTCTGGGTCTCATCTCATCTTGTCACAGTGGTATTGGGGATTTGACCTATAACTTGTGGTGGGCTTAGGAAGGGGTATTATACTATAATAACACTTAAGCTGACGGAACCTAAACAAGAAATTGTGGCTTGGTAGGAATAAGTAAAGGCTTCTGGTGTTTCATCCTGGGCATGCAAACTGTAAACACTAATGGCAATGGAAATATAATGGAACCATACTATCTGATGGACGAAAGAAGGAAATTTGAAGAAATGTGTCGAAGACTGTGATGGATTACGTACAAGATGAGACATTCACTTTGAAATGTCCACAGACGAGGAAGGATATGAAATTGAACTGGACCCCAGATGTAGCACACTAGGGATCCACCTGGAATTCTTAAATAATACAGGGTGAAGGATGTTGTAGTTATTGTGATCTTTAATTTTAAGCACAGGTTTATAGGCACTAAAGTGGGAGTGGAATGAGGGTAAATGAGTTGCAGGTTGTTATAGTTGTGCCTTTATAATCCAATCTTTGCAAAACTCAATAAAATGTTACAGAAAGGAAGAAGGTTCCAGACTGAGTGCACACAAAGGTGGCTAATAGACAAATGAGAAGATCACACCATATAGGGGGGTAGAACACACAGCACTATTGAGCAAGCTATGACATTGAGAACTGAGAAAAACATACGCAACGATTTCCACAAAGGACCCCCCCCCCGCCTGCAAACCGATTCGTCACAATTGATCCCCAACCTGGCACGAAAACAGCGAAATTTAAAATAATCACATAGGTGTTGACCTCGGCAAATGTTATTGTTATAGATGTTTTTCTTTCCTTTTACTCTTCTTCACTTTAAGGTTAATCTATAGAAAAATCATATTATCTGCTCTCCCTATTTTTCTGAACCAAACATAACAATTTGACACTTGTGACAGAAACAATGTTATCCGAACAAGAACCGCAATTGTGACGAACAACTGAACAATTGCAGTAACATAACGCAGCAAATGTCGTATAGCTGCGACGCCACTGTATTAAACATTATGCAACAATGTGAATGTCATGCGCTAAAATATACTGTAATGAAACAAACGCCAATTATGACAAGATGTAAAATGTAAACTAAACAAAAAAAACAATAATAAGCAGATTTATGAAAAAAAAAAAGGTGGCTAATAGACAGAAATCTACAGTGCACTAATGTCTACCTCCTAGCTGTGAACAGTTCTGAAATGCGTACTCTCACCAGGCTGTTTCTAGAAAATCATAAGTGAGTGATAAACAATAAAGTGGTGCACAACATCTGAAAGTGGTGCTGAACAAATAGATCTGTTTGCCACTGCAGGAAATAGCAAATGCCAAAACTCTGCCTCATTGCTCCCGAGTGGGCACACCAGGGTGGTTCATAAGCCTCTTGAGATGTCAGAAGCTTCATACAAGAGGATTCTGTGCAAACCACACCTTCCTTCAGAGTTCAAAGAACAAATGCTACCCTACAATATTCTATAATTGAGCTTAGCTACCTGACTCTAGAGCACAGGCAATATGGACATTTGAATCTTCCTCAATAATTCATAAGCATTCTGTAAGAAATTAAGATCTTTTCCGCTAGAACATCTTACTCTTTCTATGGAAAAGATTTTGCATCTGGTGCATTCTAAAGAATTGCAACCCATCAAGATGTCAAAAGGAAGCAGGTCTTCAATGCTTTTGTTAACTGGTCAAAGCGTATCTCGATTCAGGTACGTGTAGCAGTGATTACAGCATTATTAAAAAGTTATTTATTTCCTTCCTGAGTGATCAACAAGTTTCTAGAGGCTAAAACAGTATTACATCCTACCTTACTAGAATCCTTCCCCCAACTAGCTAAACCTGTTTGTATGCTTTTTCAGCCAAAAACCAAAGCCTCCGTCAGCGGGTGTCCTGAAGGCAAGATTCTTGGGGACTATCATGCTATCCCTCCAGCTCCACAGGGATAGTGAGGTAAAGGCATTTGTGTTCTTCTTAGCCTTACTCAGGTTAGCATAAGAGCAAAATATTCATGAGAACGCATTTCTTTTTACCTAATGCAGGACATCAGGCCCAGGTCTAAACAAAACCAAAAACCCTATAAAAACTAAACATTTAATTGTTTACTGTGTCCAACTTTTTGCAGATTTAGCCACTTACAAACAGCGCCTTTCTAGAGGTATAGTTTCTTGTATTGCCTGCTGTTTTAGAAAACGAATAAACCTCTGATGAATGAACGAAAAGCTCACTCAACAGGGGTCAAACAGGTACAGTAGGCCTTCTAAAAAAAAATATCCCTGTTGCTGAAAATTGCAAAGCAGGGTCTTGATGTCAGTTTATACATTTAAGAGGTTGATCGAGAGAAAGTCCCAAACAGAGGTACCTTGAAGGAAAACTGACTTGCTCTGGGAGCACTAACCTTGGACTCATGATCCATTAGAAGCAATGCATTCTCCCATCTCTCACCATATCCACCAGTGACCAGTGGTAATCAGGGTAAAGGTGAATGGGACACGAGAGAAAACTAAGACATTGGACCCCCCAGGCTGATTCATCACGTTGGCTGGGCCCTGAGATCTTTAAGGCATAATTGGTAGTTTAATGGCAAGAAGAAATGTCTTTAGTAATTGGCCACAACAGTCCTGCACCAGGTTGTAACAGAGAATGCCTATATCTTAGTGATATCTCTGTGTAACTAGCCCTCTGTACTTCGATATGAAACTTGTTATTCCTGAAACTAAACAGGCAAGAGATGAATATCTTAAATATGTGTTAATCAACTCTGGATTGCTTTCATCAAATTTCGTCCCTACACGCTGTAGTTGGAAGGTGTGTTAAAGTTTCTACCTGACGTGTGCCACTGTAAAGTAATTCATAAGTATTATTAGCCTATAATTCTTAACTTGGCAACTCATATAAACAGTATTGAAACTCTGAATATCTTAGGCAGTATCCAGAAATGCATTTCACTGCAGCATAGTTCAGATTAATTAATCCTTCCTGTTCCATCACTGTGTAGCCCTGTTGATAACAAGGAAAGTTGAAGTATATTTTCACATGGTTGAACACTTATTTTCTTTACATTTCTCGACTTTCAGAATATTTCTGTGTAGTTCCAGTATTGTTTAAGCAACAGATGCATGAAGCAACCGTTCTGTTCAAAGAAAATCTAGTTCGACATGGAATCATTATTGCCTTGAAATGTAATTGTGGGCAAAGCAAAGTTATACCTAGTCATCCAAGGTTGCCTTGTGTCTACAAATAATGTTGATGTTCAGCCTCCTAGGAAATGTATTTTGTTGTTTGGGTACTGTCCTGTAGTGTATTCACCACACACACAAACACTATCTCCAGACAGCAACACAACTCTGCCAGGGCTGCGGGTCTTTCTTTCCCTGAGATAGATTCAGTGCATGCAGGTTTGCAGTATTGTTTCCCTTTGCTTTCTGAGTCTTAAATGGTGAACCATGCCTCCTGCCATGCTTCGTGACACAAACTCACATCTCCTTGCAAGGCCGATATTGTGCCCTCTTCCATTTGTGCTCCTGGTTAAATTGTCTAATTTGGTGGTGAGGTGGTGAAGCTTCAGTCGTCACTGAGCACAGCTTAAAAGCTTAAGCGTTCCAGATGTAGATCCTTTGGCACTGTGTGATATTTTATAGCTGTTGGCCATTAGCACAGATTGAATGGTTTCAGCTTCAATGATGCAGTTTGCAGTGCCAAGTGGCTTGGGTTGATGCCGTGAGATTGTGTCTTGGGAGCTGTCAGCTAAAGCATCAAGAGGTCTGCAGTTCTATTCAATACGGACACACCAAGAGCTGGACAAGGATCATGGTGCGGATTCTGAGAAGGTTGACTGTGGGTTC
This sequence comes from Pleurodeles waltl, assembly GCF_031143425.1. NCBI lineage: Eukaryota > Metazoa > Chordata > Amphibia > Caudata > Salamandridae > Pleurodeles > Pleurodeles waltl. The sequence continues at coordinate 337,885,128 of NC_090450.1, read as the reverse complement.
TTTGTAATAAGAACTTTATAGTGATTCTTTAAGGTTTGTGGATGAAAAACCCCAACACCCTAGTGAAGCAATAGGTATTTATTTAAACGATCCATGTTCAGTCTGGTGACTGAAATGCAAAAAAGGTACTACAAATCTAACATCAACTAGTCTATAGTCATAGATTCACATTCCATATTTCATTCCAAATGAAGACCCACATTCATACTTATACTCCCAAATTCCACAACACATAACAAAACTTTATACCATACACTTAACCATTTACAAAACCATACAAATTTTCAACATACATCTACCCTGTACCTTCAAAAGGAACAGACCTACCAACTAATCATCCAGTATAGTATTTGCAGAGCTAGATGTAACTCGCCTTGTCATACAATTTCGACCGTATGTTTTGACGTTACTAACATTACTACCAGTAACACACCTACTCCTCCTAAATGACACACCTTTCGTGCTGTTCACCATTCTTGCAACATTGTTTCTAGTTACCCCAAGAAGTCTTGATGCCCCAATATGCTGTATTTAATGCAATACATTTTTCCAAACATTTTTAAATTTCTCATGAATTTCATATTTTTGTCACAGGCTTTCTACCTCCCATTGCCAGGCAATGACTCTCTATTCACCAACATTCCACTTACGCATTTATGTTCTTCATCACATTTTGTTGTGTATACCGGTGTATCAGCTCTTCCTTTTAGTGAGGACTCCGTAGAATTGCATCCCCTCTCTCTGCCATAAACACTTTGCCACTTGTCCTCCTCCCCTTCAAATCCATTTCCACCTAAACATAAGTTTCATTATCTATATTGTGACCCGTGTTTGCCCTTGATATCTTGTATGTGGTTGGTAACCCATTTTCCTCACACAATTTCTTTTAGAATTTCTTTACTCATAAAAGTGTACAAGGCCAAGGATTACACAATTACATCCACCTCTACTCTGTAAAAATAGTACAATAAGATAAGTATTCACAAAACTGGTTCCCTCCTTTTCACTCAATACATTCAAGTCCACATTTCCTACTGATGTACCGTTCTCCTCCCTAGCATTGTTGACATTATTGTCCAAATCTTTAGGTCCTCTACTGTTACTTTAGAGTGTAGATTATTAATGTTTTTATTTATTTTGAAATCAAATTACAAAGGTTCTTCACGTTGGTAAAACAGTATACTCATAAAGGTGATATGGCCACTGTATTTATGTCCAGGCTAGATGCACATGTTAATATTCCATACAAAGGCCTTATATTTCACCTGGGTTTATCCATTACTATCAATTTAATTCCTACCGTATTACCACCTTTTCAGATTCCATGCTTCTACCTATACCTGTTTGTCATCTTTGCTTTGTCTGCTCTGGTAGGCTGCCTGTAAAGAAACAGGCATTTTGCAGATTTCCCCCCACTTTTTGCCCCCCATTCGGACTATTAACTGCAGATTTTTCGACTCAGAGAGTGCACTGAGGCCTGCTAACCAGACCTCAGAGCCAGTGGTTTACCCCTTTACAAACTGCATGTCAAATTGGATACATCCAATTGGCAAGGCCTGGCTTACTTTGAAGTCCCTAGTTTATGGTACCCAGAGCATGTAAGACAGTGTCCACTGTTTGTGCCACCCTTCATATGACAAGTTACAAAATGGCCCCCTGCCTGCCACTGCCAACTAGAAGGACTGTGTTTCACTGCGAGTTCGACTTCGACATTTAAACTTACAGCAAAACCACCCTATGTCTTAATAGTATATATGTCTCGCCTAAGAAAGCCCTGTAGAGTCCTATTGCAAGGAGCTGTATTTTGTTAAGTAAGACATATGTTTTACGATGTCGTAGCAGCGACACTTCCAAATTGTCGTTTCGCCGTGGGTAAAGTTGTAGCCCCATTGGCTATTACATAGGTACCAGGTTGCATCCCCCCCGGCTAACGTTTGACAGGGACATCCCAACTCGGTCATGTGAGGTATCCAATTAATCGTGACACTAAATGCGATCTGATGCTCAGGTCGAAATTGTCACTATTAATGGTTGGCCACTTTTACAAAAGTAACCACTCTGTGCTCTGCTACTTAAGCAGCCTCATAAAGGCACATACAGACAGCTTTCTGACCTCCTAGGGAGGTGTGTGCACGACTCCCAGGCTTAAGGACAAAGGCAGCGCTGCAGTACCGAGGTGTCACCTCCTGTACCAGGATGGCCACTCAGGGGCTCAGCCTGGAGGTGTGCTTCAAAGGGGAACCTGCCTGTCATGGGCCGCCGGACCCATCACCCCGAGCAGAATACCTTCTGTCCTTGTAGGCAGTATGGAGACAGGGCTAGAGGCAGGAAACTCACCCTAAAAGCTGTTCTTTTGTGGGCGTGTTGTCCCCAGGTAGCCACACCTCTGGGTGGGGGGGCTGCCTTGCTCCTCACGACTGAGGAAAGGTTGTGCCATGTTGGAGGGGGCAAGAATGTGGCATTCTGGGATATCCAGATTCCATACCTCACAGGAATCTCATCACTAGGTAGAAGGGGACCCAGTAGCCCATTCGTAAGTGACTGTGTGGTCCCCTCAGGGCACTTTCCTGGGATAAATATGGCACCCCTGACATGTTGACCTTCGGGACTCGCTTGACCTGGAAAGAGGACGAGAAGGAGACCACTCTGCACCTGTTGGAAGCACTCAAAGGGAGGCTGCGAAGCCAGAGCGACTGCACTGCACTTTGGGCAGTGGTGTTTGGAACCTGTTCTGCGTGCCTAGCTCGGGGAAATGCTGAACCCTGGCCCCAGTCCAAAGCAGAGACTCCAAGGGTCAGTCGGCTGCTCCCCAGAACAGCACTGGTGACATTAAAGCTGAGGGAGACCATATCACACCTCTGGTAGCCACCACATAAGTCTTGCTGCTACCAAATGCCAGGCACCCCCAAGCACAAATTCAAAAAATAAAAAAAAGCCAAAAGGAACATCCATGACTGCTGGACCTGTGAGTGTTGGTTGTAACCGGAATTGTCACATGAGAAGGACACCAGCCTCCCCCAAATATTAGTACCTTAACCACTGTGTTGCAAAAGGGCAAGGTCTGCATTGGCAGTCAAGGGATCCCTGCAAAGAGGACTTTGTGTGACCCTGAAATCCATGTACAAAGTCACCCCCTCTCACCTGTGGACCGAGGACTTGACCGAACTTCACCCCCATGGACTGCACAGCATCCAGAGCTTCCTTGAGCATCTTTGCATCAGCATCCCTCAGCATCAGGACCACTCCAGTATTGTCTATCGCTGTCATCCTGTAAAGTTTGGATCTTGCTCTAAAACTGTCTCGTGGCCAGGTAACTATCCTCTCTTGCCCCTGGACCTCTGTCCTGCCAGATGTGGTCACCCAACTCGGGCCGGAGTTGCCAAACTAACTTTTCCTAACTTTTCAAAGGTTTCTAAAGTTTTTGTTGACCAATGCTTGTTTGTGGTTGATGCTAAAGTTATCTATTCCTTTAAAGATCTATATCTCTAGAACCCTCTGGTGGATTTTGATGATCAAGGTCTCTGAAGATACATAAAAACCTAATCAATTTATATAACCAAGTGTCTTGTTTTTTTCATGTCATGTGACTTTCTTATTCTATTGTTTGGAGTTGTCAAATGCTTTACACATTGTTAATTTGCTAAGCCTTACTGCTTGCAGTCACAGTTACCCTGGGTTGTGCTTAAGGATGTGTAAATGTACCTGACTGGACCCAAGAGGGTATTTGTGAGTGTGTTACAAGGTAGGGCTACCTAGCTATACCATAGAGTCGTCCCCCCCCAAATCCTCACACTAACTCATTCCCTAACAATGTTCCTTTTGGCTATGAAGAGGCCTTACACACAAAATATCAGTTTAGACCTATGGATCGCTCTTCACTAGTAATTCCTAGTACAGCAAACTAGGGGCTATGTGGTATTTCACTATCTGGAATCACAGCTATTTCATCTGTTATTTCCCTCCAGTACATTTGTATCTTGTTTCACCCCCAGATGGTATGCAGGTAGAGGCCTTCTTCTGTGCCACATTTATGAATATGGTGTTTTGGTCCTTCACATTTTGTATAGCTTGCTCTTATTATAGTATCCCCTATGCAATATTATACCTCAACATTGAGAACAACACTTTGGCCCTCATTACAACCCTGGCGGTCGGTGTTAAAGCGGTGGTAAGACCGCCAACAGGCCGGCGGTAAAAAAAATGGAATCACGACCATGGTGGAAACCGCCAACATAGACAGCCACTTTAACACTCCGACCGCCACGGCGGTACAAACAAACAGCATGGCGGTCACCGCCAACAGACAGGCGGAAGACAATGTACCACCCACACTATTATGAGAGGCCAATCCGCCACCTTTTCCGGGGCGGAACCAACGCAACCAAAAATACGGCGGAAACAGGACTTGGAAGGGAAAACACTCAACTCTACACAACCCACGAGGAACCAGGACGCCATGGTGCCAGAACTCCAAATCCTCCCTGCGATAGTATTCCTGCTCCTCTACCCGGAGCACAAACGACGGCGACGACGACGACCACGGTGAGTACTGCACCTACAACACAGGGAACGGGGGAGGGAAAAGAGAGTGACACATACACGCAACACCCTCACCCACAACAACATACACACTAATACATGCCGCAACATTACATTTACACCCTCCAACCCCCCGGAAGAACGCAATGACAAAAGGAAATGAGTTGAACGATTGTAATCAATAAAAATCCATTAGTCAAAACTTGAAATACAGTATAAACAATTATGTACACCAACTATAAGTCTCTCCAGTGGGTGGTTTGCCATTACATGCGTGCACTGTACATAGGTCACTACCTATGTACAGCGTCACAATGGTAACTCCGAACATGGCCATGTAACATGTCTAAGATCATGGAATTGTCACCCCAATGCCATTCTGGCATTGGGGAGACAATTCCATGATCCCCCGAGTCTCTACCACAGACCCGGGTACTGCCAAACTACCTTTCCCGGGGTTTCACTGCAGCTGCTGCTGCTGCCAACCCCTCAGACAGGTTTCTGCCCTCCTGGGGTCCAGCCAGGCTTGGCCCAGGAAGGCAGAACAAAGGACTTCCTCAGAGAGAGGGTGTTACACCCTCTCCCTTTGGAAAAAGTTGTCAGGGCTGGGGAGGAGTAGCCTCCCACAGCCTCTGGAAATGCTTTGATGGACACAGATGGTGCCCATCTCTGCATAAGCCAGTCTACACCGGTTCAGGGATCCCCCAGCCCAGCTCTGGCGCGAAACTGGACAAAGGAAAGGGGAGTGACCACTCCCCTGACCTGCACCTCCCCTGGGAGGTGCCCAGAGCTCCTCCAGTGTGCTCCCGACCTCTGCCATCTTGGAAACAGAGGTGCTGCTGACACACTGGACTGCTCTGAGTGGCCAGGGCCAGCAGGTGACGTCAGAGACTCCTTCTGATAGGCTCTTACCTGTGTTGCTAGCCTATCCTCCTTCCTAAGTAGCCAAACCTCCTTTTCTGGCTATTTAGGGTCTCTGCTTTGGGGAATTATTTAGATAATGAATGCAAGAGCTCATCAGAGTTCCTCTGCATCTCTCTCTTCACCTTCTGCCAATGAATCGACCGCTGACTGCTCTGGACGCCTGCAAAACCGCAACAAAGTAGCAAAGACGACTACTGCAACCTTGTAACGCTGATCCAGCCGCCTTCTCGACTGCTTTCCTGGTGGTGCATGCTGTGGGGGTAATCTGCCTCCTCTCTGCACTAGAAGCTCCGAAGAAATCTCCTGTGGGTCGACGGACTCTTCCTCCTGCAACCGCAGGCACCAAAAGACTGCATCACCGGTCCTCTGGGTCCCCTCTCAGCACGACGAGCGTGGTCCCTGGAACTCAGCAACTCTGTCCAAGTGACTCCCACAGTCCAGTGACTCTTCAGTCCAAGTTTGGTGGAGGTAAGTCCTTGCCTCACCACGCTAGACTGCATTGCTGGGTACCGCGTGATTTGCAGCTGCTCCGGCTCCTGTGCACTCTTCCAGGATTTCCTTTGTGCACAGCCAAGCCTGGGTCCCCGGCACTCTAACCTGCAGTGCACGACCTCCTGAGTTGTCCTCCGACGTCGTGGGACCTTCTTTTGTGACTTCGGGTGAGCTCCGGTTCACTCCTCTTCGTAGTGCCTGTTCCGGCACTTCTGCGGGTGCTGCCTGCTTCTGAGAGGGCTCCTTGTCTTGCTGGGCGCCCCCTCTGTCTCCTCACGCAATTGGCGACATCCTGGTCCCTCCTGGGCCACAGCAGCATCCAAAAACCCTAACCGTGACCCTTGCAGCTAGCAAGGCTTGTTTGCGGTCTTTCTGCATGGAAACACCTCTGCAAGCTTCTTCACAACGTGGGACATCCATCCTCCAAAGGGGAAGTTCCTAGTCCTCTTCGTTCTTGCAGAATCCACAGCTTCTACCATCCGGTGGCAGCTTCTTTGCACCCTCAACTGGCATTTCCTGGGCATCTGCCCAATCTCGACTTTGTCGCGACTCTTGGACTTGGTCCCCTTGTTTCACAGGTACTCTCATCCGGAAATCCATCGTTGTTGCATTGCTGGTGTTGGTCTTCCTTGCAGAATTCCCCTATCACGACTTCTGTGCTCTCTGGAGAACTTAGGTGCACTTTACACCTACTTTTCAGGGTCTTGGGGTGGGCTATTTTTCTAACCCTCACTGTTTTCTTACAGTCCCAGTGACCCTCTACAAGGTCACATAGGTTTGGGGTCCATTCGTGGTTCGCATTCCACTTTTGGAGTATATGGTTTGTGTTGCCCCTATACCTATGTGCTCTCATTGCAATCTATTGTGACTGTACATTGCTTGCATTGCTTTCTATTGCTATTACTGCATATTTTTGGTATTGTGTACATATATCTTGTGTATATTTGCTATCCTCATACTGAGGGTACTCACTGAGATACTTTTGGCATATTGTCATAAAAATAAAGTACCTTTATTTTTAGTATATCTGTGTATTGTGTTCTCTTATGATATTGTGCATATGACACCAGTGGTATAGTGGGAGCTTTGCATGTCTCCTAGTTCAGCCTAAGCTGCTCTGCTAAGCTACCCTTTTCTATCAGCCTAAGCTGCTAGACACCTCTTCTACACTAATAAGGGATAACTGGACCTGGTGCAGAGTGTAAGTACCCCTTGGTACCACTACAAACCAGGCCAACCTCCTACAAGTCTCCACTGGTTCTGGAGGGGGCTTGGTGCCCAGAGTGCTTCATCCTGCCAAGGACTGAGGTAGTGGATGTGATACTCCACTGGTTCTGGAAGGGGCTTTGTGCCCAGAGTGCTTCATCCTGCCAAGGACTGAGGTAGTGGATGTGATACTCCACTGGTTCTGGAGGGGGCTTTGTGCCCAGAGTGCTTCATCCTGCCAAGGACTGAGGTAGTGGATGTGACACTCCACTGACGGTGGTGCAACATTCAAGCTGCCCAGGCTCCTGGAACTGACCACCAGCCTCGGACGACTGACCACTGGGGATGGCAGCCATGTCTGCGGTGGTGCCACTGGCTCAGGATGTTGCGGGGCTGCTGGTGCGGCGGTGCTTGCGGCTGCCTCAGTGGCATCGGTGCCTGCAGCGGTGTCAGTAGCGGCGGACTCTGTGGCATTGGTGCTGGTGGCGGGGTCTGTGGAATCTGTGCTGGCGGCAGCCTCTGTGGAATCGGTGCTGGCGGCGGTGCTGGTGGCGGTCTTTGTGGCGGCGGTGCTGGTGGCGGCCTCAGTGACTGCGGTGCTGGTGGCGGGCTGAGTGACTGCGGTGCTGGTGGTGGGCTCAGTGTCTGCGGTGCTGGTGGCGGGCTCAGTGTCTGCGGTGCAGGCGGCAGTCTCTATGGCAGCGGTGCAGGTGGCGATGCTGGTGGCAGTCTTGTCCGCCGTGCAGGTTGGCGTCGACGTGGACCTGACCTTGATTTTCTGGCCCTTCCCCCCCTTGGATGGTGGCGCAGCTGTCTTGCCACTTTCCACTTTTGTTTTGCCTGAGCCCTTGGTGGCAGGGGTTTTCGCCTTCTCCTTCCGGGATGTGGGCAACTTTTTAACTTTTGGAGGTGGCGGAATGTCCTTGCCCCCGCTTCGTGGGACACTGGCAGCCCTGTTACTTGGCGCACTCCAAAATCCCGCTATTGCGGACACCACTGTGCCCGGTGATGTGGTGGCTGAGGTGCTGGGTTGGGACCTGGAAAGGCGGGCCCTAGGGGACGGATGGTGGGGGGAGGTGTAGGGAAGAGATCAACATTTGATAGGAAAAGCTTTTTAGACACATTGGGACGGGTAGATGGAGGGGGTTTGGGAGTGGAGGAAGAGGTAGTGGATGTAGGATGTGTACGTTTGCTGACTTTGGGTGAAGGTGCATGGGCTGGAGGCTGTTGTGAGGTGGATGGCTGTTGGGTGGGTTTGTGGCTGCGTTTGTGTAGTTTGGGAGGAGGGCTCACAGACACACTGGTAGAAGACAGTGGGGATGTGTGAATGGTAGTGGGGGTGGTGAGTGCACATGAGCGGTGTGTGGTGATGGGCGTGCTGGTGATGGAGGTAGTGGCTGAAGATGTAGTACATGCAGGTGTGAGTGGAGACGAGACAGGGAGGGAGGAGGGAGACGTGGAGGAGGGGGACACAGTGGAGGCAGTGGATGTTTGTATGTGTGCATGGGTATGATGCTTGTGTGAGTGCCTGTGAGTGTGGGATGTGTGGTGCTTGTGTTTGCCTGAGCCACCCTTGTGTGTTGATGTGTGTGCATGCTGGCCTGATGGTGGCCTTGGGATAGGCTGAGGTACAGGGGATTGGGTCTGGGTGGAGGAAGTTGGAGGGGGGAGGCTGGACACAGGGACAATGGCTGCCATCAGTGCAGAGTCCAGCGCCTGAAATGCTCGCTGTTGGGCTGCCTGGCCACGATGAATGCCCTCCAGGTATGCATTTGTTTGTTGCAACTGCCTCTCTACACCCTGGATGGCATTCAGAATGGTAGACTGCCCAACAGTGAGGGATCTCAGGAGGTCAATAGCCTCCTCACTGAGGGCAGCAGGGCTGGCTGGGGCAGGGCCTGAGATGCCTGGGGCGAAGGAGATGCCCACCCTCCTGGGTGAGCGGCCACGGAACACATGCTGAGGGGCTGCTGGGAGGGCGGTGCTGGTAGGGGGGGTGGCGGCTGTACCTGTTGATGCGGGGGACACAGAGGGGCCCGCCACCGCAAGGGAGCTCCCATCAGAGGAGGAGTCGCTGTCGCTGATGTCACCTCCTGTCCCCGCCGCAGAGCTCCCCTCACCCTCCGTCCCACTGGTGGCTTCAGACTCCGTTGTCTCGCCCTCCAGGGCCATGTGGGATGCAGCTCCGTCCTGCTCCAGTGGCACTGCTCCTTCGCCTGATGATGCTAATGCACACAAGAACAGGGAGACCACAAAAAGTGGGGGGGGGGGAGACAGAAGAAAGACATGTTCAGTGCATGCAATACCGCTACAGTTGGCGGACACAACAGACACAGCAGCCCTCTGCACTACGCCATGCACTTAGAGTTCCCTAATTAATCACAGGGACATGGGGTACAAGGCCTATGCCCGATTGCTGCACACATGGAAGTTACAGGAGCCTGACTAGGTGTAGATGGCTCTACCACTGGTGGGGTTGGGGTGCCACATAGCCTGCCTCACGAAGAGACCTTGCCTACAAAACTCGCCCTGGCCTAGGGGAACCCACTGCCCACCTCCCCCACACAGACACCTCGTAATGCGCGCAGAGTCAGATGGATGTGAATGTACTCACCCCCTTGTGGCTGCTGTGGTGCCCTCAAGCACCCATCCAACTCCGGATACACCACCGCTAGGATCCGGAACATCGGGGGGTCATGGTGCGACGGGGCACCCCTCCCACGTTGGGAGGCCATCCCCAGCTGGACCTCCGCCATCTTCTTGCTCCAGCGGCGAATGTCCTCCCATCTTTTACGGCAGTGGGTGCTCTGTCTGTGGTGGACCCCCTGGGTCCAGACGTCCTTGGCGATGGCACGCCAAATATCCTTCTTCTGGTGGGCGCTGACCTAGAGGAATAGTACAGGGGAAAAGGATAATCTTTAACCGTCCGGAACGTCACAGTCATTGACCCACGTTCCCACCCTTGTCAGGGGCCCCTTGTTGTGCCACAGTGTCCCTCCTGGTGTTCACAAGGTCCTTCAGCACCCCTACAATGGTGACCATGGTGGTGTTGATGGACTTGAGTTCCTCCCTGATCCCCAAATACTGTTCCTCCTGCAGCCACTGGGTCTCCTGAAACTTGGCCAGTACCGTTGCCATTGTCTCCTGGGAATGATGGTATGCTCCCATGATGTTGGAGAGGGCTTCATGGAGAGTGGGTTCCCTGGGCCTGTCCTCCGCCTGTCGCACACCACTCCTCCCAGTTCCCCGGTTTTCCTGTTCCTCTGTCCCCTGAACCGTGTGCCCACTGCCGCCAAGTGATGTTCTTGGGTTTGTGGGTTTGCCTGGGTTCCCTGTAGTGGTGGACACACTGCTGCTTGACGTGTCCTGGGGACAGAGGTATGGGCCCGCTGGGTGGGTGCTGTGCTGGTGTTTCCTGAGGGGGGAGGCTCTGTGGTGGCATGTGCCAGTGTGTGGGGAACCGACTGTCCCGAGGTCCCAGATGGGCTGGTCATCTAGATCCAGTTGGACAGAGCTGCTGTCATCACTGTGGGCCTCTTCTGTGGGGGGGGGTGGACATGTCTGGAACCTCCTGTCCAGTGACGTTGGGTGGGGGTCCTGCAGGGGTGTAAAGGCATGATTATTGCGTCTGTGTGTGCCATCGTGTGCAATGGGTGGGTGACCCTGTACCCCAGTGCTTACATTCTTGTCAAGGACCTTGTGTGGTATTTGGTTTGGGGATCTGTGTGGGTATCTGTAGTGGACATGCTTTGGTGATGGGTGTCCATGCTTTGGTGTTGCATACAGGGCTTGGTATTGGGATGTGTGGGTTGTGATAGTGGGACATATGTCAGGTGTTAGAGTGTTGGGGGTGAGGGTGAGGGTGAGGGTGGGGTATGTGATAGCATGGCGGTAGGGTGGGGGATGTAATAGTTAAGATTTGACTTACAAGAGTCCATTCCTCCTGCTACTCCTGCGAGGCCCTCAGGATGCAGTATAGCCAAGTCCTGCTCCTCCCATGTTGTTAGTTGTGGGGGAGGAGGTGGGGGTCTGCCGCCAGTCCTCTGAACTGCAATCTGGTGTCTTGAGACCACGGAACGCACCTTCCTCCGTAGGTCATTCCACCTCTTCCTGATGTCATCCCTAGTTCTTGGATGCTGTCCCACTGCGTTGACCCTGTCTACGATTCTGCGCCATAGCTCCATCTTCCTAGCAATGGAGGTGTGCTGCACCTGTGATCTGAATAGCTGTGGCTCTACCCGAACGATTTCTTCCACCATGACCCTGAGCTCCTCCTCAGAGAACCTGGGGTGTCTTTGCAGTGCCATGGTGTGATGTGGGTGATGTGTGAGGTGGTGTGTGTTGTGATGTGTGAGGGGATGTGTTTGTGTGTGTTGTGTGAGGTGCGTGGATGTTGTGTGAGTGATGGTGTTGCATGCCTGTGGATGCTAGTTTGTTGATTGTGGTGTCTCTCTCTATGCTTTGTTCTCAGTTTTTGTTGTAGGGGTTTGTGGGTGATGTGGATGTGTGTTTTATATTGAATTGGGTGTGTGGGAGTGGTGTGTGTATGTATATCAGGTGTGTGTATTTCGAATTGTCCAATGTGGTTGTGTTTTGTAAATGTATGTGTATTTTGAGCGCTGCGGTGTGTACCGCCAATGGAATACCGCGGTTGAAAGACCGCTGCGTGGATTCGTGGGGCGTGATAGTGTGGGCGTATTCCTGTTGGCGTGACGGTGTTGGTTTTGTTATCGCCAGTTTATCACTGACCTTTGGTGTGGCAGACTTGTATCGGTGTCTGGATTTTGACGGATTCCGGCCTGTGGGTCGTAATAGCTGTAGCGGATTTCCGCCGCCGCAGCAGTGTGTTGGCGGTCTTCTGCATGGCAGTAAGCGGCATTTACCGCCAATGTTGTAATGAGGGCCTTTGGCTTTCTTTGTGCCAGACTTCCTTTGTAACAGTAAATAAATGTACACAATACCTTCAGTTACTAAATGTGGTATGTAATGTTCTACTATACATTTGAAATAAAACTGCATAATTATACCAACTGGTGACATCCTTATCATTTCTTACTTTGTTGGGTCAGAACAGATTAATTTATCTATGAGTGGGATGACCTTGCCCCTGTGTCCTTAATAGAATTAAAAATTCCTTCATGGTAACTAAGAAATGTTGTATCCTTTGGTAGAATGGGAGGCAAGGATTATGCTTGTTCAAGGCTTGCAGGCCACAAATGAAACCTTTCTTATCATCAGTTTGAAGTAAAATGTCTTACAGATGGACTATTTAGATGAATCTGCACAAATCATAATCACTTCCAAATGCATGCCAAGATGAAAACTTTCGATGCCTTGGCACATCTCATGGAATCAGCCCCAAAAAATACATGCATTCACATCAGCCTCTTGCCTGATCAAATGGGCAGATCTTGCAGTGGGTGAAGATGAAATTGAAAAGGGTCCTGATGGAGATAAGGAGTTGTACTCCCTAAACTCTCAGGCAGTTTAAAACACAGAGTTTATGAGATGTAGGAAACACTGCATATGACACTCTGCCTGTATTCTACTGAGTCTTCCTAGTAGCGGTAACGTTTAGCCTGTCCTCCTGGACAGTACCAATACATTCATCTGATACATTCTTGCAAGACAGAGCAGAATTGCTTTGCGAAACCGTCCTTCTCCACAGAAACTCATTTGACAAGAAGGAAAAGAAGCAATTTTAAAATCCGATTTGTGCCCCTAAGTAGCCAAAAGAACATTGGATGTTCCCACATGGGCACAGTGTTGGTGGATCTTTTAGTGGCCTGTGGGGATGGGTGCCCTACAGGTGGCATTAGTTTTCTGTGCCAGTCTCAAATCTGTTAGTTCACATTCACCTATGGTAACTTCTTCTTCAGTATGTCCCATTTCTTTTGATTTGTGCTCTGTGCCCAGCCTTGGTTTATGAAGTATTTATTCAAAGTCAAAAGTCCTGGAATCTTCCAGCAACTTCTGTACTCCACGCCATCAGACACGATAAGCCTTCCAGGACCAAACAGTGCAGCTTTCCCTGACAATGTTTTAGGATGTTCAGAATTCGAGGAAGAAAGATTGGAGAACTCCAAGAAAGTTCCAGAAGAACTCGCAGCTGGACTTGAGACCTCCAGAGTGATGTCTCCCTCACAAGGTATTTTGCTAATCTCTTTATGTGGGCTGCCAGGTGTGTAACCAAGATAGGGGCAGAAGCACAAATTTGCACCCCTTTCCCAGTTCGATGTCGAAGTATCAGCTGCTTCTGCAAACGGATCTGGTCTCCAACTGAAATATCTCAGCAGTTGATGATCTAATCGTGAAGCAAACAAATCCACATTGTGTGGGCCCCAGTCTGATGTCAGATTGTGGCTCCGAAAATGGCTCTGCCATTCCACATCCCCATGTGGTCAAGCCACCACAGAGTCTTTGTCCTGGCTTCTTTTGACAAGCTGCTCTTCAAGTGAGAGGCTTTGAGTCGTTGAATGCCCTGATAATATAAGGGTCCTTGAAATATAGTCTGAATTCGGCATTTTAGAAGTCCCTCTATTCTGGATAGGTATCTCATGATGATGTCGTTATCAGAAGGGCCCTCCTTAGTTCTTTCCTTATTCCGTTGCACTTCATACTTAAGTGATCAACCACCGCTGCAAGGTATTGCATACGTTGATACAGGCTTTGGCTCATAATGAGGTGGTTAAGCTGTTCTTATTTCCCTATACCTTCAAACTTCTGTCACCAGCTTCAGAAATTTGTTGAACCACAGTGGTGCTGAGGATAATCCAGACAGGACAGCTACAAACCCAAAGCTCAGTCCCTTCCACTGGAACTTGAGTAAACAATTGTGCAGGGTGAAAATTGAGACAGACCTGTATGCATGCTTCAGGACCAATTGGAAGATCCAGTCACCTGAGAGGACATCTCTCAGAAGGCAAATTCCTTCCATTTGAAGCAGCAATAAATCAACCACTGATTCAGTTCACACAAACGTATGTCTGTGTGAAATCTATTGCCTTTTCTTCCTCAACAATTGGTTAATCAGAAACACTCTTGAAGGAAGTGTAGTCCGGACCATTGCTCCTTTTCACTTTGAGTCCTCAATTACTGATCTGTGAGAGAGCTCTTTGCTTGCAAGAAGTAAGTAGGATATGGCTTGTTCAGGGTTCTACAGAACTCAGAATGGAAACCCCATATGACCTACAGATCCCAGGCATCTCCCGACACTTACGGTTAAACATAGTAAGTCTACCTCTTGCTCTTAGTTAGGTAAAATGGATGGTCTTTACCTAAGGTTCAACCCTGTTTGCTGCACCTCTGAATCATCTTCCTCCATATTTTATTATATTATACTCCTACTACTGTTGATTGGTAGTGGTACTATGCAAGAAAACACAATATTTTGTGAAATACAATTTTTGAAGACTTTCATAATAGAGAGTGTGTGCTTTTTGTTTGTGCATATGTAAAAATCCCTGGTGAAATCCATCAGACACCCCACCATACCCAACCAAAGTTCTGATAAAGTTCCACAGGAATGCCACCCGGTCCTGCCACTTTCTCTCACCTACTTTCTTTCAGAGCTGCTCTTATCTCACCCTGAGTAGTCGGTTTATTCAAAGGGACCTGCTCCTTTTGTGTAAGACTAGAGGGGGTGTTAGTCCCCAGCCAGGCTCCTGCTTCGTCCTCCCACACCTTCAACTCCTCTGTGTAAAGTTGAGTAAAGAACCTATGAAAAGCTTTCTTTATACCTCACAACAAGTGACCCTTTCTCCTGACTGATCAGACATGATTTCTTTAATGCAATTCCACACTTGGTCCCTCTTGGTCTTCCAGGCTAAGAATTTCCCTGCACTTTCCCCGTACTCAAAATTAGCTAATCTGCTCGCTTCCCATCTCTTTGCAACTCTAGCTTGTAATACTTCCTCAAGCTGCTGCCTCACCTGGCTTACTCTATTCCTCAAACCATACTTATCCTCCCCCTCTGTATTTATCATTGATTGGCCCTCAAATTTTAGCACTTCTTGTTCTTATCTCATTCCGTTACTGTTTGTTCCTATGGCTAGTGAGGCTCCCAATCTTCCCCTGATAACCGCCTTAAAAGTGTCCCACACCACGGTCGTAGAGGCAGACCCCAGGTTAACCTTAAAAAACGTCTCCGTCTCTAGAAGAAGTTGAGGAATAACCTTGCATTTCCAACAGTAATGTGCAATCCAATGTCCATCTCCTGATTCCTGCTTCCTGAGAAAGACCAATTCTTAGTACTAAAGCCACATGGTCCGATAGGTGAGTTACCGAATAAGCTATGTCTTCAACTTAATCACACAACATCCGAAAAACTAAAAAATAATCAATCCAGGAGGCATGACCATATTTTCTATTACTGTAAGAGAACCCCTGTTTCACACCGTCTCTCTGCCTCCACAGATCACACAGCCCGAGTTCCCTCATCACCCCCTTCAGATAGTGCTGTGATTTCGGCGTACCTATCGATCTGGATGTTGTTGCTCTATCTAATTTGTTGTCCAAAATCACATTAAAGTCACCAGCCATAATAACTGAATCAGAAAATCCAATAGATGAGAAAAGACCGTTCTAAGTGCCTCTATATCATCACAGTTTGGACAATAAAATCTTACCAACGTGAGTCTCTTACCACATAGCTGTAGTTTAGTTATAATCCACCTTCCTAATTTATCCAACACCACAGCATTGACCTGTTGTTTGAACAGAATCGCAAACCCCTTTGTGTTAAAGTTATGCTCTGTACCAAAAAAATATTTAACCCATTTTTGGGTCTTAAACAATTTTGGCCATTCCGCTCTGGTCAAGTGAGTTTCTTGCAGGATTAGTATACGGGCCAGAGAGTCGCTCAAATATTGCAAAATCTTATAACTTCTCCCTTTGGTTCGCAGACCATTAACATTCCAAGACATAATTTGGATTACTCTATTCCTGTCTCCCTGGCATCCACCAATATTATCCATCTATTGCATTTGACAAAGGATTAACTAAGGTGTATGAGGTTTTTTTTTTTTTTTTTTTTCCCACATGCTCCCCACCCAGTGCCCCCAACTCCCCTTGTCTGTGTCCCACCCCCAAACTTTGGAGAACCCCCCCTGCATTTGTGGACTGATGTTAGTCTTATTTCAGATCGCCTAAGAGTTTCCTGGCCATATCCATCCTTACACATGCTAGCCCTTCATTTATCGACAACACCACTCTTAATAACCTCCAGCAATTCATCCGCTGCTTTCTGGTCTCTAACATTGTATATCGTGCTGTTATGCATTAATCGGATGGAGGCCGGAAATTTAAGTTGTGCCAACACGCTTATTTTTTTTTAAATTCCCTCAGATGTCTCCTCAACTCCCATTGTTTATTTATGGTTACCCTACACAGAGCCGACCTAATCTCGAAACAGAAGTCCTCTCCTCTAAGTGTTTTCATTTTTAGCACCTGTGTCAGTATCTTCTCTTTTAAAACATATGTTTGGAAATTTAGCTAGATTTTTTGTGGCTTTTTACTGTTGGGATTTCTCCAAAACGGGTCTCTATGAATCCTCTGGATTTCCTTTGCAATCTCTTCCTTACTCTCCTCCAACAAGACTGTTGTCTCAATGAGAGAGACGGAACACACAAAAAGGACAAGAGAGCAACAATGTGATTCCAAATGATGATCTCACCAGCTAGACATACAGCATAATATTGTCGAAAAAACTGCCCTCACACACTAATAGTGGCATGCTTCATCATAGGGCTTTGCTGTCACATTCCCACGCTAGCCAACGTAAGGAATGGGGCAATAGGGAGGGGAAACAGAAACAAACAACTGACAGACGGGGACCACAAACATAAACAGAACCTTACTCAATAGTTAAAACTATCTTGAGTGAGATCCATATTCAGTACTTATTCCCGGTCTCACCAGATAGGGTTAAAAAAAGTTGAAGAAATGGTGGTGAATAGGGGAAGCAATCACCCCTTCACCCCAGAAACACTATACAAGGTCAACATGTATTGCTCGTTACCATCGCCCATAAGGGTCATTCGGCCTTCATTGGGACCATCTATCCCCTTAATGTTCTTTTTCCTACCTTTCACATAGTTAATGACAAGTGGTACATGCAGGTTCAATATGCACTCTTTTTCTTCCAGTAAACACACTCTCAGAGTTCCCTATAAGGGAATATGGAAACAAAACCAAAATTAGTGAACCAACTACTTCTTCCCCATCTTGTCTCATTTTTACTCATAAAATATTGCCTGTACCCATGTGCCTAAAGCCCCATCATCGTACATGCCCTCCTTGTTAATGGTTTTCCCAAATTGTTTCCCATTGTTGATCTCTTGTCCTTTTTGTGTGTTCCGTTCATAAGTTTGGAGGTAGGACAAGGATTTTCTTCCTCTCAACCCTTTAGTGTGTGGTGATGAGAGAGACTACTTATGTTTTAAGGTCTTCCCCTTCCACTCCCTCAGTTACATTTAAAACTCTCAAATTTTTCCTTCTGGAGCTATGTTATGTTATCAAATTTATAGAGCGCATAGCTACCCAAAAGGCCTCCTAGCGCAAATCTTCCACAACACTCTCATAGGGCAGAAATCAATACAGCCATGTTTTCAATCGCCGACAAAAAGGATAATTCCTGGTCGGTTTGGCATAATGACAAAGGTAGCGAATTCCACAAGTTGGCGCCAAGATAGGACATAAAACTTCTGCCCCATCTGGCCTTTTTTACTGAGGGAATTGCTGCCAAGGTTGCTGAAGAGGACCTGAGAAGTCGAGTAGGCTTACAAAAGGTGGCCAAGGTTCGCAGATATGGGGGCCCTCTAGCATACAGAGCTCTATGAATATAACATAATGCCTTAAACTTTATTCGTTGTTCTAGTGGGAGCCAATGCAGAGCTGTAAGTGCCGACTTGACTGATTCATGTCTTGGTATGTTAAAGAGAAGTCTGGCAGTGGTGTTTTGCACCAATTGCAATCTCTTTTTCACATAATTTGGAGCCCCAAGGAATAGGGCATTTCCATAATCTAGGCGTGAGCTAATTAATGCCTGTATAATTAGTCTCTTTGCAGTGAATGGGAGGATTCTAAACACTTTTCTGAGGAGTCTAAATATGCCAAAACCGATGGCCGATATTTTCTTCGCCTGCTGATCCATGGACAACCACGGGTCAAGCCAAACCCAAATGCTCTTAATATGTCTCTTGGGGGCTTGAAGATCTCCTAGTAAATGCAAAGCAGATGGAGTGGGGTTAATTAGGCCTGGTGACCTAGGAACATAACCTCTGTTTTATCTCCATTCAGTTTAAATTTGCAGTCAGACATCCAGTTGGATATTGCCCGTAGACAAGGACCAAGTGCAGCTTCACATGAGTTCTGTCCGGTGGACAGAGAAACCACCAGCTGGGTATTGTTTGCACATGATACTAAGGAGAGGCCATAAGGTTCTACTACCTTAGCCAAAGGCAGCATGTAGTTATTAAACAACGTGGGGCTAAGAGATGACCCCTGTGGTACGCCCCAGCTGCTCTTAAAACAGCTTGAATAAAATAGCTGGAACGATCTTGCATTCAAAATCTCAGAAAACCAACTTAACGCAGTCCCTGTGACTCCTATTTCCCTCATCCTATGGAGTAAGATACCATGATCCACTGTGTCGAAAGCGGCACTGAGATCAAGCAGCATGATTGCTGAGGTCCGACCTTGATCTAAGCGCCTTCTGACCTCTTCTGTTACTCCGATCAGTGCTGATTCGGTGCTATGCATAGGTCTAAAGCCCATCTGAGAGGGATGAAGGATATTGTTGTCTTCCAGGTAAATGGACAGATGAGTGTTTACATGTCTTTCCAGTATTTTGGCAAAGGCTGGTAACATGGAAATTGGTCTGTAATTATTTAGAATGAAAGGGTCTAAGTTAGGCTTCTTGAGCAAGGGTTTCACAATCGCATGTTTCCAATGTGAAGGAATAGTGCTTTTTATCTAATGACTGATTCAACAGATCAGTCAAAATGGGTGCTATTATTGCCGATCCTTGTGCTAAGATCAATGGAGGTGCTGGATCAAGAGGAGATCCTGATTTAAGGGTACTCATGGCTATTAAGACTTTTTCAGGGGATAGAGGCGGAATTTGTGATAGCGTTGCTGAGCCTTTGGAACATTGTCCCTCCATATTGGGGGGCTATTCGGGTCTGTCGGAAAAGCTGAATAGATGTCAGCGATTTTTGTCTGAAAAAAGGAGCCTACATCATTACTATGTTTATAGGAGGCTTCTATCTCTTCACTTTGTGGATGAGGTAAAGCAATCTCTCTTAGCAGCTGAAAGATTTCTTTGGAGGTGTTGGCATTCTGTTCTATTTTGGCCGTGTTATAGGTTCTTTGTGCGGCTTTGATTTCCATATGAAACTGTCTGATAGCCTTCCTACAATCTTCTTTTGCTGGAGTACTGTAGGATTTTCTCCATTTCCTTTCCAGTCATCTGCAGTCCCTTTTTAATAGTTGCAGCTGAGTGGAGAACCAGGGTGCCCTTTCCTTTTTGCGAGGGCCACCCCGTCTTAAGGTATAAGGGAGCAGAATATCTAAGCTATTGATGATCCATTTATTCAGTGATTCTAGAGAGCTAACCGTATTCCCGTTGAGGGTCGGTTTGGACTTCGCCAGTATGTACGTCCATTCGGTGACCTTTAGAGCGTGCCAACGTCTCTGTAATTGGGGTGTAATCAATGAAGAATTATCTGATTGCATGGTCGGTAAACTAAGAGAATTTAAAAAATGGTCTGACAAAGCTAAAGGGGTAGGTGGTAGAGCTGTTAAATTAACTGTTGCTAAAAACCAGGTCAATAGTATGCCCTTTGATATGCATGGGGCCCGTGATTAGTTGTATGAGGTCTAACACTCTCATATCAGATATAAAATTTTGGACTGCAGCCTTATCCTGATTTTCTGCATGCATATTGAAATCACCCAGAAAGGTTTGTATAAAACGTTGTGCTGGTCCCGGGGGGGGGAGTGGGGGGGCGATATATCAGAGCCCACGAGATGCTATGGTGAGGAGTTAGTAGGAGGGAAAAGGACAAGCTCTCACAGTCAGGAATCTTGAGAGGGCATGAGGTAATGTTGACCGTGTCCTTAAAAATAATAGCAATTCCTCCCCCTTTCCCAACGTCTCTGTCAATCCTGGTGATTGAATAGTCATTGGGCAAGGCTAGGGCCACATCTGGTCCTGAGCCCTTGTGTAACCATGACTCAGTTAGAAACAATACTGTGGGTTTCTGCGTATCCAGAAGGAGATTAATGTCTAGCTTATGGGCAGCCAGCGATCTACAATTTGCCAGAAGAAACCTACTTTGTGAAGCTTTCTGAGGTATAACAGTAGTCAGTGATGGCAGTTCGAAGTGCCTCTGGTGATCTGTGCTAATCTCACTAGGCTTTCCCAGCTCCTCCTTTCTGTCTAAGAGAGTATAAAAACTCTGCATCATAAGATATCCTACCTGACTCAAATTGGGCATGGATGCTGGCCCCTGATCCCGGCTGGGCGGGGACGGGCGCAGACGGGCTTGCCTTAGGCGCGCCCGCTGCACACATCCGCTGTGCGGTCGCAGCATCGCCGGTTTTCACTAGTGCCGGAAATGGGAGAGTCAGGCAACTAGAGCGCTGACCTCCAAGATGGCATGAAGTACTTAAAAATTACTAAAATGCCTTGCGTATATTAGAAGTACTTAAAAAGTGCTAAAAACCTCTATAAATCTCTAGTAAATCGTTATGGACTCCTTGGCGGCTGAGGCTATTTTCCAATTATTCCATCTAATTTTGCAAATCCTGCTCATTCCCTTTTAGCAGTTGAATATCATCTTTATTCTCCCTCAATTACTCCTTCATAGCATCAACTGACTCTTCAAGAGCCTGAGTTCTGATCGTTAAGAGGTCAAATTTATTTTCCAAAACCTAACAAGCCTCCCTTATCTCCCCTTGGTTAATTTCAGAGTCCTAGGTACTGTGCTCTAGTACGATGCTACCGCGCAGCCCACCATGTTCTCCTCTTCGCTCCACTGTTTTCATCATGCTTAGCATGTTCCTGGCCACTGCCCCTAGATTCTATTGGAAAGCATTTAAACCAGGCAGCTGTGCATGTATTCTGTATACTATGCAACCAGTACTTCTACTCTAGTGGCCTTGATGTATTGGTCTGTTATTCCACAACCTACTCTACAACATGCGCATTTTTCTTTCTATGTATTCAGAGGTTCCTGTCACCAGACTTCTCCACTGTGGCTCTGCACCTGTGCCGATGCGGTCTGAGTACCACTTTTAATAATTTTATATTTTTTAACTTACACATTATTACTTTAACTCTACTTTGTCTCCCAGTAGCTACAGCCACTGTAGGTAGATTGGTGGCTGCAGCGGGGGCTGCTGGGCTCCAATTCATTTTTTTTGCCCCTCTGTTTTTATCACATCCCATGGACTCTATGGGAACACATTTAAGTAGCACAGCTATGAGTACATGCAGCAGACGAGTGCAGCTATTGTGCTGAAGGAAACCCTGTCTGTGCCCGTACATAACTGTTCCGTGCCACGAACTACATATCACCCTACTCTGCCTCTAAAAACCACTGAACATCATCCTTTCTGGTAAGTCATCTCCCTCCCGTCCCCCTTTCCACTAATCTCTCCAAAACGCTTAAATCTAAAAAATGTAAACACTTAACAGACATCTTGATAGACTCTGCTCACACTGTAACACTGGATAGGTCAGTGCTTTCCAAACGTTTCAGAACCACAACCCATTTTTTAGAAAAAGACACGTTTGTGACCCACCTAATTTTAATGAACATGAGACAGGTATTTTTTTTTATTCATAATTTGTGCATCTTCAAGTAAAGTGCCATGTTTTTTTTTAATTCTTTTAAAATCTTTGTTGCCATTAAGCTTCAGAATTACCAAAACAATGTGCTTCATTTTTGCTTTCCTAACTCCTGCACGTGTATACAATTCATTTACAGGTCTTTAAATTTTGTTTTGTATTACCAAAAATAACATCTTAAACTTCCTGTACCCCAGCAAGATTGTCACATAATTCATTTGGCATTTCTTTCCAATCCCCATGCTAAAAAAAGAAGTAATTTTTCAGACGACAGCCCAACATTTGACCTCTGTCTTTGAAGCACAGCAAATGTGACAAGATACATGCAGAAGTCAAAGCCACTTTTATTGTTTGGACTTTTGCAAAACACAAAAAATCGGGTTGCAGCCTACAGTTGAGGAAACACTGTGTTAGGTGATGCCTTGAATTCCTTTATCCCACTCAAGTTGCAGCACTCTTTTCACAGCTTTATGGTATAACAACGAGCTAAGGGCCGCTGAAAAACAGTGCAAAAAGCTGGAATGCGTTTGGTGCTCCTCCTATAAACTGATTCACAATTCAGCTCATACACACTACTTAATTCAATCATCTCTGAAAGTCTGGTATGCTGCCAGAACAGAAGCTGCTCAAAATGCCCCTGCAAACATCATAGAAAACCTAACTCATCCAGCGGCATGTTAAAATTAAATGTTCCCATTGAGGAACACTGCGCCCCCCCTATCTTGTTTTTTTCAGTCAGAAGACATGTCAATTCAGTCGCACCTCCACCCCAACCTGAAGTGATTACCACACTCACAACTTAATCCACAATTGAACTCTTGGTCAACCCCTCAGTTAGTTAGTCCAGCTGCCTATCTGTTTCTCTTATTGAGCTCCTGATGCCTATGATCATATCGGGCTCTCCCAGTGACCCCTGTGCTCTCCTACATCATCTCCTTGCCCCTAGCATTCTCTATCCTGTCCTGACCCACCTCTGCAACACTTCTATTCTCGGCATTCTGTTGTCAGCTACAGTCCCTTACACTATGAAACATGCCTTCGTTGTTCCGTTCCTACAAATGCCATAGGCTGACCCCTCTATGAATGATCACCCTCCTTATTTTCAGTCGGAAGCATCCAAGATCATCTGCAGTGCCTCACATTGGCCATTCTTCAACCCTACTTTTTAAAATATTTATGTCTGTCCTCTAGCCTCCTTGATTTGTTCTTTTAGCTTGGTGTGCTTTGTTATTGAGATTATACTCAACTTATCTTCGTTTTCCAGGACTATATAGCTCAAGATGGGCCAATTTCTGCTCCTCTCTGTGGACAGTGTACTAGATGCCCGATCTTTGCGTAAAACTAAACACTGACAAGACAGAGTTCTTGTTGTTTAGATGGCCAGCTATCCTTTGGTCTCCTACATGATGGCCTACTGATCTTAGGTCCCTCCTCCTCCATGGCCTCAGCTAAAAGTCTTGGTATTTAGTTTGATAACAATCTCTCCTTCTCCAAAAACATCAAACAACTCTCAGGCAACAGCTTTGTACTTTTTCATATTCTGAGAAAAATAATTCCTCTTCTTCCTGCAGAAACCAGAAAAAGTGAGGTTAATCCTTGATCACTTCTCATCTCAATACCTGTAATACTCTCATTAGGGACCCGAGTATCTCCTCCTTTGCAGTGCCACCTCGATATTCTCCTCATCCCAGACAACTCCACTGTTCCCAGTCAAAAAACACTCTTCCTTTAAGGTTTTTTTACCTTACTCATAGAGTTGTGTTCAATCTGTGCCCTTCAAATTTAAAGCTCATGTTTATTCACTGTCTTTCCTCTCACACCCTTCACCCCACATCCTCAAGAGCAGCCATCATTCCATCTATTAAGAAAGCCAGGAGAGGAGACAGAGCCTTCTTTTAACTTGCTGCCAAACTTCGATACTGCCTGCTCCTGGACACTAGAACCACCTCCAACAACCTTGGCTCCATAGGTAAACTCCAGACATTCTTATTCTAATTGTTCTGTGCTTCATCTGGTGTCAATTGTTCAGCTGTCAATACCAGCACTAGGAGACCGTTTAGGGTACTCACGCACTTTAGAAAATCAAATTAGATTACATTAATTACTTGAGGGTGGACTGCGATTGGTTGCAAGTCTTCGTTTTTATTTTTTGGATTTGTGTAATATATAATCCCAAATGAATGTTTTTCTTTTTCTTCTTTTTAGCAGCTGAGTATTAAAGAAGAAAGGTTAAACATATTCCTCCCCTTCCATCTTGAAGTAAACCCGAAAGGAAATCCATTGCTCAGGATTTGGACAATGAACTTGAAAAGCTGATCCCTACTGATTTATTTTTAGTGCTAATGGCAGTTAAGAACAGGTTCTAAACAATCTGGGTGAAACAGTTCTCCTGGTTAGAATATCCTCAAACTGCATGTGCTCATAAAAAAGGCCCACATTACAGTGGCTCAACCATTGGTGCCTGTATTTTGAGGATGCTTGATCATAATAGATGGGAGAAGATGGAGTCCATTCCTGAATTCCTATGAGAGGAGGATAGAGGTTGAAGTCTCAACTTATTAAGGGCCAGGCAATATTAAACCAGTTTACCCAGGCATCAGCTTATGTGGCTGATTTCCTGTGCTGTACATGTTTACACTTCCATTCCTGGGCATTGATTTTGCTCCACATAACCAGTTTGTAATTTACCATTTTTCAATTATCTCTTTGGATTGCAAACTGATAAAGAGATCCAGAGACTACAAGCAGGCCAGCAGGATGAAAAGGGCTAGAATTAAGTTGGCCTCACGTTTGCAACTTTTGTGTAGCCCAGGAGCAAGGATAACTTATGATCATGACCAAAAGAAGGTTAAACAATTGGTTTTCAAATTGTTGTCACCAGAGGCCTAAGTAGTGGAATAGTTAGACTTTAAACCACAGTTTCAACTGATGCTTCAGCAATAAATCCAAACAAGGGTTTATTTTATTGTCAGCCCCTATTGCAACTCTGTGGGAGGCAGAGTACAAGATTTGTATTTCTAAGTGGGAAGACGAAGTACCTACAGATTCATGTTTACTGGTGGCTCGTACCATGAGCTACAGCCTCCAATTCTGGCTGTTAAACCCCTCAGCTACCCTGCCCATCCCAAAGCATGTAACACTTCAGCAACTTGAAATGCTATAACAAGAAGTTCAGCTTTAAAATTACAGGGTGCACTGGAAGGTTCCCCCTACAAACATTAGTCAGGAAGTGTACTTCAGTTAATTTTCATCTAGAAATTAAAAACACGCATATCATATGTAAAGGATAAATCTGATTGTTCGACATACCAAATAACGTATATGTTTAAATCTTCCAGACACCAGAAAGCAGTACAATCTGGCACACGATTGCCTACAATAGATGTAGACTATGGGGGTCATTCTAACCCTGGCGGTCGACGACCGCCAGGGCTAAAATGACGGGAGCACCGCCAACAGGCTGGCGGTACTCCCATGGGCATTCTGACCGCGGCGGTACAGCCGCGGTCAGAAACGGGAAACCGGCGGTGTCCCGCCGGTTTCCCGCTGCCCTAGGGAATCCTCCACGGCGGCGCTGCTTGCAGCGCCGCCATGGGGATTCCGACCCCCTTACCGCCATCCTGTTCCTGGCGGTTTTCACCGCCAGGAACAGGATGGCGGTAACGGGTGTCGTGGGGCCCCTGCAGTGCCCATGCCAATGGCAATGGCCAATGGCATGGGCACTGCAGGGGCCCCCTAACAGGGCCCCACTAAGATTTTCAGGGTCTGCATAGCAGACACTGAAAATCGCGACAGGTGCAACTGCACCCGTCGCACCCTTTCCACTCCGCCGGCTCCATTCGGAGCCGGCATCCTCGTGGAAGGGGGTTTCCCGCTGGGCGGGCGGGCGGCCTTCTGGCGGTCACCCGCCCGCCCAGCAGGAAACTCAGAATTACCGCAGCGGTCTTTTGACCGCGCAGCGGTATTCTGGCGGTTCCCGCTTGGCGGGCGGCTCCCGCCGCCCGCCAAGTTCAGAATGACCCCCTATATCTTTAAGGTGTGCTGCTCTTCAGAGCATTTACCAACTGTTTTCCTTTTAATTAACTTTCTAGCCAAGAGCTCCTATGTCCCTCTGTAACTCTGTAAAGCATGATATCCGGTCAGCCTTAATGATATGTACCTCCTCTTTTATTTCATAGAAAAGCTGTTGCAAGAACTATTGTGGTATAATATATGAGGCACATTAGTCTGTAATTCTTTCTGGAAAAGATCTGGCTGAGCTCTCTTGTTTGTACCCTGTATCACTCTTGTGAGACATCAAACTTAGCTTTTTCTTAATTGTGGGATTTCTTCAGCCCCCTTTTCAAATCATATCATCAGTATGCCACAGAAGCAAGTGGCATTCCCTGATTCGGGGATTTCTCATCATAAGCAGCGCCACAACTCTTTCAATTGGTTAAGCCTCTGTGTTTTTCTTCCCCAGTAGCTCCAATTGTTCCTGTCTCACACTGTATAATTTAGTGATATGGATATTTCCCCAGCATTTGATATGGTTTGCTTTGTCATTGTAGTCATTGGTGCTCTCAAGGCTGGCACCCATTGATAATTCACCACTGGGGCAAATCCAAGGGCCCTCACTGTGTAGTCTTTAGATGAGGCTTCATTTCCTTCCTAGTACTCACTTTCCAATGGGAACTGCTCAAGCACAGGCTCTAGAGACAAAGACACGGTCCCTTCCATAGTGTTTGCAAGTGCAGTTGACCCTTGACATCCCTGTCTGACGAAATCAGATTGGTGCAGGTAGTGGTTAGTGTAGCCATTTTTTACACAAGAGAGGGGAGCCTCACAGCTAGTAAACTCTAAATGTTATAACAGGTTCCAAATCACTGGTCTCAATATAAACCAATGTGGAAAGGAATCGGCACCTAGGTAAAACATTGCAACCCATGCATCACACGGATATATTAGTAGGATCCTCACCCACTAGTACCACCAGTGGCCTGCTTCATCATTGGATCCTCACCCACTGCACCTAGTGTGAGTGGGTGGGCTCAACACAGTTTGAAAGCAGAGCTCTTACTATAACCTAAGTGCAAGTTAAAAAAAACCCTTCAGGATCCTACTTCTTGTTTATGAACAGGGTCCTTTAGCTAGGATAAAATCAGTGTGAAATATCAAGGGTTCAATGACCCCTAAAATCTGTAATTCAATAGGGTTGACATGTTTCAGCCTATCTCAGGTGCCACTCAGGGCAGATGAACGCCCACCACCACATTTTGCCTTGTTGACCTTGGGTACCATCAGCAGCTTTAAATTTCCAGAACATAGAAGTCTCATGTGGATGTAGGGTGTAAGAAGTTGCAGATAGAAGGGAGAACCTTTTTCGTGTATTGCCCGATGGGCAGCACACAAAGCCTTGAAATTAATTATTTTCTGCACTGGAAGCCAATGCAGGCCAGCCAAGGCTTCCGCAGCTGAATGGAGTCTACCCAACAAGAGGGAATTTCCATACTCAAGACAGGAGTTGATCAGACCCTGTATGGCCAATTTTTGTCAATGTTAATGGGAGCAATTGTATGACTTTCCTTGAGGTTCTCAGCAGTCCAAAGCAAGTTCCTGAGAGTTTCTTGGCTTGTAGTTCCATTGACAGCGTATCGTCTAACAAAAAAAAAATTGACTTTTTACTGCTCGGGAGGGCTGTGGATGCTCTCCAGGGTATTCTGGACAGGCTAGTTTGTTCCACCTTGAGAGGTTATTACCAACAACCGACACCTCTGTTTTTTCACCATTAAGCTTAAGGCTATTGAATGACATCTGGTCTTTAACCTGGTTGACGCACAAATTTAGATGTGAGGATGTATGACCTGTTTCTAGATTCAGAGCTATGATAAGCTGCGTTTTATCAGCATATGATACAAATGCGAGGCAGTGTGTCTGCGCTATCTGTGCCAGGAGGAGAACGTATACATTAAAAAGTGTGGTTTCTAGGAAAGAGCCCTGTAGGACACCCCAGTTAATGGGGTAGGTGGCTGAAAAGAACGTTTCTTCACAGACCTGGAAGCTCCTCTTTTCCAGGAAGGCTGCAAGCCAGTTGAGAGCAGCACCTATAATTTCAGCTTCCTCCATCCTTAGAATAAGGACAGGGTGAGAAACAGTGTCAAAGGCTGCACTGAGATCTAACATTATCATGGCTACTGAGCTGTCTCGGTCCATAATGGACAGAAGTTCCTCTGAGGATGTTAGTAGGGCCGTCTCAGTGCTTCTGCCTCGTTCAAAACCCGTTTTTGTGGGATGTAGGAAAGGTGCTTATTGATGTGTATCTCCAGCACTTTGCTCAATATGGGGACCAGGAAGTTGATCTGTAATTTTCTGCCAGAAGTGGATTACCTGAGGGCATCTTCCGCAGGGTTTTCACATTGGCGTGTTTCCATATGGGAGCGACATTACCATTGACCAGGGTGTTATGGAGGATGTCTATTAAAATTGGCAAGATGATGCTGTTGCCTTTTATCAAAATATCTGTGGGGGCTGGATCTAATGGCGAGCATGACTTTATAGAGGCTAGAATCCCTTCTATGTCTTCCTTGTTTAGGGCAGTAAAGGAGTTTAATTTGGTTGTGGTCCCTGAGTCTACATGTGAAGCAGGGCTTCGGGTGGACATTGTTGGCAGGGAATTTAGGATGTTTTTTAAAGGCATTTGCAAACATGTCACACCGGACCTCAGAATGTAGTGAGCCTGCTGTACAGGTAGATACTTTCATTCAGCTATTTACTACTTTAAACAATTTGTTAGAAGAGTTACTGGCATTTTCTATTCTTGTCTTAAAGTAGGAATTTCTAGCATGTCTTGTGGCATGCTGGTACTTTTTTTATGTGAACTATGAGAAGGAAGGGGAGGTATTGTATGGTCCAGTGTCATAACTTAAGCTATCAAAGTTCACTGTTCCAACTTAATAGACCCCACACAGCCAATTAGGTGGGGAGTCACCAGATCATCAAACACATTAGTTAGTTAGAGGCAAGTGCCCTTACTCACCAATAGGTGACATGCTTTATCACTGGGCATTGCTCCTCGTCAGGCTGGCACTGCAATGCCTGACGTGCCCCACAGGAGGGCTCTTAGCCTAAGATCCTTTGTTGTGCCTGCAGGGAAGAAGTGAAGTGTGGGGAGGACTAGAAAGAGTGTGATGCCACCGATTCTTCATGGGCTGATCTCTCTCCCCTGTTGAAGAGTACTGCTCACCTCTCTGGTCCAGGGATGGCACCTTCCACTCCCTCCTCCATTTGTCCACAGATACCTTGTAGCCTGTGGTTTAGGCCGGAAGCTGCCTTCGGCCCTAGCTTAATACCATGCTCTTCTGGTTCTTCATCCTCCCTTCATCGGTCTCACGGAAGCTGCCACCAGCCCCCTCACTTATTGCCAATCACCTTCTGTTCACAATGTCAAATCTTTTGTCTTACACTAGGCTTCACCATGATGGTGGTCGCCATGCCCAGTATTTCTTCTCACTCTCTTTGCACCATCACAAGGTTATAGTCCTCTGTTATCCTCATTCTTCTTCCTCTGAATTCAACCTCTCTGGCAGTCGTCTCAGGATTCATGTATTCAGGATGTGATGCATCTTTGTAATTTGTGACAAATGTTATGGATCTTTGGAGAATCCCTTGCTAAAAAAGGAAGAGTTACTGGAATAACAGTTCTCTATCGAGAGTATCCTCCCTTGGGTTCTTAACTGACCCTCCTATTCTGTCATACATGCCGTTAAATTCATAAACAGTGGATGGAGGTGCAGGAATGGAAGCAAGATTGGGGATGTCAGATAATTATTAGAAGCCAGTCAAAATGACCAGAGAGCTTAACTGTGACTCTGCTTCCTACTAGAACATTGGGCATCATTGGCCGCTTGAGAGGACATTGTAGTTTTACTTCTCTGTGAGGAAGCATTCAATCAGGGGCAATTTTCTATAATGTTTCTATTAGGTAAGTGGAAATGAAAAACAGTTCAGCCAGCAAGGATGTTTTATCTCCGTTTTTGATTTTTTTTGTTGCATTCTTATTTTTTCATTGAATACATTTAAATTAAAAAGCAACAAAATTGACTTAACGTAGTCATTGTTTATATGACGTATTTAGAGAGATTTTTCTTTCTGTTTTAAAAGTGCACCAGATTTCACACATGGTCTGAAAATATGTTTATAAATTTGCTGAAGATAGCCTTGGTAGAGAAGTGGTGTTAAAGATTTTTGTTTCCTTTCTTCAATGATACTTCTGGTACAGGACATCCATCTAAATGTTCATAGTAACTTCGATTTTTTCGATCCTGTTGAAGGGTCTCTTGTAAAACCTAAGTTGCAACTTTGTCTTTTTATAATTTTTGCCCCCACACTCTTTGCCACCTGATAGGTCACGAATACCAGTAAGAGCTTGCCTTCCTGTAAGTCTCACCCGAACAAGCCCAGTACAGTCTTGCTTGCTTTTCCTTTTTCTGTGGAAAAGAGATGGGTGGTTATGGGAGTGGGTGGAAATTCAAAACACACTGGATCTCATTGTGTTGGCAGAGAATCATGGACGGTCTAACCATACTGATCCACTGTCTGTTTAGATTGGCGATGGAGGAAGGATCAGAAGCAGAAGGACAGCTATTTCAGCATTTTGAACGCCTTCATTGACAAGAAAGATAGCTACTACTCTATCCACCAAATAGGTAGGTGGGCATCTGCTTGATGATGGTGAGTGGTGTGCATTAACATCATTCTAAAATTAAAACTATGTGAAAGTCTCAGTATGCCATAAATGAACATCCATACTTTTTAATATCTTATAATTATTAATGAATTTAAGCAAAAATACATAAGACTTGTTCATGTTTCATAATTTGCACATATAATTGTAAGTGATACAGTGTGTTGTTATCCATATTTCGAAGCAAGTTGTACTTAATAACCATGTCACCACAATTAGGGTGACAACCTGTCCGTAATTTTCACGGTCGTCCGTTGTCCGTGATGAAAGGTTTAACGGACATTTGTCCTTAATTTTAGCTTTTCACCTAAAGGACAAAATATAATTAGGACAGATCAGTTTCCCTGACTGGATTAAAAGTCAGGTTGTCTTGTGTTCTCTGAGGGAGGGAGGAGCAGACAGATAAGAATAGGCCTTCTTGCCAGGGGGTCTCCTCCCTAAAGAAATGCAAATGTGCATAACTGATAAATCTGCAAATGCAAAGAGGATTGGAAACCTGCATTGACTTAAATCAAAGGAGTCACTTGAAGCTTTTTTGATGACAAAGATAGTTTCTTTTAGAGAGGTACTGTAAGGGTATTCCAAGGTGAGCTGTGGAGTGTGGGGTTTTAATGGACTGTTAAAAAATCTTTTAGTATAAACTGTATATTATTCAAATCTGAATTTTAGAAGGATTTTTTTTATTGAACCGAAATGTATTTGCTCATTTTGTACCAGCCTATATTATGATGTGTGTAATGGATGTTTAAAATAAGGACTTACACATTCACAGTTATTTCAGGGAACCTCGGTACCTCCTAGTACTACAGTATAAATATTTGCAAAGCCAATAGGTCTCGTCTGAGCAAGAGTTATTGGCTTTGTTAATGTATTTCAACCATTTTATACACCAGAGTGGCAGCTGTTCAGCATGGCTAAAAGTTAGTGGCATAGTGATGTAGAGTGGAGTAGAGTGACAGAGGAGCAGTGGCATAGAGCACAGTCGTGCAGAGCAGAGTGCATTGGGGTACAGTGCATATGTTTAGAGTGCATTGGCGTAGAGTGGAGTGGTTTAGAGTGCAGTAGCATGGAGTGGCATGGGACAGAGTAGAGTGACATAGAGTGCAGTTGAGTAGAGTGGCATACAAAAGAGTGGTAGAGAGTGCAGTAGTGTAGACTGGTGCAGTGGCATAGAGTGCAGAGTAGACTTGTGTGGCATAATGTACAGTGGCATAGAGTGGTGCAGAGGGTAGTAGTGTAGAGTGGTGCAGAGTAGAGCATAGTGCTATAAAGTGCAGTGGCGTAGATTGAAGTAATGCAGAGTGCAGTGGCATAGAGTGCAGTAGTACAGAGTAGAGTGGTGTAGAGTACAGTGGCAGAGAGTGCAGTGTTGCAGAGAAGAGTGTCAGTGCAGTGGTGTAGAGTGGCACAGAGAGCAGTGGCGTAGAGTACAGTGGTTCAGAGTAGAGGGCGGTACCATACAGTGCAGTTTAGATTGCATTGGCGTAGAGTGCAGTGGCATAGATATGCACGGGGCAGAGTAGAGTGGCATGGAGTGCAGTGGAGTAGAGTGGCATACAATAGAGTGGCTGAGAGTGCAGTAGTGCAGAGTGGTGCAGTGGCATAGAAAGCAGAGTAGATTCACGTGTCAGAGTGCAGTGGCGTAGAGTGGTGCAGAGTGGAGTAGTGTACAGTGGTGCAGTGCAGAGTAGAGTATAGTGCTGTAGTGTGAAGTAGCATAGAGTGCAGTGGCATAGAGTGGAGTGGTTCAGAGTAGAGAAGAGTGCAGTGTCCCACAGTGCAGTGGCATGGAGTGGTGTAAAGTGGAGTGATGCAGAATAGGGTGCAGTGGTGTGGAGTGGCGCAGAGTTGATTGGAGTATGCATGGTGTGGTAACACACTGCCATTACAGACAACATGTTCTTGATTGAAATGACCATTACTTTGCTCAGACATACATTTTTTCAAATAAATCTATATAGTGCACAGACAATGATGTGTGCATCACCTAATGCAGTGATTTGTTTTATTCATATAAAGGTATTTGTTTCCAGCACAGTTCAGAATTAACATTTTTTTTTTTTACTCCTAATTCTGATATATTCTGATGTTTATTTAAATGTTGTCATGTGATAGAAAAAACTCTTTCCCTATCCCTGTATCCAGAAAGATTGTCGCATAAATCCTCTCACTTTGAAGTCAGAGAAAGAAAAACAAACACTAACTTTCCACCAAAGACGACCCTGACATTTGACCTTGTTCTTTGAATGCACAGCAAATGTGATGAGATAAGAACAAGATTTACAGGCCTGTTTACAAAAAGGGAGCATTCGGAAGGATACTGTAAATAAGGTTTGGGCAAGGGAAGGGATAAACTCAAGCTGCATAGCCTAAAGCCAACAAATTTAAAGCAAAGAAATGTGAGTTACAAAGCCAATGGCAAGCAATGGGCGGAATGCATTCCCAAGGAAGCTCTATGAATGTACTTAAAGTGACAGCCATGGAATACTTTGTGGGGAAAGTCCAGTATTTTAGTCCAGTCCGTATCTTGCAGAGGTTTGGCCACATCAATCACTCAGGTAGTATGACGGGAAGACCTGGAGTGGTCTCAGTGTTGCAAGAGAGGTCTTTATAACCATTCTATCAGTTTGCCACCAGTCCCTATGGTGTAGAGCTCCTGGCAAATCAAATCAAATCAAATCATTAACATTTATAAAGCGCGCTACTCACCCATGCGGGTCTCAAGGCGCTAGGGGAAAAGGGGGGGTTATCGCTGCTCGAACAGCCAGGTCTTTAGGAGTCTCCGAATAGCGGAGTGGTCCTGGGTGGTCCTGAGGCTGGTGGGGAGGGCGTTCCAGGTCTTGGCCGCCAGGAAGGAGAAAGATCTCCCGCCCGCCGTGGAACGGCGGATGCGAGGGACAGCAGCGAGTGCGAGGCCAGAGGAGCGGAGGAGGCGGGTGGGGACGTAGAAGCTGAGGCGTCTGTTGAGGTATTCCGGTCCCTTGTCGTGGAGGGCTTTGTGTGCGTGGGTGAGAAGTCGGAAGGTGATCCTTTTGCTGACTGGGAGCCAATGCAGGTGTCTCAGGTGTGCGGAGATGTGGCTGCTGCGTGGTACGTCGAGGATGAGGCGGGCCGAGGCGTTTTGAATGCGTTGCAGGCGATTTTGGAGTTTGGCTGTGGTCCCGGCGTAGAGGGTGTTGCCGTAGTCCAGGCGGCTCGTGACGAGGGCGTGGGTCACGGTTTTTCTGGTGTCGGCGGGGATCCAGCGGAAGATCTTGCGGAGCATGCGGAGGGTGAGGAAGCAGGCGGAGGACACGGCGTTGACTTGCTTGGTCATGGTGAGAAGAGGGTCCAAGATGAAGCCGAGGTTGCAGGCGTGGTCTGTGGGGGTCGGTGCGGTGCCGAGGGCCGTGGGCCACCAGGAGTTGTCCCAGGCGGACGGGGTGTTGCCGAGGATGAGGACTTCAGTTTTTTCAGAGTTTAGCTTTAGGCGGCTGAGCCTCATCCAATCTGCGACGTCCTTCATACCCTCTTGTAGGTTGGTCTTGGCGCTGGCGGGGTCCTTGGTGAGGGAGAGTATAAGTTGTTTGTCGTCGGCGTAGGAGGTGATGATGATGTCGTGCTTGCGTACGATGTTGGCGAGGGGGCTCATGTAGACATTGAAGAGTGTCGGGCTGAGTGATGAGCCTTGAGGTACGCCACAGATGATCTCGGTGGGTTCTGAGCGAAACGGAGGGAGGTAAACTCTTTGGGAACGGTTTGCGAGGAAGGAGGCGATCCAGTCCAGGGCCTGGCCTTGGATCCCGGTGGAGCGGAGGCGGGTGATTAGGGTGCGGTGACAGACGGTGTCAAAGGCAGCCGAGAGGTCGAGAAGAATGAGGGCGACTGTTTCACCGTTGTCCATCAGGGTTCTGATGTCGTCTGTGACTGAGATGAGGGCGGTTTCAGTGCTGTGGTTGGTTCGGAATCCGGTTTGTGAGGGGTCGAGCAGGTTGTTGTCTTCCAGGAAGGTGGTCAGCTGTTTGTTGACGGTCTTCTCTATTACTTTGGCTGGGAAAGGCAGATGAGAGATGGGGCGGAAGTTTTTAAGGTCGCTCGGGTCAGCCGTAGGTTTCTTTAGTAGGGCGTTGACTTCGGCGTGTTTCCAGCATTCGGGGAAGGTAGCAGAAGAAAAAGAAGAGTTGATGACGGTCTGGAGGTGCGGGGCGATGATGTCGTTGGCTTTGTTAAAGATGAACTGCGGGCAGGGGTCCGAAGGGGCGCCGGAGTGGATAGAGTTCATGATGGATTTGGTTTCTTCCGTGTTGATGTGGGTCCAGTTGTTGAGGGTGATGGCCGGGGCTGCGGGTTCGGTGGTGTTTGGTTGGGTCTGGTGTCCGAAGCTGTCGTGGAGGTCGCTGATCTTGCGATGGAAAAAGTGGCGAGGGATTCGCACAAATCCTGTGAGGGCGTGACGGCGTTGGCGTTGGCGCTGGGGTTGGAGAACTCCTTGACGATGCTGAAGAGTTCTCTGCTGTTGTGGCTGTTTTTGTCCAGTCTGTCGGTGAAAAAGTTCCTTTTGGCAGCGCGGATCAGGTGGTGGTGTTCGCGGGTAGCGTTCTTGAGGGCGGTCATGTTGTCAGCGGTGTGGTCCTTGCGCCAGGCTTTCTCAAGGGCGCGACAAGTTTTCTTTGATTCTTTGAGGGTGTCAGAGAACCAGAGAGGTTTTTTGGTGTTGGTCTGTCGATGCGTGCGTTTGAGGGGAGCAAGGTTGTCTGCGCAGTTGGAGATCCAGTTTGTGAGGTTGAGGGCTGCGTTGTTGGGGTCGGTGGTGAGGGTGGGTTGGTTGGCGGCGAGTGCTGAGAAGAGTTGCTCTTCGGGGATCTTGTTCCACTGTCGACGAGGGATGGGTTGAGTGCGGAGGTGGCGGGTCTCGCGTCGGAATGTGAAGTGGATGCAGCTGTGGTCGGTCCAGTGTAGGGCGGAGGTGTGGCTGAAGAAGACGTGTTTGCTGGCGGAGAAGATAGGGTCGAGCGTGTGTCCGGCGATGTGGGTGGCAGTGTTCACCAGTTGTTTGAGGCCGAGGTTGGCGAGGTTGTCGAGCAGGGTGGTGGTGTTGGGGTCGTTGTTTTGTTCCAGATGGAAGTTGAGGTCGCCTAGGAGGATGTAGTCCGGTGAGGCGAGGGCATGCGGGGAGATGAAGTCGGCGATGGCGTCGCTGAAAGGGGCGCGTGGTCCGGGAGGACGGTAGACGAGGGATCCTCTGAGTGTGGTCCTCGGGTCGGTGCGAATCTGAAAATGCAGGTGTTCAGCGGCGAGAGGGGTGTCTTCGGTGGAGGTGGTGACGCTGATGGAGTCTTTGAAGACGATGGCGATACCTCCTCCTGCTTGGTTGGTGCGGTCTTTCCTTGAGATCTTGTAGCCTTCGGGGATGGCGGTGGCGATGTCTGGAGCAGAGGAGGCGTTCATCCAGGTCTCCGTGATGAAGGCGATGTCCGGTGCTGTGGAGTCCAGGAGGTCCCAGAGTTCAACGGCGTGTTTGTGGACGGAGCGAGCGTTGACTAGGATGCACTTGCTAGCTGGCACACCTCATGTGTAGGGTTAGTGCTAGGTGGCAGTCATAAAATAGGGCATTTATTGATTGTTTAAGGTGGTTGTAAGTAAGGAGTTGACTGGGATGAAGATGGTACTCTGCCACATGTGTTTGGAAATTTAGTAACTCACCGTCCAGAAACAAATCCCCCAATTTTAAGACACCTGAGGATGCCACTGATGGAGTTGCTGTGAGCACAGCCGTCCTGTGCGAGTGGGAATGCTTAGCAAAGGTAGTGCAGGAGCAACGGGTTTCTTTGTGTCAGTGAGTTTACAGGTTCTAACAAGGCAAGAGAAAGCTGTGCACGATAACCCTAGATGGTGATCCGTAGAAAGTTCAGTAGGAAACAATGAGCAGTGCTGTAAGCCCTCCTTAAAAGTCTTTACGGATAAGCCCCATCTCATGCAGGCGGGTTGGCAGAAAGCCAGTGAGCCACCCATTGGACCTGTGCAGCTGAATAATAGCAGTCTAAGTCCAGAAGACCTAATCCACCCGCAGTCACAGGTAGCTTTAGAGTGGAAAGAGTTACCCGACAGTGCCCCAGCGACCAAATCAGATGTGTGGCATGCCTGAAGAAGGAAAAAAGGATGAGCAGGAGAAGGTTTGCAAAGTAATCTTATCATTGGGGGTAGCACACCATCTTCACTAGTGTCACATGGCCCACTACAGAAAGCACAAGAGAAGACCAAAAAAAAAAACTGGGCTCGGAAGGACTGTTAGACTCTGCTGAGATTTCCATCCTGCAAGTGGCAGAATGGTAGATATTAATCACTAGGTATCAAAAGGTAACTGGTTCATGGTTCAATCTGAGGTCTAATTGTATATAAAGGGGAAAACAATGCCACATATTAAACACTAATTACGTTTTAAAATGTTTACATTTTGTTTGTGCAATTTACTTCACAAATATTTTGAAGATTCTATGTGTATTTGACACCTAGGGATAACCCAGATCACTAGTTTGGCTTTTGCTTAATTTCAAAA
The DNA here is from genome assembly GCF_031143425.1 of Pleurodeles waltl. Taxonomy (NCBI): domain Eukaryota; kingdom Metazoa; phylum Chordata; class Amphibia; order Caudata; family Salamandridae; genus Pleurodeles; species Pleurodeles waltl. The sequence goes on along the minus strand of NC_090450.1, from coordinate 337,847,856 downwards.
CCATTTTAAGAACTGGACAAAGTGGGCAATTGCCTTGCACAACCTTCCAAGCGGTCTGGTCCCTGCTCACCCTTCACAAGCACGAACAGCAGACCATTGCACCAGACGAGTTTGCCAAGGTGGGTGGGTGCTGCTTGTTCAACCACTTGACAGTGCCTCTTCTGTTTTTCTCCCATCTGCAGAGGTACGCAATACTGTCCGACAGTCTTATTAGACACATCTTGTCTGATTTTAGGAATTGTCCCACCTTTTTCATCTCTTCCTTATGTATCCAGTTCTTAGCAACAACCCTTTGAATCAGTTGCTGTGGATCTCCCCTTTGATCTCGATTTCATCCTATTCTTTTATTATCTTTGATTGGTAGCCTGGGCTCCCAACTCTAAGATAAATGTAGAGTCCTGGATATACACTAGTTTGCTGTGAGACTGTCGCCCACACCATCTGCCACGCCTCATTAATTATTTTTTTTAGGTTGAAAGGCCATGGGCCTTTGGGGTGAGCCAGATATTTTTGTTCAATTTGTTTAAACTAGAATAAGGTTAATTACCTTAATGTTTCCCAAACTGTTGGCCCGGGGTTTTACAATGTTCAGAAACATAATCAAAATTGTGTTATTACTTTCTCTTTAAGAAAGATTGGTTAGATTTGGGTAGGGGTGATGGCCTTGACAGTGCTGAAGTGCACTAATTTACTACTGAACAAGGACGTAATATGACACCTGAATGTACCATACCAGGAAGCACTCACAAAAAGACCACAGTGACTAAATACTTTTTTTTAAAAAAAGAGTAAATAAATGCACTGGTAACATAGTGAGGCATGGCCTCTCTTGGGTGTGTCTGTAAAACTGACGTCTTGAATTTTGACTCTTCGTCCTGAATTTGTGTCCTGAATTTTGACCCTTTGTCCTGAATTTTTCACGGTCCTGTCCAGAATTTGCCTCAATGCCAGGTGATCACCCTAACCACACTGCGTTCAGACGGCTACGCAAATACAAACCTTTTATCACAAAGTCTTCCATAAACCCTGTGTTAACAATGCATGTAATATGTTCATTTCAACATACCTGTTATTCCATCTCATCATTCGTACCTCTGCTACTTACTGTCCTTTCTGTTGCATCACATAAATAGTGTTGCATCCTCTGTTAAAATGTAAGGATGGAGTAGGATGATGATCCTGAAAGCGTGCTTCCTGAGCCTGAGTAAAATGCTCATCTTTTCCTCATGTTTGGAGATTTATAAGGGGTTGACAATTTTGAATGCACCGGCGTTTACTCCGTGAAGGGCTCATTGGATTGAAATGCTGTACTTGATCATCCTGCCAAACTGTGCACAGATGTCACTTTTGAAGATATTTATCATACTTTCTGCAGTGACGTAATAAGGACCGGGAGGCTATATGGTGGAGGGAACAAACCTCACAGTGTCTCTCATAGCCATTCTGTGATTCCCTTTAATCTAAAATCAGCCTAGGAGATCAGACAAAGACATGGATAGCAACTTCACATGCATGGTGCTTTACATTAAGCATGGCTTGGAGGCTATTTTGTTGTTTCTTTGTGTGCTGTGTTCGGTGCGTCACGCCGAAGGAGCTGCTATGCACTGAATGATCGACTTAGGAACAGTACAATTATAAACAGTTGAAACGTTACCTGGTGCTGTGCGCTACTGATATTTGTAACCATTGCTGCATTATGTACTGGAGTATTTACCGTAAAGCCACTCCTGGTGAACCACATTTTTTTAATTTGCATAGTGTTCAAATAAAACACTTTTGTGGCCGACGTTGACATACCAAGTAGAACTAATGGTGCTGTATTTGGCAGGCTATTCTGCATAATTGTAGAAGGAAACAATTTTGTTCTACTTTTTGTTTTGTTTTCCTTAAGATAAATGTGACAACACTCCTTATCGTAGTTTACTGTGTTCTTCCAAAAAGATGACAGTGACAGCTTTTCGCACATTGACTTTTCTGGTAAACCACAGTTAATGTTTGAATACTGAATTTAAGTACACAGCATTAAATCATAAGATAAACCATAAACAGTTTGGAATTAGTGATGCTCCACCGAAATTCATCCTGTCACCTGGGGAACTTGCCACATGTTGGGACTATAGAAGGGATGACTTTGGTACATATCTGGGGTAGCTGGTGGTGAGGTATTGGTGCCAAAATGTACATTGCTGGTACTTTAGCACACTTTGGGTGAGAAGGGCGGGAATGTTTACCCAACAGAAATACTTTGAGTATTGATGATATGGAGCTGGAAGATGATGAGTGCACGAAAGCCATTAGGGCTTTAGAGGAGGATTGCAAAGGTGATGTGGTAATTGAACATCACAAATTGTTCTTCAGTGAGCAGTTTCTGGGGGTAGCATTGACCCAAACGTGAATGTGTTGCCGCAGCTTAGCTGAAATACTAAAAGATCAACTGGTTAATCGGATTAGCAAACGAGGAGTTACTAGGCATAAAAGAACATTCACTGAATAAAGCGTGAAAATGAGGACAAAAACCTCTGTGTCAATATGGGAAAAATAAAATACTGATTTTTGGAAACAGAATCAATGAATTAGGAAAGAAGAGGATAGAAGAAGTGACAATGTATGGTTATTTGGATATGCATTTTACGTCAAAATTAAGTTGGATGACTCATTTGGAGGTAAATAAAGTGAATGCCCTGCCAACTATTATGGGACTAAATAAATTCAGGAAAGAGTTTGGGGGCCCTAGGTTAGACCCAGTTTTGACAGCGTATAAAGCGTTGGTGCAGACAAAATGGCTATATGGTTCAGAAATTATGTATTTAAGTGGGACAAGGAACTGGGATAACGTTGAGGGACAGTGCCTGAAAAGGATATTGCATCTTCCCAGATCCTTTATGTTCCAAGCCATAAGGCTAGAAACAGGGTCAACATCATGGTCCTGCCTGGTCGAAACAACTCTATTGACATTTTGGGATAACCTTTGGTGGCAAGCGATGTAAAGATTTATTTATAGAACGAAATTATGAAGAGTTATGAAAATTATGAAGTCAACCACAGGTAAGAAGTCTTTATTCATTGGGTCACTCCAGGTGGGACTGCCCTATTCAACTGCCCGAAAATGATATATGTGCCAAAACCGAGTTTATCTCGAGAGCTAGAGGTATTGTGTATGTTAAGTGAAAATAAAATCCACTGCCCTATGTTGGGAGTCCTGGCAGGATTGTTTCTCTTTTCCCTAATTTACGGCATTAGCAAATTCGAGTATGAGGTATGAGGCAGGAAATCTTCAAATTTAAAATTGGAGTTAATTCTTTGTATTCTTATCAGGATATAGCTAAATCACTAATTTAATCTGACGTTTTTTGTAGCTGTGGATTAGAGATGAAATGCTCAAATATGCATATTTTTATGATTGCTTATTTTTTGTAGATCTGTTTGTTGAAATGTTTTAAAACCAGTTTTATTGAAATATAGGATGACGGACCGTCAAAAGGCTGTGCAATTTTTATCTAGAATACAGTTTTTTTATGTCACCTGTTCAATAGGGTTTTACTAAAAGGCGATTAAGGAAAGTTTGAAAAATGCTGAAAGTGTATAGATTTATTGGAAGGGTTACATTTTCTGTAATTTGTTTAAGATTGGAGGGATTTAGTGGATATCATGCTGTGATTATAATGAAATATGTATATTTGTAATATTTTGTATGTGATATTGTGTTTTTTTTATTGTTTGATGGACTATGGTCTGAATAAGCATACTATTAACTGAACTGACTGAAGTGACGTGCAAACAGCTAAAAGAATGGAAACATCTCGATGTGCAGGTGTTAAACAATAAAGACAAAAACAGTGACATGAACAAACGAGAGGAGGGGTATGTGATTTCGGTGACAACAAGCTAATGGGGCAATGCTGAGCGTGGTTATCAAAAACTAAGTCGGATGATGAATAGAATGATACATTAAAATGTTTATGTTATGGGAGTGTGAAGCATTTAGCTGCAGTAACCAACCGTACATGAAGTGCTGAGAACTGTAGGAGGAGCAATAGCGTTCACCACTTTTCCTCCTTCCAGTGCCTTTCAAAAGATAAAGTTGCACCCTCAGTCTAAACACCTGGCATCTTCTATTACACCAGACGGCGTTTACAGATTCAGCAGGATGCCTTTCAGATTAGCGTTTAAATCAGCTGTATTCCAGTGCTCGATGCACACCGTGTTTTAGGGTGTAACGCAGGTTATGTACTTTCAAGACAATATTTTAGAGTGGAACAGGATCAGGAGGAGCATGATTGGCTGCTAAAATGTTTTAGGTATTCTGAATAAAGCAGGCTCGGCAGTGAGCATTCACAAATGTAAATTTGCAGTAAATTGAGTAGAGTACTTTGGCCACACAGTTTCAGGGAGTGGCAAAGCTCTTCTTTGTGAAGGCCATGAAAGAAGCTCTGTCTCCTAAGAATAAAGAGCAACTACACTGATTCTTAGGAACAACAGTATAGTGCAAAGTTTGTTGACTTTTTTTTGTTTACTACCAAGGGAGGAAGCAAGGCTACTCCACGTTTGCCAAAATAGATGTTTAATCTGCTGAGTTAAGTTCAACATTAAGTATGTACCTAGATGTTCAAATAGATTGTCTCATGGTTGCCATTTGATGGAGAAGGTGTGCACATGGATGAATATTGAGTTGCTGTTGTGGAGATCAGCCTCAAGATGCTACCCCCAGCAGATACTGGACACCAGGCACACAGCTCTTGCAGATCACATCAACGCAGCCACTAACAGCACCATGGAAATCTTCACCATCATCAATTATTTAACTGCACCTACCAACGCCTCCAGCAGAATCATTCCCTTAGAAGACTTATGCAACAAGCTCTCTGAATTCTGCTATAACAAAACCACCTCCAAGTACAGCATCTTTGATCCTCAACCAGACCCCGTCCCGGTCACGATTCCCCTTCCCATTATGGCTGAAGAATGAACCCTGACCTCGTGGCCTGCCATCACCAACATGGAAATTGCTGCTTTTATGAAGACCATCCACTCGGGGGTTCCTTCTGACCATTGCCCCCACCACACCTTCACCTACTGATCAGCAAAGCACTAACCCATCCTCAATGCCTCCATCGACTCAGCCACATTCTCTAACACCTGGAAACATGACAATGTCATGCCTCTGCTCAAAGAACCATCTGGGAACCCAGCCACGCTTTCGAACTAAAAACCCATCTCCCTCCTACCATATCCAGCAAAGTTCTTAGGGAAACTAATCAACCAATACCTCACCGGCCACCTCGGCAACCACCAGCTCTTCAATGTCACGCAGTCCGGATTCAGGCACAACCACAGTACAGAAACAGCACTTAATCGCCACCACAAAAGACATCTGCATGATCCTTGACATAGAAGGCACTCCAGCCCGTCTTTTCCTGGACCTCTTTGCAGCATTTGACATGGTCTTGCACCCCATCCTCATCAGGGCCCTGCATGAGTTGGCATCCAGGACCCTCTCTCCACTTGATCTGCTCCTTAATGGATAGATCAAAAACTTTCAGACTGGCACCTTAATCCTCGGAAGCCCGCAAATCTGTGAGTGCCTCAGGGTTTATCTCTCAGCCCCACACTCATCAACGCATACATGATCCTTCTGGCCAACGTCATCAATACATATAACATCAACATCCTCCCATATGCTGATGGCATGCAACTCATACTCTCCTTCTCGGAAAAGACCGCCTACACATGGAACAAGTTTACCATTTGCATGACCAAAGTCACAAACTGGATGACAGCCAACTGTCTCAAGCTCAGCACCAAAAAGACAGAAGTTGTGATCTTCAGCAATAACACCTCACCATGGACTCCAACTGGTGGCATCAAATTCAGACCCACACCAACACCAGGAATCTCGGAATAATCAGAGACAACAAGCTGGACATGACCGCACAAGTCGACACCATCACTGCATACTCCTTTCACACCCTGAAGATGTTGAGGAAGATCTTCAAATGGCTCCCATGCTACACTAAAAAAACTTTCACTCACACCTTAGTCACCATCAAGTTGGACTATGGGAACACCACTACGTGGGATCACCAAGCAACTCTTTAGAAGACTACAAACGATACAGAACTCAGCAGCCAGAATTATCCTCAACCTCCCACACAGAACTCACATCACACCACACCCCTGGTATCTCCACTAACTTCAGATACACAGATGCACTCATTTTCAAACCCCTCACACACACATTCAAGGCTCTACACAACTTGGGACCCTTTTACCTGAACAGTCGCGTCTCCTTTCACCAACCACCCAGATGTCTCCACTCCGCAAGACTCCTTCTCGCACACATCCCACTCATACAGAGTACCAGATCCGAAAGATGCACATTCTCTTACACTGCTCCTAACGCACAAGCATCCTTCCACTCCACATCAGGGTCTCCTCCTCTCTTCTTGAATTCCGCAAAAAGCTGAAGGCTTGGCTATTGAATTAACCAACCTACTGTAGGCAGGGCTAGGCATGCACACACTCGTACTGAGCACCAGGATATCCTCGCGGGTGATATAGCGCTTTACAAATACACATAAAATAAAACTAATATTTCTTCACAAACTGCAGGCAATCAATATTGAGAGTGTATATTGTTAGGAACGCAAATATGGTGCCATACAATCGTACCTATGGTGGCATACAATAAACCATGCATGAGTAAAAGTCTAACACACAAAATCTGATGGGGGCATTGCTTTTAGTAAGTCTAACCACTGACAGTCACTCACTGTAGCATTCCAACCCATTGTTCTTTTAACAAACATGCCACTTCAATTTTGGACCAGCCATATACAATTCATTCCTCACCCTGCTCCAATAGAACTAGTTGAGCCCAAACTGCCAGGTCATCCCTGAACCAGAGCACAAGCAACCCAAAACTGGTTTTGCCATGATTGAGGCTTGTCAGTTGGGTGCAGCTTGGTTCCATTTGCACAGTGAGCATCGGACACACATCTGGGCATACCCTTGCTACTTAGGGGATTACATCACACACACACATAAGGTGATGCAAGGAATACTTGCAATAAGCCTGCCACTGGAAATCGTTTGGGGTAGCATTCCAACCCATCCTTCTTCACCAGCAACCCAAGACCTGTTTTGCCCTGATGAGGGCTCGAGAGATTGATGTAGCTTGGTTCCAGTGGCTTAGTGGGCACGGGACCCATGTCTGAGCATACCCATGCTACGTAGGGCAGTACATCAAATGCACAAAAGATGATGGGACGAATACCTGCTGTAAGGAAAAAGGCTTTTTGCAGGTTTCCACCCATTTTCTGCCCCCCATTTGGACTACTGGCTGCTATTTTTTTTCTCTGAGAGTGCACTGTGCCCTGCTAACCAGACCTCCGTGCCAGAGGCGATCCCTAATTGGCAAGTACTGACTTACTTATAAGCCCCTAGTATATGGTATCCAGGGTACCATGGGCATGTAAGATAAAGTATCCGCCCAAGGATGCAGTGCTGATTGTGCCACCCTGTGGGTGACAAACTGGAGGACTGAAGGAGCAGTGGTCACTGCTAGTTCGACTTTGCATTCAAACTAATGGCAAAGCCATCAGTTCCATTAACAATATATGTAAGTCCCCCCTAAGGAAGGCCTATAGAGTCCTATTACAAGGAGCCATATATTGATAAGTAGGACATATATTTTTATATTTGTCTTAGCAGCTCTACCTCAAAATAGTTTTTTGCTGTGGAAAGGTTTGTAACCCCATTGGCTAATACAGAGTTACCAGCTGCACCCCAGTCTGGCTAACTCCTGAATGGGACTTGGTACTGTAAGTTATTAAATTATTTGTGGCATTAAACGGGAGAGAAAGTTGCCACTCCACTCTGTGACCCAGTTGTTTAAGTAGCCTTGCACTGGCCAACAGGCAGCTTTCTGCCATCCTGGGCAGTGATGTGAATGACTCCCAGGCTTACGAACAATAGCGGTCTGCTGCAGAGTGAGGAGTTACCTCCCCTTACAAGAAGCCACTTAGAGTGTCAGCCCAAAAGGCGAGCTTCAAGGGGGAAGCCGTTTTAGGTGAGCAAACTGTGATAACTCTCCTGAGGGGCTGCCCTTTGTTGAGGTTGGCAGGTTGGAGACAGGCACAGAGAGGAAAGACCAGTGGCCAAACCGTTTTTTCTGTGGGCATGTAGCTCCAAGGTAGCCACACCTGTAGGGTGGGCTACCACCTTCCTCACAGTTGAGGAAGGTTCAGACACCTTGGAAGTGACTAGAATAGTGCACTCTGGGATTGCCAGATGCCACACATTACTGTAAATTCATCACCAAGAGGGAAGGAACCTGTTATCCCATGGGCTAGTGACCATGTTGTCCTTTCAGGACACTTTTGTGGGGTAAATATGGCACCCCTGGAACCCTGAACCTCATATCCCATCAGAACTAGAACAAGGACCAATGAAGGACTGCCTTGCTGACCTCACAAAGAGAGGCTGCACCATATTTTGGACTGTACTTGCTGCACCTTGAACTAGCAAAGTTGAGAATGTGATGTTGCTCCTGGCTTGAGGAAAAGTAATGCCCCAGCCTCAGATCAAAGCAGTGACTCCAAGGGTCAGTTGGCTGACTCCTTGGAACCAACTCCAGGGACAAAAGAGCTGAATTTGCCCAGATTAGCAAGTCAGTAGCCACCTCAGAAGAATCACCACTGACTGCCGTTGGGTGCCCCAAGAGACTGATCCTCGATGGCCAAAAGTTGCAGCTGAGTTAGCTGGACCAGGGAGTGTTGTCAGATCCAGATGGGTTGCCCCAGAGGGACATTAGACTCCATCAAATTATTTTGCTGCGACCGCTATGTCCAGAGACAGGTAGCCCAGCAGCAGCAGGCCTTCTACTGTCTCGAAGAGGACTTTGTTGGACACCAACCCCTGTGGCCAAAGTTGCCCCATATCACCCATGGACTGAGGAATCACCACAAAGGCACCCCTGTTGATCGCACAGCAACTGCAGTATCTTTGAGCATCTTTTCATCCTGTAGCCCCACCATCAGGACCACTCCACTAAAGTCTATGTCAGTTGTGATTTAAAGTTTGGAACTGGACTGGAAAATGCTTTGGTGGCCAGGTAGCTCTCCAAATCTACCACATAGGCCCCCCAGACCTTCATCCTGTCAGATTTGGTCACCCATACCTTGTCAGAGTAGCCAAACTAACGTTTACAAACTTTTCAAAATGTAAACAATTTTTGACTGACCAGTGTTTGTTTGCAGTTGAATTAAAATGTGATAATACCTTTACAATCTATATCTCTAGAACCCGCTGGTGGATTTTGCTCATCTTGGACTCAAAATATTAATGAAAATATAATCTACTTTTATAAATTGGTGTTGTGTTTCTTTCATACTGTGTGGCTTTCTTACTTCTTTGTCTGGTACTGTTAAATGCTTTCCTTTTTATGCAAGCCTTGCTGTTCGAAAGCCATAGCTACCCAGGGTTGAGCTTAAGGTTGTTCAAACAAGCCTGACTGGAACCAAAACAGTTTTTGCGAGTGTATTCCACAGTAAGACAACACAGCCATGCCATCTAATGCAGCCAAATCCTCTCACTTGCAATACGTCTAACCACTGGCAATGACTTTGGGTAGCATTCCAACCCATTGTTCTTTTGCTCGCCATGCTTCCTCAGCTGGGACCCAGCCAAATGCAATCAGCCTTGACACTACTGCAAAAAGGAGCAGCCAGGTTTGAACTGTCCGGTCCTCCCAGAACCCAAACACAAGCAGCCCAAAACTGGTGTTACCATGATTGGGGCTCATCAGTCGGGTAGGTGTATCTTGGTTTCAATGACTCATTGAGGATAGCATACCCTTGTCACTTGGAGCATTACAACAAATGTACAAAAGGTGATTTGAGGAATGCTTGCAATAAGCCTGGGTAGACTTCCAACCCATCCTTTTTTTGCCCACCATTTCACCTCAGTTTGGACCCTGCCATTCCAAGCATTTTGATAGAATCCTCTAGGGTAAGTTGGACAGAATGTACCTTGGTGCAACAAGACAGGCAATTATGGCACTGTGAGGTAAAGCTAAAGTTCCAGAGATGCAGTATTGGTTATTTCATATTTGTGAATTGTTGGGCATTGAACAACATATCATGTCTCTATTTTTTTGATAAAGAAATTTGATTAAATTTTGCATAGAACAATTATGAATACAGCACAACATGATGCCAACGGGCATCAAAACAATACAATAATGGTCAAGTCCTCGGTCCCTGCTGCTTTCATCACTAATGTTACTCACCATCCCCTCTTAAAGGCCCGCTACATCCTCCCATTTCCCCCATATCTTCTTGTGTTTGTGTAAGCAACCTCTGACCTCGTACACAAGTCTCTCTCGCTGCGCACACCAATCCACTCCCCGTCTCCACTTAGTCAGTGCCGGAGCCACCCTGGCCTTCCAGTCTGCCATTATGTCCCTTTTGGCCACCAGACATGCCACCCCTAAGAAGGACCGATCTGCTCTTCGTAGCTCTGTATCTCCCATTACCCCGAGAAGGAGGGGCAATGGCGACCTCTTTACCTCCTTCTGTAGGGCCTCAGATATCTCTTGCACCACCCTTTCCCAATAGGCCATTATAATCGGGCATGTCCATACCATGTGGTAGAAATCCGCTGTATGATACCTGCAGCGGGGGCATTCCGCTGTGGGGCGGAGGCCTGCTTTATGTAACATGGCGGGTGTGAGGTATGCGGTGTGAAGGAAATAGGATTGTATTAAACGGAAGCGTGTGGCCATTGTTAGGGAGCGTGGGGCCATTAGTGCTTCTGTCCAGTCCGCTTCTTCCATGGGTCCCACCCAACTCTCCCACCTTTGGCGAAGCTCTCTCAGGGGTCCCCCAGTGGCGGTGATTAAGGAGCGGTAAATCTGAGAAACCCCTCCCCTTCCCAGGACTCCCATCAGTGCCTTGGCTTCCATGGGGCTGTGCTCAGGTATGGTGTCTCCTGTCTGCAGGTGAACTAGTAGGGCATGACGTAGTTGGAGATATCAATGGAATTGTGTTTTGTTTAAGGAATATTGTTTCTGGAGGTCTTGAAAAGATCGTATATGTGTCCCTCTCCAAATATCTCCCAGCGTGGAGATCCCTATGGTGTCCCATTTCTGGAAGCCCTCCAGACCTGCTACATGTATCAGCTGCTTCCCCTGCCATAGCGGGGTTTGTTGGGTTAGGCGCCCCCACCACCCCGTCACTTTCTGGGCTGTACGCCATCCCAGAAGTACCATTTTGGTCACATCTGGAGTATCCCGGGGTATCGGGCTCCCGTAGAGTATGTCAAGGATCTGTGGGTAGCCCATTGTCTGCAATTCTAGTTGGTATGCGGGGTCTGTCCATCCACCTCCCATCCAGTCATTAATTACAAGTATATGCATCGCTAGATAATAGTATTGAATATTCGACATGCCCAGTCCACCCTCATAAACATCCCTCTGACAGGTTTTTAGCGACAGTCTTGTACGTGAGCCACTCCATATGAATTGGCGTGCTAAAGAATCCATCTCCCTGAACCATCTCACGGGGAAGGGGTGTGGAAAATTCTGCAGGAGGTATAAGATCCTGGGGAGAATCATCATCTTGTACAGCGCTATTCTACCAAGTAGATTCAGGGGGAGGGCCCTCCAGCGCAGAAGGTCGGTTTTGATTTTCTTTGATAGCGGCGTGACATTGAGTTCCCACGCTAGCTCGGGGAGAAGTGAGATATGTATCCCAAGATATTTAAAGCTGTTTCTCCGTATCGGGATATTCCGTTGCCAATCTATACAGTCGTGTGAGCGATGAAGGGGGATCAGTAAAGATTTGGCTGGGTTCAGGGTCAGCCCTGAGGCTTCCGCGAAAAGTCTAAGGATCTCTAGGACGCGTGGGCCGCTTTTGGATGGATTAGAGATATACAGGAGCACATCATCTGCGTACAAAGCCACTCTGTCTTCCGAACCAGAGGGCCAATGCCAGCCCTCGATCAGTGGGTCGCCTCTCATTAATATCGCCAGTGGCTCTATCACTAGTGCGAAGAGCAGGGGAGATAACGGGCATCCCTGTCGAGTCCCACGACCAATGGGGATTGGGTCGGAGACTACTCCGTTCACCCTGATTCGAGCCGTCGGGTTAGAGTATAGGAGTTTCACCAGTCCCCGGAATTTAGGTCCGAGCCCGTTTTTACATAGGACCTGATTGAGGAAGGACCAATCTACCGTATCAAAGGCTTTTTCGAAGTCGAGTAAAAGCAGTGCCAACTGCGTATGCGATAGCACTTTGCGGTGCGCCAAAGCAAGATGTAATTGTCTGATGCAGTGTCTTTTGCTACGAGTGGGCATAAAACCACACTGGTCAGGGTGCACCAGCGTGGGCATTACCTCCCTCAGTCTGGAAGCAAGGATTGAAGAGAGCACCTTGACTTCCACATTTAGGAGCGAGATAGGCCGGTACGCTGAACATTGTCGTGATGGGGGTTGAGTTTTGGGGATCACCACAATAGTGGCTTGATCAATCTCTGTTGGGAAGCGGCCTTGATTCTCCGCTTCTTCGTACATGTTGAGCAGGTGGGGACCCAGAATATCGCTACATTTACTATAAAATTCCGCTGGAAAGCCGTCGGGCCTGGTGTTTTGCCTGATGCCAGTCCCGATATTGCGCTGCAGACTTCCACAAGACCGATGGCCTCGTCCAGTCTGTCTCTCGCCTCTGGAGTTACCACGGGAAGGGTAATCTCATTTAGTAGGGGGGACTCTCTCTCAACAGCAGGGCGTGGATGCCTGGCGTATAGACGGGCGTAGTAGGAGGCGAAGCTATGTGCGATTTCCACTGCTGTTTTGACAAGGGTGTCTGAGTCATCTAAGATCTCCGGTATAATACTGTTAGCCATGGGGCGGGTGGCCAGCCAATGCAGTAGTTTCCCGTTTTTATCCCCCCATCCATAAATTCGGCTTGCTGAGGCTCTCCACATGTGCTTGGCCGAATCTAGCATTATATGTTTAATATCTTCTCTTACCCTGGTCAGTTTCCTCATGGTCGTGGCCGATGCCAAGTTTATATGTTGGCATTCGAGTCCCCGGGCCTTGTTCTCTAGCTCGGTGATTTGGGAATTATGATCTCGTTCACGGGACCGAAGAATGCTTCTGGCATGTCCTCTAATAGTGGCCTTGCAAGCAGCCCATAGCATTCCTGGGGATCGAACCGAGCCTTCATTTAATTCTAAATATTGGTCGAGGTGCAACCTGATCTCTTGGGTGTACTCTGTATCTTGTAAGTGCCACGCGTTCAAGCGCCACATAGGCCGTCCGGCAGGGTCTGCTCTACCCAGCCGGATCCGTATTGGCGCATGATCGGAGACCCCCCGTGGAAGAATCTCAGCTCCTGCTACTTTTAAGAAATCTAGGGTGGGCATGAATACCAGGTCTATTCTGGATTGCGTCTGGTGGGCTGCCGAGGTATGTGTGTATTGGCGCTCCCTGGGATGCCAGGTGCGCCACACCTCACACAAGCCAAGGCTCTCCGCCCAACTACTTAGGGCTGAGGCCCGCTTGGATCTATGTATGGTAGCTTCCCCAGAAATGTCCAGCCTTGGGTCAAGGACCGCGTTAAAGTCGCCTCCCAGCAGGGTAGTTCCTTGGGGTAATCCTGAGGTTACTCGGTGGAGCGAAAGTAGGAAGGAGTCGTGATTTGCCGGGGGTGCATAGGCGCACACCAAGTTTAGCGGTTGTCCGTGAAGAGTCCCCGTGACCACCATGAATCTACCTTGTGAGTCAGATTGCGTGGAAGTGATTACCATGGGCAGAGATCGGTGGAGCAGAATGGCCACTCCTCTAGAGCCTCTGGAAAACCCTGCATGATATACCCTATCGTATCCTCCTCTCGCAAGCATAGGGCATCTGGACCCAAGAAGATGGGTCTCTTGTAGTAGAACTACTGAGGGAGAATACCTGCGGAGGGTGTTAAATACTGCCGATCGTTTGATCTTGTCTAACAGGCCGTTTACATTCCAGGAGAGGACCTGGGTTACTGAGGACCAAGCGTGAGGTGTAACACTGTTGGGCATGTTTGGATGTGCGGGAGCAAGCCCAGGGATGACCGTTTCGGACATGACCGTAAAATTTTAAATCTGCAAACCAGGCTAACCAACTTGTCGCCTCTTAAACCTAACTTGAACTTCCCCTCCCCCCTAAACTCCCCCCCTCCCCATACTCCCCCCCCGGAAGCATCTGTCGCCCATGTACCCAACCAAAACCAGACAGCCAGTAAAACTGTCATTGGGGTGGAGTGGTGGACCCCTCCTTTCTTTCGGATCAATTGCAATTAGTAGTCACAAAACAAGCGTTCAACACCATACTCTAGGAAGCCTCCGGAGTCATCAATGTTAATCTCGCTAGGGGTCGCCTGAGAGGATCAGGCGAAGCCCGAATCCCCTTACGTCTCGTGCAGGGGTCCTACATCTCCTGTCAGCCGAGTACCGGAGACTGACTCAATCGCCCATCCTCGGCGGGTTGGGACGGTGTTCGGGCCACCGGAAGAGTCTCAATGTTAGATTTAGTCTGAGGACCAGAGTCCCGGGCTGCTTCGTTCTCTGCAGGAGCGATCGTGTCTTTCTTTCTGCCTCTCCGGGATCTGGTGCGCCGCCTGCTCCTCCGGGGCCCCTCTGATGGTGAGGGCCCGACATGTGGGGTTCTTCCAGTGGTCCCGGGGGGACCCTTTCGGGCTCCAATGCCCTCCTCCGTCAGCCAGTCCCAAGCCTCCTCCGGGGAATCAAAAAAGTAAGCTTTCCCAGTCATGAGGACTTTGAGGCGAGCGGGGAAAAGGAGCATGTACGAGAGCTGCATTGCCCTTAGTTTTTGCTTAACATGTTCGTACGACCTACGGCGGGTCTGGACTTCTCTGGTGTAGTCCGGGAAAATTAGGATTTTGTGGTTTTCTCACTGCGTACCATCTTGCCGCCTTGCTTCCCTGAGGATATTGTCTCTGTCCTTAAAGTTAAGGAATCGTGCGATCATCGGGCGCTTCGGACCGCCCGGAGGTGGGCGAGGCGCGAGCGCCCTGTGGGCTCTTTCAATTGCAAACAAGGGCGAGAGGGATTGGTCAGGCATCCAAGATTTGATCCACGTCTCCAGGAATTCGGCGGCCTTGTCATCCTCTATGCCCTCCGGGAAACCTATGAAGCGTAGGTTGTTGCGCCTGGCCCGGTTTTCTGCATCTTCTGCACGACAGTGAAGCTCACCGGTTCGGGACTGCAGCTGGGCTACTTTGGCTTTGAGGTCAGACAAATCAGTTTCGGTTTGGGAGACTCGGGTTTCCACTTCCGTAATTCGGGTTACAGCATTTCTAAGGTCCTGTCTGATGAGGCCCATGTCCACTCGCACCTCACCAATTTTCGTTTCCACGGCTATCTGCGATGATTGAATAGCTTGGAGAATGGCACCCACCCCGTCCGGGGTTGAATCCCCACCAGCCACTTCTCCCCCTCCTCGTTGGCCCGTCGCAGTCGTGAACTGGTCGATTTTTTGTTGGGAGGGCGGAGGTTGTTTGGTCGTTTTATCCTTCCCCATCGTGGCACTTGAGGCGGGCGTCAGGTGGGCCACACCTTACTTAACGCGGTTTCAAGCCTGAGAATTGAGTGCGTTGTTAAGTACCATGGACTGCGGGTGGGTTCGCTGTGTCTGATCACGTAAGGACGGCCGGCAATGACACCGTTGGCCCCTTCTTTTCAGCTCCTTTTCTCGCTCTCTCCACCAGTTGGGGGGGACCCGTCCGAGACCCAGACCCAGGTCTCTCCACCTTAAGGGCTCTGCGCCTCCATTGTAGGCCTCGTGCCGTCGCGATCGCGCTCTCGATCTCTCAGGTCGTTCCGACCAGGGTCTAAAGTCAACCAAGCACGACCCGGAACCCAGGGTATCCACTTGCCTCAAGGTGTTGCCCTCCACCGCTCGGCTCGCAGACCAGATTTTGCCGCAGTCCAGCTCGCGCTCCACCTGGGCTCAGGCCCGAGAGAGGCCGGAGCCAAGTCCCCAGGCCCCGGAGTCCCCTCTTGTTGCTGCAGGGACGGGGGGGGGCGGGGGCATCACCGCTCGTCTTCTCCTTCCACCCCCCCCGGTCTTCGATTCACTTCCCTGCCCCCCCGGGCACCACTCCGCTTTTCAGCTGGGTCCTGGTCCCCAGCACGCCTTCAAATTTAAATTCCCCCCAGCAGGGGGATCTCGGGGGCCAGGGCCTCTGCCACGGCCACAGCGCAGCACCGCAAGCCGCCCAGGCGGTCAGGGAGGGCCCCCGGTCCTCCGGGTCACACTCGCGCCTCGCGCGCCGGTGCGGCGCCGCTCACCCCGCGCCCCCCTCCACGACAGGAGGGCGGGGGGCCCGCCGGCGCCCCCGCGGCAGGGATCCACCTTCGGGGCGCGCCCCAGCTCTCTCCGGGCCTCTCGCCTCCAAATTTAAACTCCCCGCAGCAGGGGGATCTCGGGGGCCAGGGCCTCCGCCACGGCCCCAGCGCGGTACTGCAAGCCGCCGAGGCTGTCAGGAAGGGCTCCCGGTCCTCCGGGTCACACTCGTGCGTCGGTGCGGCGCCGCTCACCCCGCGTCCTCCTCCACGACAGGAGGGGGGGGGGGGTCCGCCGGCGCCCCCGCGGCAGGGAACCACTTTCGGGGCACGCCCCCAGCTCTCACCGGGCCTCTCGCCGCCTCTCAGCCCGCGGCAGTCAACTTCGTCGGGGCCCCCAAGCCCACCTCAGATCCGCCGGGTGCATCTCGCAGCGGCCGCCATCTTGAGCTCCTCTTCACGGGAGCAGCCGGGTCGCCGTATGAGGGCGAGCTGCCGGCTTTCCATCGATTCGCCCCAACAAACTTCTCTACAGGTCCCCGGGACACCGGGGCGCCATGTACAGCGTTTTTCCGTTCTTTTGGACCACAGTGGTTAAGGGCGGATGACGGAGGGGTCCAGAGCACTCTCAGAGTGCGACCGCCATCTTGACGCCCGAAGCCACGCCCCCCATCATGTCTCTATTAATGGAGAGTAGAGAAGTAAGACCCTTCTTGAACAGTTTGTGAAGGAATTTAAGGAACTAACGTGCCCTAAGTATCTTAAAGTTCTTACGATAATCACACCTGAAAAGTCACAAATATCTGGAATGAGTTAAAAGACTTTAGGACAACAAGGCTGAACCTGGAGGGAAGGGATAAACGGTTGGAATTATTCTTACAGAAATGTGGGAGTGAGATGTTTGGGGAAGTATTGAATGATACTGATTTAGTTCTTGTTTCAATTATTTAATTAATCATGTTTTTGTCACAGACCTATGGATGTAGAAGATGATACGTTCACCTAAAGAAATTTGATTAATTAAATAGTGTTTGGATTGGAGGCAACTTTGCCATGTTGACCCTTAGAAAATACAGATAAACAAACCATCTAAAATCTAAAAAAATGGGACATGAAGAATTGACACCCCTGATCACTTTAGTTTGAAATTTCCTTAGCTAGTCCGCCTGTTTTGCAGCTAACTCATTACAATTTCTTTTTCTTTTCTCTCATTTTTATGTTTTTCAGTATCCTGACAGTTTGACTTGAAAGCCTTAGGGTGGTCATCCCCTAACTTTTTGCCTGCCTCCCTCCACTTTTTTTACATTGTTTTTGCTGGTTTTAGGACTCTGCGCACTTTACCACTGCTAACCAGTGCTAAAGTGCATATGCTCTCCCCCTTAAAACATAGTAACAGTGGTTCATACCCAGTTGGCACATTTGATCTACTTGTAAGTCCCTAGTTAAGTGCTTACTGTTTGAGTAGTAGATTATGATCAGAAAGGGGTAGACAGGTCATATTTAGTATGGCCAGAATGGTAAAACAAATTCCTGCTGACTGGTGAGGTTGAAGTTTATATTACTTTTTTAGAAATGCCACTTTTAGAAAGTGAGCATTTCTCTGCACTTAAAATCCATCTGTTCCTTACAATCTGTCTCCAGTCCACGTCTGGGTTGGGCTCGTTGAAAGCTCCCTTGTGCATTTCACCCAGACAACCCCAAACACAGAATGCTCAGTCACACTTACACACTTTTGCATAGTGAATGGGTCTTCCTGGGCTGGAAGGGTGGAGGGACTTGACACATACATTTCAAAGGCTAGTGGTCTGCCCTCACACAAAGGACTGCCACACCCCCTACTTGGGACCCTGGCAGACAGACCTGTACTGAAAGGGGACCTTGTGCATTTCAAAACCACTGTTTGAAGTCTCCCCCGCTTCAAAAGCACTTTCGGGTCCCCAATCCTACTAACTCAGACACTTCCTGGGACAGAAACTCTGAACCAGATCCTGCAACTTTCCAAGTGTAGCTGCCTGGCTGCCCATAGGACTCACCTGGACTGCTTTGCTATGAAGGACTGCTGCCTTGCTGTTGCCCTGCTGCCTTGCTACCCTCTGGCTCTGCTGAGAAATGCTCTCCAAGGGCTTGGATTGAGCTTGCCTCCTGTTCCTGAAGTCTCAGGGCCAAAAAGACTTCATCTCTGCAATGGAACTCCTTGTGCAGCCGTGCAGCCATTATCAGGTGCTCTGCTGCTGAAAACGCTGTTATTTTGCTTTGTTTTTACGCAGGTTTTATTTTGTTGTTGCTGCTGAAAATGTTACAATACTTGCCTCATTTGCACAGATTGTAATTGATTTTAAGAATCTTGATTTTTATTAATAATCACTTTACCTGGGGGTGGTTACGGTTGAGTAAGAAATTAACATGAATGTTTTGGGGCCATGTTGTTCTTGCCTGTTAGAGTGGGACTCTTTTGGCCTCCATTTTGTGTGATGGTTTTGTCGTCCTGAGAAGGAGGCTTGAACGTGTAGCAGGCATGCCATTGGTGTGCCAAAGGCAAGTCTGTCTGCATCGGTTCACGCACCAACTGCTCACAGGGCCGGCCATGCTGCTGGTTGCCCCATCAAACCTTGGGGCTTTCTTGTGTTAGACTGTGTTACACATGAGATCAGTCACTTGAAATTGGTAAGCAAATTGACAGTTCCATATTGTTCCTTATGTGCGCTGGAACTCAACCCAGCTCCCCTTGTGGCAGAAAGGTATCTAAGGCTAACACACTAAGATGTGGCCTACTTAACATTAGGTCCTTAGTCAAGCACACCCCAGAAATTAATCTGATGCTACAGACCGACAACTGGAATGTATTATTCTTAACTGAAACATGGACTACTCTGGATTCAGCCTTTGATGTAGGCTTGGCTTATCCCCTCATTTTTAAGATCCTTCACAAGCCACGTCTTAACAGGAAGGGGAGGAGGAGTGCGTATAATTTTTAAGAAAGTTGCAATTTTATACCCCATAGTATAGATGAACTGACTGACACTGAATTGCTGGGCTTCACTCTGAAAGCTGAAAAAGAATGCACAGTTTCTTGTATTTTGTGTTATTGCTCTCCAGGCCGTTTGAGCACATATCTACAACCTTTCCTTGAGTTTGTCACTAATATGACCCTCGCCCATTCTAATTTTGTTATACTAGGCGATTTTAACTTGTGGACTGTTTACAGAATTGCAAGGATCCTTTGACATTTTGAGCATGCAACAGTTAGTACAGGATCCCACCCGTCAGGATGGCCATCCTCTGGATCTTATGTTCACTACAGAGGGGTTAATTACTATGGGAGACATTCTACCCCTCTGCTGGACTGACCATGCATTAGTAACCTTTCAGCTTAAGGAAGGGAACTTAGTACCTCTAAGGTGGCTGTAGCCAGACAGCAACTTGGCAGGGCTTGGCATAAACTCAACAGGCCAATTCAAGGCAAGATATTCAATCTACCTACCATAGTCATTTCCAGCAGTACAGTGGAAGAATATTATAAAGCACTGAAGAGTAGAATTTTAGAAACCCTGGACATAGAAATAGCTATTAAAAAATTGGAAATCCCCCATAGACCGTCAGTCCCCTGGTATAGCGCTTCCCTGAAATTGCTAAAACAAGCCTGCAGGAAAGCTGAGAGGAGGAGACAACTGTCCTAAAGAACTCTGTATATGAATATAAGAGGAAAATTGCCAGGGCAAAAGCAGATTATTACACCAGTGTCATAATGGCTGAACCAAATAATGCCAAAAAGGTATTTGACATTATTTGAGAAGGTTCAAATGCAGACATTATGCAATCTCAGGCACTCTGTGATAACCTCACTGAGTTCTTCAAAGAAAAGATCTGCAAGATTCTTGACGATATTAGTGATTCCCATCAGATGCAGGATCGCCGTCCAGTTGCTGCTGGCCCAGAAGGAAGTGCAGATATAAAGGTGTCCACTCTTAAGGAGACTGAAATGTCTATAAATTCATCTGAGAGCCACAGAATAAGTTGGAATACTTTGAACCCTTAACAGAGGATTGCTTCCAAACTATTGCCATGTCTACCTAATCTGGGTTGCCACTGTACCTGTTGCATCAAAGGATCTGGAAACACCTGGCAGACAAGTTACTTCTTCCATTATTGCAAATATGCAACCAGTTGCTGGAAACTGCCAGTGTACCCCAGGCCTGGAAAAAGGCCATAGCTACCCCTATTCTAAACAAAACATTCTCTGGGCACGCTGGTCCTTAGTAACTATAGGCCAGTGTCTCTTCTGCCCTATTCAGTTTGAATATTGGTGTGCTTTGTTAGTAAAATACTATCTCAATATGTTGAGGACCACATCCCACTAGAGGAGAAGCAGTTCGGTTTTCGTCCCGGGCACATGACTTCTCCTGGCTACGGACGAACTTAGGATGTGGGTTGATGGTGGTCAAACAGCAGTCTTGGTTCTACTAGACCTCTTGGCTGCATTTGATAGGTTAACTACAGTATGTTCCTCACTCAACTTGCTTCGATCGGAGTATATGGTACCATAATGGGCTGGATGTGCTCCTATTTATCGGATCATTGTCAGGCTGTTGCTCTTCCTCCCTACTGTTCTGATTTTACAACGTTATTAAACATGGAGTTCCGCAGGGCTCAGCACTATGGCTAATTCTTTTCAATATCTATGTGAGGCCATTAGTCACACTCACTAAATCCCACAATGTTAGCTTAGTCAACTATGCTGATGACACCCAGCTAATTTTGTCATTCAAAGGCAACTAGCAGGTGACAGTTAATGCTCTTCATAAATATATGAATTACATCATTAGCTTGCTGAACTCTAAATCTCTCAAATTTAATGGTGACAAAACAGAGTTTTTGTGCTGTTCAGCAAATTTTAAGGTCCCCATTCTGCTCCTGCCAAATCTCTGGCCAGTGCGAACTGAGGGAGAGCTGACACAATCTGAATCGGTCTGCAACTTGGGGGTCACATTTGACAATAAGCTATCTATGGAGTGTCATGTGAATAAAGTTTCTGGCACATGCTTTTTGCTACTCCTCCGCCATCGCCAGAACTCTGGTTGTACGAAGTGTTACTTTAAGCAGGCTAGACTATTCTAGCCTGTTAGGAGCGCCGGAATTTCTGGTAAATAGACTTCATAAAGTCCAGGTTTCGGCTGCCAGACTGACACTGAATAGACCCAGGAGCTCATATCTTCTAAGGGATTGAAGGACTTTCACTGGTTACCACTGAGACAGAGAATAGTTTTTTTTTAAATCACTTCGTATTGTTTTTTTAAAGCGTTCAATGTTATGGCCCAGTACCTTTGCAAAACAGAGTAAAAAACTACTCCCCAAAGAGGTGCTTATGCTCTTCAACAGCTAATCTTGTCTCTGTTGCTAAATTCAGGAAAACAATACAAGGTGGGTGGGCTTTTCTGATCAGTCCAGCTCTGGAATCAGGTACCTGCCTCCCTTAGATCCTTGTCTGATCTATTTCATTTTGGGAAAGCTCTGAAAACTTGGCCATTTCCTAAATAACCCCTTTCTTTGATCTCAGCACTTTTTTAACTGCATCGACTTTTGTTTTTCTTTCTATTTCCGGTAGTGGCCTTGCACCAGGATACCAGTATGTCGAACGTATGCTTTATTTATTAATAATATAAATAAATAAACTTCGGGCAGAAGGTTGAAAGCTGACAACTTTTGCTGCTTAATCTCCACGCACGAAGGTGAAGCATTTTCATGTTTGGGTGCAGAACCCTGCCCTGTTGCAGTGACACAAGATCCTTCCGAAGAGGCAGCCTGATTGGAGGACCTGTGCTCATGCTCAACAGCTTTGGATACCAGAGTATCCACGCCCAATCTAGGGCCACAAGAATGACTTGGGCCCAGTCTTCCCTGATCTCCTTGAGGACTCTGGCAGCAGTGGTATTGGCGGAAAGGCATACAGGAGGCCTGAGCTCCCCTTGAGACGGAAAGCGTCTTAGAGCGAAAGCCACATTGAAAACTCCAGCACGCAAAACTGCCCACATTGCCCGTTCTAGACGGAGGTGGACAGACCCAGTCAAGGCTGTCCCCATTCTTGGAAGAGACCTTGCCCCACCTCTGGATGGAGACTCCTTTTGTGATGCAGTAAGCATCTGCACCTGAATTTGTTTGCCCTGGCCTTCAGAGAGCCCACCAGGTGTTGAACGAAGAGGGATATGCATTGAATTTACAGTCATGTCCAGTGGCTCAGTGCCTCTTGATGAAGGGTTCACTACTCCACCCTGCTGTGTTTGTTGCAATACCATATGGAGGTGGTGTTGTCTGTGAACACCTGCAGCAGCCTTTCCCTAATTAAAGAAAGAAGGCCTTTTCATACCAGCTGGATCACTTAGAGCTTCAACAGGGTGATGTGGAGTCCAGATTCTGCTGGAGACCAAAGGCCAGATGTAAGACCTTTTGTTTTGAGAGTCGCAATGTGTAATTTGTTTGCAAATCGCAAATTGTGAGTCGCAAAACAAAATGTACCACAGTGTTAACCACACTGTTTGCGATTCCCAAACGGGTTGCAAGGGACCTGCCTCACTAATATACATGAGGCAGGTCGCAATTCGCAACCCATTTGGGAATGGTCGCACTCACAGGGATGGTGGCCTGCTGGGGTCAGCAGACTATCATGTCTGTGTCTGTTTTTTCAATAAAGCAGTTTTTCTTTTTGAAATGCAGCCTGTTTTCCTTAAAGGAAAACGGGATGCATTAAAAAAAAAAAAAAAATACGTTTTCTTTTAATTTTTTCAGAGTAAGGTCCTTGGGATCACTGCCTGCTCTGAAAAAACATTTTTGCTCCGATTACAAATGGGAAGTGGTCTGGTGGGGACCCTTTCCTGTTTGCGAATAGGTTAGCACCAATTTGAAATTGGTGTTAACTGCGATTGTCATAAATGGGCCAGCGAGTTGCAATTAGGAACGCCCCTTCCTAATAGCGAGTCTCAATCTCTATTTTGCGAGTCGGTAACAGGATACCGACTTGCCAAATAGGGATGGTACTTTGTACAAGACCATCTTGTGGCCGCAAATAGCTATTTTCGCACTTTGCAACTGCAAAATCGCATCATACATGTAGCTCCAAAGTCCTCTGATCTCCACCTCTCCCAGATAGCCGCCCAATCCCCGAATGACACTTCTGTCATCACAGTCAGCTCTGAATGGGGAACGGAGAGGGATCTGCCACTGACCCATTTGCGTATAATTAGCCACCACTGAAGGTCTTGTGCAGTTCCCTCTGAGATCTGGATCATGTCGGAGAGATTACGCTGATGCTGCGCCCACTGGAACTTCAAGTCCCACTGCAGAGCCCTCATATGCCAATTTGTATGTTTAGGAAAGTACCCTCTTTTTGTCATGTTACTCCCAATTTCTGCCTGATGTCAGTGTGTTTGCAAACCAGGACCCCAGTGCTTACGCTCTCTCTCCTCTCAAATTTGTCACTACATACTGGTAACCTAGTATTTCATCCCAAATTGGCATACTGGTGCCCCCTTATAAGTCCCTAGTATATGGTACTTAGGTACCCAGGGCATTGGGGTTCCAGGGGATCCCTGTGGACTGCAGCATTACGTTTGCCACCCATAGGGGGCCCAGGCAAAGGCTTCTACAAGACTGCCATTGCAGCAAGTGTGAAAAGGTGCATGCACCATTTCACAGCCATTTACACTGCACCAGGTCACTTGTAAGTCACCTATATGTCAGGCTTCCAACCTTGAAGGCTGGGAGCAAAGTACCTAAGTGTGAGGGCAGCCCCACATCGTCCATGACCATTTACCCAGACTTCGTGAGTGTGGGGATGCCATTTTACGCGTGCACTGGACATAGGTTAATACCTATGTTCGGCTTCACAATGGTAACTCCGAATATGGCCATGTAAGGTGTCTAACATCTGGGAATTGTTCCCCAATACTGATTCTAATATTGGTTTTACAATTCCATGCACTCTGGGCTGCTGCCACCTCACAGACAGGCTTCTGCCCTCCTGTTGTTTGAGCAGCTCAAGCCCAGGAAGACAGAACAAAGCATTTCCTTTGGGAGAGGTGTTTTGCACCCTCTCCTTTTGGAAATAGGTGTTACAGGCAAGGGAGGGGTAGCCTTCCAGACCTCTGGAAATGCTTTGAAGGACACAGATGGTGCCCTCCTTGCATAATCCAGTCTACACCGGATCAGGGAACCCCAGTTCCTGCTTTGGCGCGAAACTGGACAAAGAAAAGGGGAGTTACCACTCCCCTTTCCAACACCACCCCAGGGGTGGTGCCCAGAGCTCCTCCAGAGTGTCCCTGGGTTTTGCCATCTTGGATTCCAAGGTGGTGGGGCACTCTGAGAGCATCTGAGTGGCCAGTGCCAGCAGGTGATGTCAGAGCCCTCCCCTGATAGATGCTTACCTGTGTAGCTGACCAATCCCCCTTTCAGGGCTATTTACGGTCTCTCTCCTGGGTGTTTCCTCAGATTCAGATTGCAAGACTCCAGCAGGAATCCTCTGCATTCTTTACTTCACCTTCTACAGACGAAACTGCATCTGGACCCTCCAAGAACTCTACAAACTGCAACAAAGAAGCAAAGATGACTTCTGCAACATTGTATCTTCAGCTCCTGCCAGGAACTACAACTGTTTCCAGATCGTGCATCCTCTGAGGACTGCCTGTCTTCAGCCTGCACCAGAAGAACAAAGGAATCTCCCTTGAAGTGAAGGAGTCACTTCCCTGTTTCAGCAGGCACCCCTCTGCAGCGCCGACCGGTGGCGTGGGTCCCCTCTCCTGACAGAGTGCGTGAATCCCGAAACACGGGTGTTAGACTGAAGTTGTCCCGACGGTCCTAAGGTCCAGCTGTCCAACTTTGGTGGTGGTAAGAGCTTGCCTCCCCACGCAAGACAGTACCCCCGTACACTGCGTGATTTGCAGTTGCCAAGGCTTGTATGCGACCTTTCATGAAGTTCTTTGTGCACAGCACAGCTCCGGCCCTCAGCACTCCTTCCTGCAATGCATAGCTTCCTGAGTGGTTCTCCGGCGGCATGGGATCCCTTTGTGTCGTGCTGCGTGGGCCTCCATTTAGACCTTCTTTGTCCCCGTGCTGTGGGACTCCTGTGCACACTGCCTGGTCTTCTGAGGGCTCTCTGAGTTGCTGAGAGCCCCCTCTGTATCTCCCTCCTGGGTAGAGGCCACCAACTACCTCCTGGTCAGGGCAGCGCTATTTTACGCTAACTGCGAGATTTGTATGTGCCAAGGATTGTTGGCAGAATCCAGTGTCGCAAACCAGTCTGCAATCTTCCATCCAGCGTGGGACATCTGCACCAACCAGGAACCCGCATCCGTCTTCTTGGGTGCAGTACTGACTGTTCTTCTTCACCGGTGGTTCTTCTTTTGCATCTTCATCTGGGTTAACAGGGGTTCCTGTTCTCCCTGGACTATTCAGTGCTTCTTGGACTTGGTCTCCTTCTTCCACAGGTCTTCTGGTCCAGGAATCCATTGTTGGTGTCTTGCATTCTCTTCTGGTTCTTGCATTATCTTCTATCATGACTTCTTGTGTGTTCTAGGAAACTTACTTTGTTTTACTCTTGTTTTCCTGGGCTCTGGGGTGGGTTCTATTACTTACCTTTGGTGTTTTCTTACACTTCCAGTGCCCCTCTACACACTACAGTTGCCTAGCTGGGAAACCGACTTTCGCATTACATTATTTTAGTATATGGTTTGTGTTCCCCCTAGGCCCATTGCAACCTATTGTGATTTTCAATATTTGCACTGTTTTCTAACTGTTTTTACAGCTATTTCTGCATTCTAGTGTATATACTGTGTATATTACTTACCTCCTAAGGGAGTATAGTCTCTAAGGTATTTTTGGCATTGTGTCACTAAAAATAAAGTACCTTTATTTTTGTAACACTGAGTATTTTCTTTCATTTTCTTTCTTTCTTTCATGTGTAGTACTGTGTGACTACAGTGGTATTGCATGGGTTTTGCATCTCTCCTAGATAAGCCTTGGCTGCTCACTACAGCTACCCCTAGACAGCCTGGCTTCTAGACACTGACTACATTTCACTAATAAGGGCTAACTGGACCTGGTATAAGGTGTAAGTACCTTTGGTACCCACTACAAACCAGGTCAGCCTCCTACAGCATTTCACAAGAAAGATACATGAGGCCATAAGCCCAACAGATTCAATCAGTCTTACCGAAATCCAGGGTACAGGCCAACGCATTAGTATCATAGCCTGAATATCCTGGACCAACCACTCATGAGGATAGGCCCGAAACTGCAGTGTGTCCAGAACCACTCCATTAAAAGGGAGCATCTGAAAAGGAGTCATGTGTGACTTCGGTAAGTTGATAGTGAACCCCAGTGAGTGCTGAATAGTCATCGTAGTCTGGAAGTGAGAGACGACTGCCTGGGGTGAGCCTTCCTTCAACAGCCACTTGTAAAGGTAGGGAAAGACTGGAACTCCTGACCGCAGATGAAGTTTGACCACTGCCTTCTCTTTTGTAAACACCTGAGGGGCACTGATAAGGGCAAAGGGAAGCACACCTAACTGAAAGTGCAATTGGTCAGCCATAAACTGCAAGTAACGCCTGTGGGTAGACAGGATGGGTGTGTGAAAATAAGGATCCGGTAAGTTCAGCAATACCATCCAGTCTTCTGGGTCCAGGGCAGACAGGACTGTCATGAGCATGGTCGGAGGGCATACTAAACAGATTTGGGGGCTGTGGCTGCAGGGGGTGTGCTGGACTGGCTTACCTCTGGCTGCCTGTCCCACATGGTCTGTGAGAACTGCGTCCTTGGCCACAAAAAGATTGTGTGGTTTGCTGCCCAGGGTTCCTGGGCTTGTAAAGATGCAGGTTGAAGGTCCTTCTGTTGCCACTAAATGGGGTGGAAGGGGACTGCGGTTGGCAAGGGACCATTGAAAGGCCCAAGAATATGGCCGTAGCTCTGCTGTCCTTAGAGCACTCTAGTGTTGAGTCCGCCATCTCTCTAAACAACCAAGAGCCATCAAAGGGCATGTCCATGAGCAAAGCTTGGACATCCCCAGAGAAACCAGTGGTTCTCTGCCAGGCATGGTGTCAGGCCGCGATGATAAAATCGCTCTGTCCAGCAAGTCAGTCCTGTTCAGCCCAAGTCGTATTCTAAACTTGGCCACATCCCTCCCATCAGCAACTGCTTGAAAGAGTGTGGCTCGTGCCTCCTCCAAGACCGTGGGCAGCACTTTGGCAACCGCGTCTAAGATGGTATGGGAGTACCAACCAAAGAGGCACATGGTCTTCACTGACCGCAGTGCCAGGCTGGCGAAAGGGAACAACTTCTTCCCAAAGGTATCCAGCATTCTGGATTCTATATACAGTGGAGTGGTAGGGAATGCACTGGGATTAACCTTCGGGAGGTAACCAGTCCAATGGCATCTGCTAGATCCTCATACCAGTTGTCCTAGGGATCTTCTAACTAATATCCTTAAGGGTCCGCGGAACCCTTCCAACGATTACCTAATCTAGGCCTATCAAAAGAAAAATGCACTGGCTCTGACATTAGGGGTCTTGGCGCTGGCGTCAGACGACGCCCATCTGGCTCCTTGTTTGAGTCAGGGATGACAATGGGGATAGCTCAGATGGAGGCGTCGGCACTGGAGTGGGCACCAGGGAAGGTCAAGGTGGCAAGACTTGTACCACTTCAGATCCATCAACGGATCAAAGGAGCCCAACTGGGACCATGGTGAACCCGCCAGCGGCAGACCAGTAGGGGCCCCTCCTGAGCCTGTGGGGCCAAACGGCGATCCTGCAGGGAGAGGCCGCTCAAAGATGAGATGCATGGCCTCATACAATTCTCATAACTAGGCGGGTCACTTCAGCTCCCAGAAACTCTGGGAGGTGCGGAGACAGTCAGGCGCAGGTTCCGCCACAGAACTGGGCCTCGAATGCCAATGCTCCCTTGTCACTCCAGATAACTTCAGCTGATGTGGTGAAGTTGAAGATCTCTTCAACTTCTTGCTCTTTTTATGCTGTGGGACTTACCCGATTTCCCGGACGACTTCGACTGCCAGGACGAGCACCTGGAATGATGCGAATGATGTTAGGACCTTCCTTTTGACCAAGATCTTGAGCATCGTGGCGTCGCACTGTGAGGACCTTGAGGGACCACTCTCTCAAGGCCTTAGGTTGCATGGCACAGCAGTCAATGCAGGCCTTTCCATTGTGGTGACACTCCAAGCACCAGAGACACACCAAGTGCGGGTCAGTCCCCAACATCTGTCAATAACAGGCACCACCTAGTTTAAACCCAGCTTTCATAGCGGACATCCTGACACACCAGTAGACAAGGGGCCAGCTGTATCAAACATTTTTGCGATGGCTGTTTGCGATTGCAAAAATGCATTTTGGTATGTATCAAGTCCAATTTGTGATTCGGTAACTTGTTACTGAATCGCAAATTGGATTTGCAACTACATACCGATTCGGTATTATGAAGGGGCGTGTCAAGGGCGTCCCTTACTAATACCCAATCGCAGAGGTATGTATGATTGTTTTGTGACGGTGAATGCGGTCGCAAAACAATCGCAGTTACCACCAATTTCAAATTGGTGGTAACCCATTCGCAAAGGGGAAGGGGTCCCCAAGGGACCCCTTCCCCCTTTGTGAATGTATGCAAAAACATTTTTTAAGAGCAGGCAGTGGTCCCATGGACCACTCCCTACTCTTAAAAAATGAAAGGAAAACTTTTCATTTTTCTTTTTTAAACACATCCCGTTTTCCTTTATGGAACTGCTTTGTTTAAAAGCAGTCACAGACATGGTGGTCTGCTGAGTCAAGCAGGCCACCATCCCTGTAATTGCAGCCATTTGCAGCCTACCTCATGAATATTAAATAGGTAGGTCCATTTGCGAGCCCTTGGAGTTTTATATATTCCAATAGCGATTACTTAATTGCAATTCGTCAAAAATCGCAATCTGGTAATCGCTATTGGGAAACTTGATACATCTTGCCCAAGGTCTCGAACAAAATCTCAACAGTCAGAAGAGGGCCAGTCAAAAAAGACTTGGAGTAGCTCTTCCGTGATCTGCGCTCACTGGTGTGGAAAGAAAATAACTGATGTTAGTGCACTGAGCTGGCAACTATATGGGAGCCCTAAATGTCACTTCTGGCATGGTCAACACCTTGTGGAGCCGAACAACGCCACCTCCCGGGGCGTTGGAGATTGCTCATGAAAAAGTTTGGGATCCTGTATTACGCCTGGGGGTTATTTTGTGGAAAGAAATCTGCGGCTAGACGTCTCTAGCATATATATTGTTCTATTTCTGTATACATCCCCTCCTTGTTGTGTAAAACGTTCACAATTATTTGAGATTTTAGAGACTTTGACCTCACACAGACGTTCCCTGTGACAGTGAATCAGTACCTGCCTTTCCGGTATAGACTTCAGACTGCTCAATTGTCCTTCCTTCTTATTCGTGGCTTTAATTACCCATTTTTTGCCACAGTCATTTTTTGCGACTTTTATATATAGTGTTACCTTTGCTCAGAGTATTAGAGCACTTTACAAGAGAACCAGAGCATGGTACACATTTTTTAGGCACTGGGAGAATAAGCGTTTTGTCCAGAATCAAAGAACGTGTTGCCAAGATAAAGATTCAAACCTGGTTACCCAGCTCCATCTTTAGCCAAAAGACAAATTTCAAATTTTCTCTGCAGATTGGCCATTATACTTAGATTCATTATTTGGTTGCAGTCCTCCCTCACTTTAGTGCTCGGTAAGCTTTCAGACATTGATAATTGTACTTTGGCAGCTATACTACACTATCATGCTTCTCTGTGCTCCGATCTGTCTTCTTATAATCTGTAGTTCTCACTTAACCTTTTGACCACCTGGTGAACAGAGCCAGTTCCAACCATTATGGGGTCTAGCTTAGTATGAACTTTACTGCACTTCACCAGTTGAGCTACCCAGACCACCAGATCCAGCAACAAATCTTGAAACATTTTAGGTTTGTTAGTGTTGGGAATGGAGATGTAAGTTTTTTTTTATAACATCAGAATGCCTGTGAGACAAGTTATAGGACAGGAGGCAAAGTTGAGAAAAATCACTTCTGTCTAAGAAAACAGCACAGTGCCATAGGTCTCCCGCATTGTGTGTCTCTGTTGTATAGAGCTTTAGCAAACTAGTAAATGTGTGCAATAGAAAAGTGCATTTCTGTGTTTGTGAGTGTGTAGCGCAGTTTTGCATAGAAGGTCATACACTGGAGTGCCAGTCTTTTACGTCTTCTACTTTTTATAATCAGCTTGCTTCATCTTCAACCATTACAATCAGTCAGGACAACCCATAATGAACACCCAGCTTTCTTAATTCTGTATATTGTGTGCACTGGATACTAACAGTGGGTAGCAATGTATTTACCTGTGTTTTTATGAAGCACTGGACTCTGCTGATTAGCTGCCTGAGGGAGCTAAAGAGGGGAATAAAAAAATTGTGCTATTGCAATGAACACAATAGTTTTCAGAGGGACCCAATGCCTCAATCGGCATTTATTACAATTGCGATGGAGGAATAGGGGTGGTAAAGTCTTACAGGGGGGATGCCTCATGGAAATCCTTCAGCCAGTCATCAGCTGCAGGACTTAAGCCAAACCTATGCATATATACGGCAGGATGGGACTAAAGAGACAGAACATGTAGATGTGAAGTATCCAGAAGGATAAGCTACCTCATTACAAGGAATAGGCAGAGAGGAAGAGGTGCGCCTTCAGTTTCCAGCGTAATTGTGATGGGATTCAAGTGGGTGGAGTAGTAGCTGCATAGGGGTCGTGGTGATAAGGGCAAAAAGCTTTAGATAAGAATAATCCTCAATGACGATAGGAAGGATGAGTGGATGATTCATCCTCGGGGTGTAGAGGCTAAAATGTAGTATACCGCGTTGAATTTAATCTTGAGATTTTTTAGAGGACATCTAATAAGCAGTGTCCACTTCCCTTAGAGGATCAGCAGAGGGCGAGCCATCTTCTTTTCCACATCATACTTTCTTATTTTCTCTCATCCATCTCCCTACCCACGTAGGGTCAGAGGCCCACAAGAAAATAATATGCTTAGTCTTATATTATTGTTGGTCTTGTTTGCACCATACACTATGTTATATACAAGAGTTGGACCTGCTGGTGGGGTTATAGGTCTGGGATTCTAGCAGAAATATAAATCTATTCTTAGATACCACAATGGCTTATTTATGTTTGTTTGTGCAGCTCAGATGGGAGTTGGCGAGGGAAAATCCATCGGACAGTGGTATGGACCGAACACGGTGGCACAAGTGCTCAAGTAAGTTTTTTGTTATTCTCTGCGTCTTCATTCTAGCCGAAGACTTAACTTATAGAGAAATATAAACGCAACAGGTCAGAGTTTATGTGTAGCCTGCCATAGGGTCTTAGGACTTCATATGCATATCCTGTAAAAACAGAAGAACACCTAACAGCACTGTTTCCTGGGCACAAAGCATATGAGCACGACACAGCATCACACAAATAAAGTATAAGAACTCAACAGTACACACTACCTTGGGATGAGGAGCGCTGTTATATATGTTCTTGTGATCTCCCCTCCAAGCACCTATGTGTAAGATTAGCAACTAAAATCTGCTGGCATACTTATGTAGTACATGTACATATGGTGGAGACAGATTACTTTACAGTGATTTATTCTTGGGACAGAACAGGTGCAAACATCCCAACCAATAAGTCTTAATGCTTCACAATGGCCCACAAACCAAGACAAGGCAGTTCACATCAACCAACACCTGAAACCGGCCACCCCAAAGCATCCCTCACATGAGGACTGAACAATGCACAACATTCCATGCATGGAACCTTAGCACTACTTATCACTGCTATCCGGCTCAGGAGAAAGGGCACACAGTGCTAACATATGTGTGGGGACCCAGCATCCATAGTAACATGTGAAGATGCTTGGTCAGCAAACATCAGAATGGCATGGTGTGGACAGACCCATTGTATACCATACAGCTTAACTGCATGATACCCTACAGCACCACTTGTTATCAGAAACATTGACTAATGGAGGTCCGAACGTCATCCCTCTCTCTATTATAATCTGTTTCTTATCAGTCTTTCCCTGCCCTGCCTCTTATAATGGCATCTTCTCTTTCACCTTCCAATCTCTTTCTTGATTTCTCTTCTCCTAGGAAGTTGGCAGTTTTTGATTCTTGGAGCCAGCTGGCAGTCCACATAGCCATGGACAACACTGTGGTTATAGAAGATATAAGTAAGTAGAGTTCCGGGAGGGGGTTGGTTTACGTTTGGGTCAACTTTGTACAACTTGTTAGGCTTTATAATAAACTCTTACTTGTAAATGGAAGTTCTTTTTCATAATGAATACTTTGATTTGACTTCACATTTACTTACATGTATGTTTGTTTATATATATATATATATATATATATATACATATATATATGTTCAATGGCATGTGTAGCTGCAGGTACACATGCTGTGCACCGTTCCTGCCATCTAGTGTTGGGCTCAGAGTGTTACAAGTTGCTTTTCTGCGAATAAGTCTTTTCGAATCACGGGACCGAGTGATTCCTCCCTTTCGGCTCCATTGCACATGGGCATCGACTCCATCTTAGATTGTTTTCTTTCCGCCATCGGGTTCGGACGTGTTCCTCTTCACTCCGTGATTTGAATCGGGAAAGTTTAACAAATCATTGAAAATCCGTCTGTATTGTTGCGTTCGGGACCGGTTTTCTATCGATACATCAGCACCGAAGAGACAACCGCTTCGGCAGCCCTTCGGGGCTTCCGCACCCAACCGAGGCCTGGTCGACCCGACCACACCGGTCGTCGAAGACTCATGGACCAGACCCCCTTCCGTTTCTGTCCGACGTGCCACAGCAAGTATCCCTATACAGACCAGCATTGGGTCTGTAATCTGTGTTTGTCACCGGAACACAGAGAGGATACCTGTGAGGCCTGCAAGGATTTCGGTCGAAGAAGACCTTGAGAGATCGACGAGCAAGGCGCTTGCAGATGGCATCGAAATCGACACAACACCTCGACGTCAAGGAGGAAGAGATGGCTATCTCGATCCAGGGTTTGGAATCAGACGACTCCGACGGAGACCGACCACCAACGGCAGGACAAAAAGTGAGTACGCCTGCCCCGACCCAGCCCCAAAGTCAGTCAAAAAACAGAAGGCCTCGGGAACGCCACTGCCGGAAGGCCATGGCTCAACCCACAAGAAAAGCGGTGAACAAATAACATCTTCGGCACCAAAAAAGGCCAAGATCTTGCCGAAGTCTTCCGACTCGGGTCGAGAAACCGGCATAGAAAAGTCTCGACATCAATTGGTCGAATCGAATAAGCCTCGAAAGAGCCTCTCGGAGCCGAGACCAACCATAACCATGGGTGTTTCGGTACCGAAAAACTGGCTTCGGAGCCGAAAAAGACTTCTTATACAGAAGAACATGGGCTCTCCCAACAACTTAAAGAGAGGCACAGGTTTGAGCAGGAGCTGGATATGGAGGAGCTTGATCAAATTCAACCAAGGTTACGAATACGAATCCAGAAGGACACTGGGAAAATTCAAACCATCCCTCCGCTCAAGTTTAAAAGAAAATTGGCTTTTCACTCAGAGACTGAAACTGAGCAGCCAAGAGCAAAGGTGGTTAGAGAAAGGTCACCAATTCCACATTTCACACCAGAGATGTCGCCACCACACTCGCCACAAGGGACAAGGTCACCAGTTGGCACACCAACTGCACAGTCACCCACACATACTGTGCAGACGCAGGCCGATGCAGATCCCTGCGACCTATACGACCCACCAGTTTCAGACAACAGTCCTGAGTGTTATCCTTCAAAGCCATCTCCTTCAGGGGATAGCACATCCTACACGCTAGTACTAGCCAGGACTGCGACATTCCATAATGTCACGATGCACTCAGAACCAGTGGAGGATGACTTTCTTTTCAATACACTGGCGTCCACGCATGCGTCATATCAAAGCCTGCCAATGTTACCAGGCATGCTTAAGCATGCACAACAGGTCTTTCAAGAACCGATCAAGGGAAGGGCCATTACACCGCAGGTGGAGAAAAAATATAAACCTCCCCCATCGGACCCTGTGTTCATTACACAGCAGCTCCCTCCGGACTCTGTTGTAGTGGGAGCCGCAAGAAAGCGGGCAAATTCACAGTCGTCAGGGGATGCGCCACCCCCTGATAAAGAAAGCCGTAAATTCGACGCAGCAGGGAAAAGAGTGGGATCGCAAGCGGCCAACCAGTGGCATATAGCCAATTCACAGGCCCTCCTCGCCCGTTACGACCGAGCACATTGGGACGTAATGCACAATATTATTCAGCATTTACCAAAGGAACATCAAAAACGGGCTCAACACGTGGTGGAGGAGGGACCGGCCATCTCCAACAACCAAATCCGTTCTGCACTGGACTCTGCCGATACAGCAGCACGAACTGTAAACACAGCAGTTACCATCAGGAGGCATGCATGGTTACGCAGTTCTGGTTTCAAACCAGAAATACAGCAAGCTGTGTTAAACATGCCGTTCAACCAGCAGCAACTGTTTGGGCCGGAGGTGGACACTGCAATAGAAAAAATGAAGAAGGACACAGACATGGCCAAAGCCATGGGCGCGCTCTACTCTTCCCAGTATAGGGGAACATTTAGGAAGCCACAGGGTTTAGACAGCAACCCTCAGAGCCATCCACCTCCCAAACAAAACCCACCTACCAGTCTCAGTACCAGAGAGGGGGGTTTCGTGGTTCATTCAGGGGACAATACCCAAGAGCAAGGGGAAAAGTTCAGCCTGCCAAGCAGACCCCCAGTAACAAGCAGTGACTTCAATGTCACACTTCCCCAACACACATCACCAGTGGGGGGAAGATTAACAAAATACCACAAACATTGGTCAGACATAACCACGGACACATGGGTTCTATCAATTATCCAACATGGTTACTGCATAAAGTTCACCCATTTCCCTCCAGATGTTCCCCCAAAGACGCACAAACTGTCAGCACCACATCTAGACCTACTACAAATAGAGGTGCAAGTACTATTAACAAAACAAGCCATAGAACTAGTACCACACCATCAAAAAGGAACAGGGATTTACTCCCTATATTTCCTTATTCCCAAAAAAGACAAAACACTAAGACCAATTCTAGATCTCAGGACGTTAAACCTCTTCATCAAATCAGATCATTTCCTCATGGTCACCCTACCAGATGTAGTTCCCTTGCTAAAACAGGAATAATACATGGCAACACTGGATTTAAAGGATGCGTATTTCCACATACCCATCCATCCATCTCACAGGAAATACCTCAGATTTGTCATACAGGGCAAACATTACCAATTCAAAGTATTGCCCTTCGGGATAACAACAGCGCCCAGAGTATTTACAAAATGCCTCGCTGTAGTAGCAGCTCATATAAGGAGACATCCCATGCATGTATTCCCTTATCTCGATGATTGGATAATAAAAGCCAACACTCAACAACGGTGTCAAAGTCACACGGAATATGTAATAGATACTCTACACAAACTAGGGTTTTCTATAAACTACCAAAAATCTCACTTGCAACCATCCCAAATACAACAATACTTGGGAGCCACGCTCAACACGCAAAGAGCAATTGCCACTCCAAGCCCACAAAGAGTTCAATCGTTTCAAAATATAGTGTCAAGCATACAACCAAACCAACAGTATACAGTCAGGTTTGTAATGAAACTACTAGGCATGATGTCCTCATGAATCGCTATTGTCCCAAACGCACAGCTACACATGCGGCCCTTACAACAGTGCCTAGCAAAACAATGGACGCAGGCACAGGGTCAACTTCAAGATCTAGTGTTGATAGACCGCCAAACACACTCTTCGCTTCAGTGGTGGAACCCTGTAAATTTAAACAAAGGGCGACCATTTCAAGACCCAGTGCCTCACGCCATTATTACAACAGATGCTTCCATGATTGGGTGGGGAGCACACCTCAACAATCACAATATACAAGGTCAATGGGACAATCAACAAAAACAACTTCACATAAATCACTTAGAACTACTAGCAGTCTCCCTAGCACTAAAAGTTTTTCAACCCCTTCTAGTCCACAAACACATTCTTGTCAAAACAGACAATATAACAACAATGTACTATCTAAACAAACAGGGACACACACACTCATCACAAGTATGCCTCCTAGCACAAAAAAATTGGCATTGGGCAATTCACAACAACATTCGCCTAATAGTGCAATATATACCAGGCATTCACAATCAGTTAGCCAACAATCTCAGTCGAGATCACCAGCAAACTCAGGAGTGGGAAATACATCCCCAGATTCTACAAGATTACTTCTACCGCTGGGGTACACCAGACATAGATCTGTTTGCAACAAAACGCAAAATGCCAAAACTTTGCATCCAGGTGCCCACACCCTCAGTCACGTGACCAAGGCTGCAGTGTCAGCCGAAACGCGTTGTGCTTTGATTAAATATGGCTTTCACTCTTCCTGAATCCTGAGCGTGCTAATTTTATTTTATTTTGGTAGAAATATATATATATATATATATAGAGAGAGAGAGAGAGAGAGAGAGAGAGAGAGAGAGAGAGAGAGAGAGAGATATATATATATATATATATATTTATTGAAAACAACAAAGATTAAAGTGACATTATAGTTAGGTAAAAATGTCAGTTACGATATAACATTTTAAACTAAAAACACCTAAATTCACCAGTTATAGTCAACTGAAGTCATTCTAACTCACACCATGAAGTAACTATACCTCACGCCCCATCATGTTGTCATAAATTATGTCTTTTTTAGATGTCATAAGTGATGATATCAATGCTGTCATTGAACATGTTATGAGTGAAGTAATGTGTGACAATACAAACAGTACATGGCTAGGACCCACCACTACAGCCAGGGAGTCAGGGTACCCCTACGCTTCACCCTTCTGCTTTCTAAAACATTTTGTAGGTTACAAGAACCGAGTCCCAACACAGCAGCCACAACTTTTTCTTTAGGTTGAACTAGGCAATCTGATCGCATGGTATGAGCTTGCGGCACCACAGATCTCTGCAGTGGATCCACAATGGTACAGTGGTATGAAATATACACTTTCTGGGTACAGTTCTAGTTTTCTGCCAAATTTGGAATAATTCAGTTCAGCTGTTTTTTCTGAATCACTGTTTCATGAGGAAAATGTATTTTGGGACCCAACCTTTCCTGCACTTGACAGAGCCCTCTGAAACCTTCCAGGAAGGAGCTGAGGTGAGTAATACTGTTTTTTGGAAAGTTTACTGAAGATTTTTTAAATGATGCCAGGGTTATCAGCAAAGCAAATATGCATTTGCTATGGAAATGTGGTCCTAACCATAACAGCCACAGGGTAATATATATGTAACAACAACATTCAAAATGCTTCTCTGGGCCAACACCTGCCTCCAATCCACAAGCAAAACAGTGTTCTTGTTGTTACCAATGGTATCTCCAAATCCAATTCAACATTATCCTTAGCTTAATTGATTTCCTGTTGCTTAGCTTGTAAATGTTCTAGAAAATCCACTCCCAGAGTTGCAGGCTTCTGATATGAGCCTTATCAGAATACACTGCTCCCGAAGACACTGTTAGAACCGTATGAGCTATGGTCTCAACTTTCCCATTCCATTTTCACAAAGCAGATAAACTAATAACTTATTGGTCATGCATGTAATAAACGTAGAGCCATAGAGTAAGTCTGAGTGTTCTATTGCTCAAGCATATGTGAGCCCTTCTCGCGCATTTGTACTGTATTAGCTTTATGCATATCTTAAACACAGTGAAGCAAAAGCTAGCTTTCTGTTTATCTCCCTTAATCTAGCTAAAAGACAATATTGGTTTCGACAGAATGACGTCCACTGTTACAATGCATTCTAGTTTAGAAATGTAAGGTTGAAAGGGGAAGCTTTAATAACAAGTTGGTTATTGTCTTCAAATGTTATATACTCAACTTCACGCAAACAAACTCTGATCTCTTATGCAATCATTTCTTGATAGGATCTTTTAATATGGCGGAAACCAGTAACAAACCTCGAGTAATACTCACATAACTCAATAAAATCCCAGATTTCTTTTTCATTATTCTTAGGGCATACATCAACATTTATATTATGCAGCAAATCATTTTGTTGCATTCATGCCATGAGATTGATATGATGCCCAAGAGAGTCTACATTTTGTGTAAAAAATGCACTGTCATACCCCTGTGACTTAAAATACTAAGGCCCTCATTGCAACCTTGGTGGGCCCCACAACTCCCCTTTCCGCAAGCCTTTTCATGGCAGTTCTTACCGCCATGAAAAGGCTGGCGGGAGGGGGACTCGTAATCCCCTGGGCAGCGCTGCAAGCAGCGCTGCCCTGGGGGATTTAAACCGTCGGGACCAATGTGGCGGGAAACCACCTGTCCTGGCAGTGCGACCGCGGAGGGTCGTAATTCCCCTGGAAGCACCGCCAGCCTGTTGGCGGTGCTTCCTCCAAAACAGCCCTGGCGGTCAAAGACCGCCAGGGTTGTAATGACCCCCTAAATCTTTACACAGGATCACATTATATTCTAATTCAGTTTTGTAAAAGACAGCATTATCCTGAATGGTGAAAATACTCATAACATAACTGAACAATGGAAACAACAACTATAACGATGAGCATCAAATGGCAGCACAAAAGTTTCTATCTACCTGGATTTTTCCAATAGTAATTTTTAATGGTAGGCAGACTGCAAATCAATTAGGGAAAAATATTTAATTTCACTTTTTTGCACCAATAGTTTTTAGTTCAAGCGTAAGCGTACAACCTTTTGTATACTTTTAAGTATAGTTCTTCTGTAGGCTTCCAGCTACTTCATTTGTTAGTTTCAGTGTCATTTAAAAATCCTTGCCTGCTAGTGGTCAGTCATGCCTCTTTGTCCCACCTTCTTCTGTGTGGGAGCAGGGACCACCTACTGTATAATGACACTTTGTTCTCTTTATTTGGCCTGTAGGGCACTTTCTTTTACTTTCTTTCCTGCTCCTGTCCAGGGAAACTTCCCTTTTCATTTGCAGAGCATTCTTGCTCTGAGCTTAGCTGTAAACAAGGATTTTCTTTACTAAGTGTGCCTGCCTAGAGGATCACTTGTAATTGCTTATAGTCTAGGCACCCAGCTCTACCAGGGTTCTGCAATCCTTAGAGACAGTTCCCACTTCTGCTCCATACTGGGATGCTACTCGCAGCTCCATCAGTGCACCTCAGTTCACACACTCCAAGTCCTCAACTGTGCCAGTGCCAGAACCCCACATAAGCTGTTTGCCAGAGCACCTCAGTTCTTGCAGTCAGTGCACACTGATGTTCCAGTACTGAAACCTTGCACGCAGCTCCATCAGTGCACCTCAGTTCACACGCTCCAAACCCTCATCCGTGGCCTTGCCAGGAACCCCAGGCATGCTGTCTACCAGAGCACCACAGTTCTTGCAGTCAGTACACTCTGCTGCTCCAGTACTGGGACCTCGGGTGCAGCTCCATCAGTGCACCTCCGTTCACGCGCTCCAAGCCCTCAGCCATGCCAGGAACCCCATACACGCTGTCTGGCAGAGCATCTCAGTTCTTGCAGTCAGTACACTCTGCTGCTCCAATACTGGGACCTCGGGCGCAGCTCCACCAGTGCACCTTCGTTCACACACTCCAAGACCTCTGCCATGCCAGTGCCAGGAACCCCATGCTCACTGTCTGCCAGAGCACCTCAGTTCTTGCAGTCAGTACACTCTGCTGCTCCTGTACTGGGACCTTGGGCGCAGCACCATCAATGCACCTCTTTTTGCACGCTCCAGGCCCTCAGATGTGCCAGTGCCAGGAACCCCGCGCACGCTGTCTGCCAGAGCACCTCAGTTCTTGCAGTCAGTACACTCTGCTATTCCAGTAATGGGATTTTGGGCACAGCTCCTTCAGTGCACCTCAGTTCTACCCTGGTGAGGTCACTTCTTTTCCTATACTAGGACCCGCTCACATATAGTTCCATTACAGCAGTTCAAAACTCAGCCAGCGCACCTTAAGTCTAACACACAATGTCACTATTGATGGGAACCACCACAGCGCCACCAGAATCCATCAATTCCAACATTCAGTGCACATTTCTTCTCAGTACTAAGGCTCACACAAACGCCCTTCAGGACTCCTCGCTTCTGTGGTTCAGAGACAATGCCACTCCCATGTTGGGCCCCACTTGCAGCTTCACCAGGGCACCTCCCGGCTAATACTTGGCAACACTGGCACGCCAATAAAAGGGTCCACACATAGCTCCATTAACATAACTCACTTCTGACTTTGTGTGCCCATTACTGTTCCTGTACTGCAGCCCACATACAACTCTGTCAGTAGACCTCAACTCTTACCTGCACTGCCCCATTACTCCAGTACCAGGAATTACATTGTGCTCCGTTTCTCATTCCACAATGGCTGCCTTTCTGTTATTCCAGCACTAGGCCGGGACACAACTCTGTCTATACCACCAATCCTGATCAGAAGCACCCCAATTTTGTATTGGGGTCCACATACAACTCTGCTAATGCACCTTCTGCTGTTCTGCAGTGCCTCCTGCTGCTCCACACTCTGACTTCAGTTTGGACGTGGGGGAGCCAATTAAATCTATTCTTAGCTGCCATCTTTATTTGTGAGGGTCTGTTTCACCTATCTCACTCTGTTCTTTCCTCTACTCAGTTTACTCTCAATGTTTTCTTTCTCGCCCACTTTTCTCTTTCCAGCTCTTAAAATCCATACTTTAATAGTTTTGCTCTTTCTTTCAACTGTTTATTTCTACTCCTCTTCTTCTTTTTTATTTCCCTTTTCATCTTGCTACCTCCTCTTCCAAACTTGCAAAAACGTGGTTGTTTCTTTCCTCTCTTTTTTCATCAGCCATTCATTATTTCACTATTTTTTTTCTCTTCCCTTCATTCTTTCTTTGTGGTGTTAGAGTTGAGCAAGTGCTCTGACCTGTTGTATTCTCTGTGGGCTTTTAAACACACCATCTCTTGCTATTCGTTCCTGAGTGTGCTTGTTTGAAATGCTTCATTTTTATTGGCGCATTTTGTGAAATGTTCCTACTTTGTGTGCTGAGTTCCCTCCCTGGCGATTTCACTAAGTGAACATTTTTGTTGGCCATTACACTACGTCACACTCCCTCCTGTTACAACGTGTGATGGCCCCTCCTCTGGTTTCGGTTTGCCTTTCATCCCAGCCGCGATCCTTTTTAGACATTCACGCAGGGAGGCAATAACTCTTGCGCTCACGCTCATGGTGGCTTTGAATTGGCTCTCTTCTGTCAACTGTTTTACTTTTCATTTTCAAGTTATGTGGCAAGAAAAGTCCAGTTAGGAATTTACAACACTAATAGCTCTAACTGAAGCAAATACAAGACCCATTGCATTACAAATGCTTGTTATATTCTTGGCAGAGAACGATAACCAACATGGATTTTTTTTTATTAGGAGATCTTAATTACGCACAGAAACATAGCCTCAAGATCTCTGTTTGGCAGACACTGTGGAGGCAACCTACTCAAAGGAATCAGTTTGTTCAGTGAGACTATCTTTACAAAGTTGTTCTAAGTGTAATTTCACTTGATCGCACATACTCAATGTTATGTTTGTAACTTTATGGCAAACCGCCATCCTTTATTGATTCATTTTAGAGTAATTTTCATACCCTGTTGCACATCATAGATTGTTTTTGGAAGACTCTTTCGCTGATCCCTTAAATAGACTTCTAATTGGCAATGTCTGTAACTGACATTATTAATGTCCATATCTGATCTCAAAACCCATGCCCAACTTACCCTAATCTTTACAGCTTTTTAATCTATAACCTTTCTCTGTAGTAGAGAACTTGGTATTAATTATCTTATCTTGTACTTCACAGCATCACAAAAATCCCCCAGCATGTCCATCCCATTCTCCCCCAATGCAAATAGTTCAATATTTGGTGATCACAAATTTAATTTGGGCTGTTTTTCACGAAATAACCATCTGGGATTATGGTACAAGGTAACCCAGAATCTTCAGTCACTTTGAGGTAGGCCCAGTATTAAACATACACACAGGGATTGGTGGAGATGCCTGTCTTTTCATCCTCCTCAGACGTTTGGCAGCCTTTCATACATTTGACCCCAGTAAGCTTCTGTACAGTCTGGAGCACTGCCGGAGTTTTCAAGGCTTGGTTTTGAGTTGATTTGTGTCCTTTCTAACACATTGCAACCAACTAGTGAAGAATGGCAAACACATCTCTGACTGTTAACCAATGCCCTGTGGGGACCCCCAGGGTCCCATATTAAGCTCTACCCTCTTCAGTTAGTATCTTTA
The DNA here is from genome assembly GCF_031143425.1 of Pleurodeles waltl. NCBI lineage: Eukaryota > Metazoa > Chordata > Amphibia > Caudata > Salamandridae > Pleurodeles > Pleurodeles waltl. Next base: position 337,805,119 of record NC_090450.1, on the reverse strand, counting down.
GCCTGAGGAAATAGGTTTATACATCCATCATTATGCAGATGATACACAATTCTATAGCAGAACCTCCTCCATACAGGATATACAGACCCTCCGCCCCAACCTTACCACACTCAAGCATTGGATGTCTGACAATTACTTACACCAAATACATCCCACCCTTCCACAGAACCAGAGACAGTTTTGGCTGTAAGCTGCTTAACAAACTCAGAGGAGGGTTCCGAACCCCTGCTGGCTGTTTCTTTGACTCTCTGGAATTTAGCCTTGACCCCTCGCATTCTGTCTTCGTGCATATATACAACATTGCAAGATCTGCCATTTTTCACTTTTACCACCTTTAACAAATAAAAAAATTACTGTCACCAACCCAGCTGGAAACTCCTGTCACATTGAAATTTTTGAATGCCATACCTGATGGCATCCTGAAATCCTCTTTGGCCCATATGGAGGTAGCTGTTCACTTTATTGTTCATCTTCTTTCTTCCACGAGGAAATTTGACCACATCACACCCATTCTTCAGTAGCTCTTCTGGCTCCCCATTGATAAAAGCAAAACATTTGAAATCAGATACCTTGCAAGCAAAAAAATATATCTGCTTTATCTCACTAATCTTACCATAATCACTGGAGGTCAAGAAAGCCTGAGCAGTTGAGACTCGCCTCTCCTTTGAATGTACAATTTGAAAGACTCCAAGGCTTTCAACCTAGCTTTTTATTGAGCTGTTTTATCTCTTTCAAACTCCCTGAGATCCAAATTGCACCAACCATCCAGATATTCTGTAAATAATTGCGAAAGCTAAAAATGAATTTAACATCCCTTTCTTAAATCTCAACCTACCTGAGGACTCTCTTCACCCACACCATTAACATTTCTAACTTGTTATTGTTTTTCCTTATTGGAGCGGCTGCCATGTTTCACACTGATTTATTTCTTGGCTAAGTATCCTAGTAGCTAACTGCAATCAAGTGTTCAAGTGGTATATAAAACTGAAAAACAAATACATAAATTTGTTAAGTACAGTGCTGGAGAGGAATACATTATATTTATGGGCTACAAATTAAACACAGGTATGTCAGGGATCCTCACCTTTACAAAAGAAGATATTGAAAAAAGTATGTAAATCTACTGTAGGTGATGGCTGAGAATCTTTTAGAGGATTAGACAATAACACTTGTTTTGTCCAGCATATTTTCTTGAATTTCTTGAAGAGATGAAAGATTGCTTCTGCTAAATGAGCACTGAAATAAATGGGTTATTAACTGAAATCCTTCCCATAGTGAAAAACAGCAGATTTTGCATTAAAGTGGATAACGCAGACTTAAGGATAGTGTATTACAACATATGCATTTCTTGTATTAGCATTAACATTCTTGTATACTCCACACTTCTTGAGTGAGCAAATAACAAATGAGTGTTCCAGTGCTGGGGTTATGCAGTTGAGTAAACAGGGGAGCATAGAAAATATATACATTGAGATCTAAACTTGTAAGAGGGTAGGGAGGAAAAGAATAAAAACCAGAGGAGGAAAAAAAATTGATCTTTGAAGACAGTTGTTTTGCATGTATGAGAGGGGCTTACTTGTAGGCGGTGGGTGTAGGAAATTGCTGTGTTGATTGACTGGTGTTGAGAATGTCTGGTGGAGCAAAAAAAGGTTGCATTGCGAGAGAAATGGTAATACTTTGTTTTTACAAGCCGCGGAACAGATTGATGCGCATGATTCATCTAATAGTGAGGATTTATTTAATATTAGAAAAGTGCTCTTCCATTTGTGAAGGGTATTTGAGTTGATTATTTTGTAACGTTTGGTGACCGAATGCCCAGATTTGATCAGTGGTTTGGGGCATATCAAGTGTGGGTCTATCATTGGCAGATCTCTGTTACAGACCCACACTTGGTTTGTTTGTGGTGTGTGGAGCCGGGCAACTACTCAAAGACCTACAAGGACTGCCGGGTGATGAATCTGAAGGTGCCAAGGGAATGTTCCCTGTAGCTCCTTGCCACCCGACTTCAGACAACACTGCAACACAACTCCAAGACCTGTATTGACTGCCGGGTCATGAATCCATAGGTGCTAAGGGAATGTTCCCTGAAACTCTTCCCCATTTGACTTCGGACGACACTGTGGCGTTCTTGATCCTGGCCATGCGAAAGGTCCCCGAACTGTTTATGGAGCCGCTCCTAAAGATCGTCGGCGCAATCAAAATAGCTGGATAAGTCCTTCAAGCACAAGTAGTCGAAGCAACCTTAGATTTTTCCATGACAGTCCAAGTCAACAGACTCAGTGAAGTTAAGACAGCACCGTTTGGGGCTTTGCTGTTCCGTGGACACTGTGCCTGGGTCTGCTCTGCGTCTCCCAGAGTTTCCTAGAAATGAAGCAAATTTTCTGAGGCCATGCACGTTGTATGTGGGCAGCCGGACCCCTCTGGAGCACCTCTGAAGCACCTCTGGAGCCCATGGGTTTGGAGGGGTGCACCCCTTCTGGATTCCCATTGGCAGGTTTGCCCCCGGTACCAGTTGGGCACCATGGATTGGGTGTTGAATACATAGCGACTCCACCAGTGACACCGCAACCTTCCTTGGAGCCCACTCCAGTGTCATTGTTCCTGTTGCTGCCAAGGCCCCGCAGACAGCTTGGTGGTGCAAGCCTCCACCTCCAGAATCAACCCCCACGCATTCCCTACCACTCCACCGGATAGGGAATCCAAAAGGCTTGGATAACTTTAGCAAGAGAATGTTTACTTCCACCAGCCCAGCACTGCGGTCAGGGAACATCACATACCTTCTGAGCCAATACACACACACTGTGTAGGACTCAGTTGTGCAAGTGCTGCCTATGCCTATCACCATCAGAGATGGACTGGGCATGAATGACTCAATGGGTAGAGTGATTGCATCATTGTTGGCCCTTCAACGCGACACCTGTTTGAGAACACTGCCTTTTCATGGATGTCACATTTTTCCCCATGGACATGCCCTTTGATGGCTCTCACCTTTTTGGTGAAAAGGGAAGCTGAACGCTGGAGCGCTTTAAAGACAGCAGAGCTACGGCCAGGTCTTTGACCTCTCCTTGGCCCCCCAACAACCCCATTCTCCATTTTGCCCTTTTCCTGGCTTTAGTAGGGGCTACCAACTGCATCCTTTCTGCTCAGTCACCAAGGCCAACAGGCTTTCCAGCTTTTTCATTGTCAAGGCCATGGTTTCCAAAAACCACATGACAACACCAGCCAGTGGTCAGGCCTCACTCCCGCTGCAGCCTCAGCCTCAAAACTCCTTTAGCTCGCCCTTATACCAACACGGTGGTCCAGTGAGGGGCAGGATCTGCCTTTACCTGCCCACAGCATCGGACAAGTGGGCTCTACAAATTGTCCAGATGGGCTTCTCTCCCATTTCTGGAACCCCCCCCATTCATGCCACCCAATTACGACCAGCTGAGGGAGAACCATCTTTCCTTGCTACGTCAGGAAGTGTTGGCTGTTTTGGCCAAAGGAGCCGCTGAGAGGGTGCCTGCATCAGAAGTAGTTTGATATTCCTTCTACTGTCTTGTGCCCCAAAAGGACAGAGGCCTCTGCTCTATTCTAAACCTACACCTTCTCAATACTTTTCTGAAGAAGGAAAAATTTTAAATGACCACATTAACTCATGTCCTGTCTGCCCTGGACCTTGGAAACTGGATGGTGTCATTGGACTTGCAAGACACCTATTTCCACATCCCCTTCCTGCCTGCTCACAGATGTTACCTGCTGTTCACGGTGCGCCAAGAGCACTTTTAGTTCACTGTTCTCCCTTATGGTCTTACTAGCACCCTCGGGTGTTCAACAAGGTGATAGCTGTGGTTGCAGCACATCTGCGGCGGTCAGGGGGACAAGTCTTCCCCTACCTCGATGATTGGCTGTTTAAGGCCAGTTGTCCCTAGGCAGTCGTCTCCCACCACCAGACTATGTCAGACCTGTGTTAATTGGACTTCACTATCAACATTCCAAAGTTACACCTAACTCTCTCTCAGATGCTCCCTGTGCTGTTTTGGGGCTATCCCCGAGAGGCAAGACCAGGATATTCAGGCTATGAAACAGATGTTTCAGCCCCTATCTTGAATTTCAGTGAGACTGACTCTGAGGCTTTTGGGCATCATGGCATCTTGCATCCTGCTAGTGGCATGCCCATTGGCATATGCAGGCTCTGCAGTGAGACTTGAAGCTCCAGAGGGCACAGCTTCAGGAAACTCTCTTCACCCTGGTCCAGATCTCGGAAGTAACCATAAAAGACCTGAAGTGGTGACTGAAATACTGCAGGTGAGTCAGCGGCAAATACCTCGCCTTTCCCCAACCGGAGTTGACTGTAGTGACAGATGAGTCATTCTTGGGATGGGGTGGCCATATGGGAAAGGTGAAGGTGAGAGGACTGTGGTCTCCAGCAGGGAGTTGGAGCATCAGGTGATCTGATTGACATTAAAAGCCTTTCTTCCTTTGACCAGGAGAAGGCTGGTGCAGGTGTTCACAGACAATACCAAAAAATGAATACAGCCTGTTTTCATTAAGGAAATGTCCAAAAAACGTCCCTCCCAAATCCGGAAGCACAAATGCAAATTGTGACTCAGTAACAAGTTACCAAATCTCTTTTTGCATTTTTCTACATTTAAAAAAGCACGTTTTCAGAGGAAATGGTCTGATTCTGTAAATCGTCCGTTTACAACCAAAATTGCTTTGTATTTCTGGCCCCAGGTCCCTCAAAGGTCTTCAGCATATGTTTCCTCCAAAGCCATTTATCATGCCCCAGTGGGATCTCAACGTGGTCCTGGCCTTTATTATGTGTGTCCCTTTGAAGCTGCTACACAATTGCCCACTTTATTTGCTTAACATTTAGATGCCTTTTCTGGTGGCCATAACATAGGCCAAGAGGGTCACGAACTCCAGGCAGTATCTGTGCACCCTCCTTATACCACATTTTAACCAGACAAGCTGGTTACTTCCGAAGGTTGTGACACTTTTTCATGTAGGACAAAGTATCACCTTGACTACTTTTTTGCTCCACCCTACCCTTCTAAAAAAGAGGAGCTTCTCCACCATCTGGTCCCAAAAGGAGCATTGTTCTACCTTCTTTGTACAAAAGTGTTCCGGATGAACGATAAACTCTTTGTAGGGTATGTTGGGGGGAAGATTGGAAAGGCAGTACAGAAATGGACCATCTCACAATGGACAATGCTCTCTATAAAGATCTTCTACACACTGGCCAAAAAGCAATACCCTGAGGGGAGTCTATGTCCTGGACATCTGTCAGGCTGCAACGTGATCATCCTTACATCTGTTCACAAAACATTACTGTCTTGATGGTTAGGCCTATCGTGACAGGCATTTGCATGTTCCATCCTACAGACATTTTGGTCTAATCTGGTTTGCAGATGCACCTCTGGGAAAGTATCGCTTGGGTATCTATTCTAAGATAAGGAATCTGGTGCTAGATATTTCTATCAGATGAACACCTTACTTAACCTCCAGTAACACCTTATCTGGCAGCGACTCTCTCAGCAGTTTCTTTACTGACCCTCCCATCCTCACCGCTCTGTGAACTGATTTCAGTTTAGGGGACACCAAACTTGCTCGGCTGGGTGGGACTTTGTCGCTCAGCCTGCCCTGCAGGATACCCCTTGAGGGGCTGCCCACACATACCGGACAACAGTACTAAAACTGCACTGTATTCCCCGCAAAACGGCACACCAAACCTGCTCGGCTGGGGTGGGACTCCATTCCACAGCCTGCCTTACGGCATACTCCCTTGAGGGGCTGCCCACACATGTGGGACAGCAGCACTAAAAGTGCACTGCAGTCCTCACAGCTCGGATTGCACCTGGAAGCATGCCTAAGCCTGTCTTTGCCTGGAAGAGGCTGGGCTGGGCCAGTCCCCTTAATTGTACTGTATCATAGGTACTGTGTGTTTATTTGGTTACACTTCTTTCCACAAGTATATTTGACTTTCACTTGAGATATTATGGGGAAACGGAAAGTCCCAGAGGGTGTTCCTAATGCCCATCCTGGCTAAATTCTTGATGCGTTGCAACAGAGAGCAGTTGGGGTAATTAGCAAAGAAACTGAACTGGCCGAACACCAATGATCACTGTCACACCCACCGCCACGTCTTCCTCACTGCGTATCGAGGTCACCAACGGAAGCTGCAGAAATTATACCTCCTGTAAAACACAAACTATCCCTAGCTTGGTGCGATGTCCAATTAATTATGTAGCCATTGCCCTGGCAATGGAGACAGAAGTGGTTCAAGCACAGGTGCCACATCACTTGCATATCGAGGCACCTAAGGGAGCAGCATGAAAAGAAAGAGAGCAGACTTAAGTACCAAATCCAAAAGACCCTGTGTCCCAGCACACTCTGTGGATGGGATCCCCGAAGCTGGGGAAAAGGTCAAGGTATATGAGGCAGTAAAGAACCTGTGTAACAAACTCATTTCAGCTGTGATGGGCAAGTTAGAGCTTATATATGAGCGCCTGGTCACCATAGAAACTGAGATTCGGAAAATCAATGTTCCAACAGCCACCAAGCCCCAGGTAGCTGAACCTTATACCACTCCTCCTTTAGTAAGGACAGTTGTTTTCAGGCATTGCCCACTCCGGGTGATCCGGTGAGATCACAGTCAGTCTTCAGCTAGAGCCCATACTACCTAGAGCAGCCTGTCTATTCCTGAGCCCGAGAGATTGGAACCCCAATCTTTGGGCTCAGCTGAACGAGCAGAGAGGGGTGGTGGAGGGGAAGGAAGGGTGCAGTCCTGTCTTAGTTCGGACCATGCCTTGGGACACAAAGCCTACAACACTGAGAATGCCACCCAAAACTTAACCATATGTAATCGTTGTCAATGTTCCCTGTTTAGCAAACGGCACAGAGGAGTCATTCTCCCAACTTAAAAATAAGGCTCTACATTGGCTGTGTACTCATACTGGTGTGTCTTGCTTTGATGCCTGCTGTATATTGAGGGTAAGGAGGGTGGGCTGGGTGGGGCCACTGACCATGCTTTTGACAGGTGATTGCATTGTTGTAAATTTTAGGCACCCAAACATTGTCCACAACCTTCTCATCAACTGCATAAATCAAGACTTGCCAAGATTATACATTTCCCTTTTACCTCTGTTTTTTTTTACCACCACTTGAGGGGAAGATTTGAGGTTGTTCCACAACCCTCAACAGTTTCCCATCAAGGTTGCAGAATGGGAGCACACAGGTTCTGTGTGGAAGACAAGCTCTATGTGGAATAAAACAAGCTCTGTGTGGAAAAAACTCTGCACCCCCGCTTTAGCGGCACCTGAAGCTAAGCCCAAAATGGATTCAATGGTCAAGAAGGAGCTGGTTGTGAAATACACTCAGCATTACAGATGCCGTCAGGCCCAGTTGGGTCAGAGGGGGCCTCCTTGGTTTCCACGCTGGTGGGTTCGGCCACGGCTCTGGAGGACCCCTCGGGATCCGGAATAATGCCGGTCGTGCCAACAGGACCTTCCCCGGCAAAGACGTCGACTCCTCCGATGCCGGTCAGGCCCATGATCAACGTCAAACCCATACTTATACCGACTCTGACAGGAGACGGACCGCTATTTCTGTCTTCGACGAGGCCTACGTTCCCCAGATTGGATCCCGACCCTTATTGTTATGGGTACTGGTACTGAGAAAGTGTGGAGGGGTCGCTGGACGCTTTAGAATTCCAGCTGGAAGACCCTGAAGTGGACTGGGCAAAGGTATTGGGCGAAGCTTGTGGTCTGGATACCTCTCCTGATGCTGGCATGCTTTCTCCATCTATCATGGCTAAGGAGGAGGGGGAGACGTATTTTATGGTGGTGAAAAGGGCAACTGTGGTCCTTGGCCTTGAGATACCTTTTATGGCAGTTAGGACTAACCTCCTGACAGAGTTACTTCAACCTGGGGCTTCCACCTCTGAACCCCTCTTACCTTTTAATGAAGCCCTCACTGATGTCCTTCTGGTTACCTGCTCCCGACCCAACACAGGGGCTCCTGTGAACAGGACAATCGTCTGCCGTCAGACTTGCTGAACGACCCTAAATTCCTTACCCAGCACCGTATGCCTGAGAGCCTCGTCATTCAAGCTTCTTCTTCATTGGGGGCATTCCCATCCGCACACCTGGATGAGAAATCAAAGAGACTGGATCAACTTGGGTAGAAAATGTTCTCTTCCTCTACAGGGAGTGCAGAATTATTAGGCAAATTAGTATTTTGACCACATCATCCTCTTTATGCATGTTGTCCTACTCCAAGCTGTATAGGCTCGAACGCCTACTACCAATTAAGCATATTAGGTGATGTGCATCTCTGTAATGAGAAGGGGTGTGGTCTAATGACATCAACACCCTATATCAGGTGTGCATAATTATTAGGCAACTTCCTTTCCTTTGGCAAAATGGGTCAAAAGAAGGACTTGACAGGCTCAGAAAAGTCAAAAATAGTGAGATATCTTGCAGAGGGATGCAGCACTCTTAAAATTGCAAAGCTTCTGAAGCGTGATCATCGAACAATCAAGCGTTTCATTCAAAATAGTCAACAGGGTCGCAAGAAGCGTGTGGAAAAACCAAGGCGCAAAATAACTGCCCATGAACTGAGAAAAGTCAAGCGTGCAGCTGCCACGATGCCACTTGCCACCAGTTTGGCAATATTTCAGAGCTGCAACATCACTGGAGTGCCCAAAAGCACAAGGTGTGCAATACTCAGAGACATGGCCAAGGTAAGAAAGGCTGAAAGACGACCACCACTGAACAAGACACACAAGCTGAAACGTCAAGACTGGGCCAAGAAATATCTCAAGACTGATTTTTCTAAGGTTTTATGGACTGATGAAATGAGAGTGAGTCTTGATGGGCCAGATGGATGGGCCCGTGGCTGGATTGGTAAAGGGCAGAGAGCTCCAGTCCGACTCAGACGCCAGCAAGGTGGAGGTGGAGTACTGGTTTGGGCTGGTATCATCAAAGATGAGCTTGTGGGGCCTTTTCGGGTTGAGGATGGAGTCAAGCTCAACTCCCAGTCCTACTGCCAGTTCCTGGAAGACACCTTCTTCAAGCAGTGGTACAGGAAGAAGTCTGCATCCTTCAAGAAAAACATGATTTTCATGCAGGACAATGCTCCATCACACGCGTCCAAGTACTCCACAGCGTGGCTGGCAAGAAAGGGTATAAAAGAAGGAAATCTAATGACATGGCCTCCTTGTTCACCTGATCTGAACCCCATTGAGAACCTGTGGTCCATCATCAAATGTGAGATTTACAAGGAGGGAAAACAGTACACCTCTCTGAACAGTGTCTGGGAGGCTGTGGTTGCTGCTGCAAGCAATGTTGATGGTGAACAGATCAAAACACTGACAGAATCCATGGATGGCAGGCTTTTGAGTGTCCTTGCAAAGAAAGGTGGCTATATTGGTCACTGATTTGTTTTTGTTTTGTTTTTGAATGTCAGAAATGTATATTTGTGAATGTTGAGATGTTATATTGGTTTCACTGGTAATAATAAATAATTGAAATGGGTATATATATTTTTGTGTTAAGTTGCCTAATAATTATGCACAGTAATAGTCACCTGCACACACAGATATCCCCCTAACATAGCTAAAACTAAAAACAAACTAAAAACTACTTCCAAAAATATTCAGCTTTGATATTAATGAGTTTTTTGGGTTCATTGAGAACATGGTTGTTGTTCAATAATAAAATTAATCCTCAAAAATACAACTTGCCTAATAATTCTGCACTCCCTGTAGTCTGGCATTGCAGTCTGTGAACACTGCATGCCTTTTGTGCCGCTGTTCACATACCCTATGGGATACAGTCGCACAGATCCTGCTGCAGGTCCTGGAGGAGGCCAGGGCCATTCTCTCCCAAGCTGTTGCTGATGGGAGCGATGCAGCCAAGTTCACTATACGTTGTGGGCTGGACACGACCGACTCACTGAGCAGATCAGTTGCGTCGACGGTGGCCTTACAGCACCACACCTGGTTGAGGACATCTGGCTTTTCGGGGGATGTCCAACAATCTCTCATGGACATGCCCTTCAATGACACCCATCTCTTCGGAGACAAAGCAGGCTCGGTACTCGAGTGCTATAAGGAGTCCCAGACTAAGGCTCGGTCACTTGGCCTCGCAGCTGCTCCTTACCCTCCACAGTCTGCTTTTTGCCCCTTTAATGCCTACGAAAGGCGGGCCACTGCTTCCATTTCCATACAGCCACCATGCCGAGCATGCTGCACAGCCTGTTTGTGGCTGCTGATGTGGGATCCCACATATCGTGGATCAGGGAGCCAGAGGTCCGCCCAGTCCACCACTGCCCCCGCTGCAGCCTCCAAACTTTCCTAGTTCGTTGCTCCATCCTGGACCAGTTGGTGGCAGGATCCTCCATTACTTGCCCCACTGGGAATCCATCACGACAGACAGGTGGGTTTTGCAAATAATCCAAAGGGGCTACACCCTCCTGAGACTACCCCTCCGACCATGCCACCATCGTACGATCGGATAACATAGAATCACCTGGAACTTCTCCACGAGGAAGTTATGGCTCTCTTGGCCAAGGGAGCCATAGAGAGGGTCCCAGTGGCAGAAATAGGTTGTGGTTGGTATTACCACTACTTTCTGGGGGCTTGCCCCAGGCTGTCTCCTCCCACCTCCAGACTACGGAAAACCTCCTGCATTCGCTGGAGTTCATTATAAACATGCCAAAGTCACATTTGACTCCCTCTCAGATTCTCCATTTGATTGGAACTGTTCTGGACAAGGTGCAGTTTCGGGCCTATCCTCGTGAAAAGCATGTCCAAGGGCTATGATACCGATGTTTTGGCCTCTATCCTGGGTTTCGGTGAGAATGACTCTAAAGCTGTTGGGCCTCACGGTCTCCTCCGTCCTGCTGGTGACACATGCCAGATGGCATATGCGGGCTCTGCAGTGGGACCTGAAGTGGGTGCAGCATCAGGAGAATCTCTAAGACATGGTCCAGATCTTGGAGTGAACTGTGTAAGATCTGCAGTGGTGGCTTTCGAATCACAATTGGATCAGAGGCAGATCCCTCTCTCTCCCACCCCCACCCAGTTCTCAACGTGGTGACAGATACACCACTCCTGGGATGGGGTGGCCTCATGGTGGAGGTGGAGATCCGAGGCATCTGGTCTCCGGCAGAGTCTGGGCTCCACATCAATCTTCTGGAGCTCAGGGAGATCAGGCTTGCATTAAAAGCATTCCTGCCCTCTCTCCAAGGGAAAGTGGTGCCGGTGTTCATGGACAGCACCACTGCCATGTAGTACTGCAAAAAGCAGCATGGAGAGGGGTCGTAGACCCTTTGTTAAATGCCTCTACGCCTCTAGACATGGCTGGAACATCAGGGCATATCCCTGGTGGTTCAACATCTGGTGGGCTCTCTGAATGCCAGAGCAGACAAATTCAGTCGTTGATGCATGGTCGATCACAAATGCTGTCTCCGTAAGGAGGTGGCGGAAGGTCTCTTTCAGCAGTGTTTAGAGCCTTGATTAGATCTATTCGCCTCCGCAGAGAATGCGCAATGTCAGCTGTTTTATGCATTGGAGTTTCCAATTCGGCACTTGCTGAGCATCGCTTTTCATCTCAAGTGGAATTCAGGTTTCCTGTATGCATTTCCACCAATACCACTTCTGCACAGAGTTCTGAAGACGATCAAGAACAACCGGGTCCAAGTCATTCTTGTGGATCCAGACTGAGTGCAAAGAGTATGGTATCCCAAGCTTCGGAGCATGGCATTCGATCCTCCAATCAGACTGCAATCAGCAACAGAGGATGGTTATCCACCCAACCTGTCCGGTCTCCTCCTCCACGCGTGGAGATTGGGCGGTGGCAGTTGACAGCTTTGGACCTTCCGCCCAAAGTCTGCAATGTAATTTTAGCAGCCAGATGTCCCTCCACCAAAACAGTATACGCCTGTTGTTGGAACACATTTGTGGGATGGTGTACCAACAAATCTGTTGACCCCCTTACTGCACCTCCGCCTGCGGTTTTATTGTTCATCCTCTCTCTTGCCGAGCAGGGCTCTGCTTTGGGCATCCTTAAAGGCTTCCTCTCTGCCATCTCTGCCTTCCTCAGACTGCCAGATCAACCATCCTTGTTCAGATCTCCCAACGTAGGGAGGTTTCTTGAGTGCCTCACTCAAATGTTCCCACCTACCCCGTTGAAAATGCTACAGTGAGATTTGAACCTGGTACTCACACACCTTATGCGTGCTCCTTTTAAGCCACTACATAATTGTCCCTTGCAGCTTCACACTTTAAGGACAGCCTTGCTCGCAGAGTGAGTGAGCTCCGAGCTCTTTCTTCCAAGCCACCATTTTTATTTATCCATCCTGACTAAGTGGTGCTTCGTACCAGGGCCTCTTTCCTCCCTAAAGTGATCACGCCCTTTCATGTAGGTCAGTCCATCACTTTGCCTACTTTTTACGCACCCCGACATCCTTCTCATGAAGAGGAGAGACTCCACCGCCTGGATCCAAAAAAAGCATTGGCATTCTACCTCAGTCTTACCAAAGACATCAAGAGGGCGATCAACTCTTTGCTGGCTATGTGGGTGCAGAGAAAGGACAGGCGGTGCAGAAGTAAGCCATCTCTTGGTGGGTTGTCCTCTGCATCAAGATGTGCCACTCTTTGGCAAAAAAGCAACCCCCTGAGGGTTTGCTTGCTCATCCCGTCAGAGCAACTGCTGCAACCATTTCATTGGCACGCAGAGTTCTGGTCCTAGACATCTGCCAGGCAGCGATGTGGGCGTTTCCACACACATTCACAAGCACTACTGTCTGGACAGTCAGGTCCACCGAGACAGCTACTGTGGTCGTTCGGTCCTGCAGGACTTTTTAGTCTGATCTTGGTTTGTAGCTTCACTGAATGCTGGGAAGGTTTGTATCAAACATCTCAGCACAATAAACCCACACTGATGCCAGTGTTGGATGTATTGTACAATGCACACAGAGGGCATCTTAGCGAAGCCCCCTGTACTTTCCCCAACCTTTTAGTGCAGGACTGACCAGTCTGTTCTAGCCTGCCACTAACAGACTCTTTTCTGACCCCATGGGGTGAGAGCCTTTGTGCTCCCTGGGGTCAGGAACAAAGCCTAATCTGGGTGGAGGTGCTTCACACCTCCACCCTGAAGGAACTGTAACATTTGTCTGTGAGCCTCAAAGGCTCAGGCCTCCTGTTACAGTGGCCCAGGGTACTCCTGCTAGAGGAGACGCCTGCCCCCTGGCCCAAGGCCCACCTTTGGTAGCAGGTCCAGAAGGAAAATTAGGAAAAACAAGGAGAAGTGACTACTTCAGCTGGGACCACCCCTAAATACCTGACAACCAAGGAGACCCCTGCACCTACAGCCCCCTGGCCATAGGTAATCTGACCGATAGTCCAGCAACATCCAGGGGGCGCCTCCTTTACCTGTCCAGGCTTTGGTTTCCCGGAACCAACCTCCTTGACCCAGCCTCCAGCATCTGTTGTGATCCCCTGACTCCCCCTATTGAAAAGCATCGGGCACCCAGCTCTGTGTTTGTGCCTGGCCTCTCCTGAGGATTTGGGTTTGGTGTGACCCTCTGGTCCCCCCGGTGTTACCTAAACCCCCCACGCGTCTGTCCTGGAGCCACGTGTACTTACCTGCAATCTGCACTCCCATTCCTCATAGGATTCCATTGTAAACCCGACACCACCTTTGATCGCTCTACCCAGACAGCCCAGTGTTACTGATGGTGCACTTTTGGGGTCAGCCTAAACTTGACTTGTGGACATCCTAACCCCCGAAGACTGAAATTGTAAGTTGTGTACTTACATTAAATTCAACAAAAGTAAAAGGATCATCGCTATTTTAACAATATCAATATGCAAAAAAATTCAATATGTGCATGAAGTGACATTATCATTTTCAATTCAGGCTTTGTTTTACAGTGTGGTTGGTCCCTCTAGTGTGTAAAAACCTAATATCCCACACAACATCCCATCACATTTTATTTGCAATTATACAGCGCAGGCTGGGTCACTATTCGGCATGGCTAAAAGACACTGCCATTGACAGCGCTAATAGTTCTCGGATAGCAGAGACCTATAGGCTTTGCCAAAGCTTGTTCTGAGTATACCAAACTCTGTAGTGTCTGCATTGGGGGCATAAATGTTTAAGGTGTACAGACAGTAGTTATTTTTCTGCAATCTGGTGATTAGCCATCTTCCTTGCATACTATCTTCAGACATTATTAAAAAGGGCAGATCTTTTAGCAATAAAAGTAATAGCCCCATTCTTTTTTTAACAGGTTCAGAGCAGGTGAGGTTCTCAATCCAGCCCTCTTTTTTAGACAGGGCTTCCAAGTAAACTATATTAGTATGCTGAAGAAACACCACGTCCCCTTTTAGGTTATGACAGTATTCAAACATTATTTAAAGATTGCCAACTGGGACAAGAAGTGTTACATCTGAGTAATTGTATAAGTTGCAGTTGGGGAAAAGAGGTCATAGTTCTCCAGTGTGAGGTGAAACAGGCTGCAAAGGAGCTGTTGAATGACAAAAAAGTAGTGTTTGTTGGAGTTGGGCACCCAGCTTGCTCATGGGAGTGCAACAAAAGCACTACACCGGCAATTGACCGTGCTCTTCCAGGGTAAAAAAGAGAAAGTACAGTGGAAAGGTAGAAAATCTAAAGTAATAACTGAAAGTAAACAACCCACCCAAACATTTCCTCCCACCACACAAAACCAAGTATGAAAAAGGAAGCAGTGGAGGGCCACCCTGGAAGAGTCTATATCAACCTCCAAATAAATGTTATGAAAAACTTGACTTAACAGTTTGTTAACAGGTTAGTGTGGTAACCACAACATCATAGCGTTTAGTAGGTATATAATGAACACTAGGTGTAAACCAGCAGCAACAGTAGATTTGTGAAATTGAGGCCTAACACTGGTTAGGAAGAGGACCTGTATGATGAAGTGCTCTAGATGGCGTCTTAAAGTTCAAGAGGATTTAGTTTTCATATGACAAGGTACGTGTGATGACAAAGTATAGAATACTGAGCAAAACAGTATAAGAGCAGCATTGTGAAGAAGTGAAGGTTGTGTCCTGAATTTGTTTTTGGCGGTACATTGGAACATTATTACTCAGTAGAAGGCCAGAAGAGGGTGGAATTGTCAGTGCTGGTATGAATTGGCCTTGATAGAAGAGCTTAAATAATGCTAAAGAATTGGGATCAAGAATTGAAGGCATTATAGAATGTAGGCAGTAGAAAGGACAGAGGTGCAGATCCAAGGGCATAGTTGGCTTACTTGCATATCCTATGTGTCTGTTTTTGATTCCAATATATTGGTGATAAATGTGTCCAAATGAGCCAGACCAGGGGAGGGATGGGTTTTGCTGTTGAATGTAAAGTTGAAACGGCAAGAGGCTTTGAAATAATGCTGTATTGCCATAGCTGATAGCTTTTTGCACAAGGCTAGGAAACCTTTCTCCAACTAACTGTGTCTTTGGCATAGTCTTGTGAAATATTTTTTTTGGCTCCTTCCCAGGTCACATACTTGATTTTACTCATTTGAGTTAGTGTTTGGTCCATGTGCTGGTCCCATAGTGGTTTGAAAACTAGAGGCCTGGGGTACTTGTTGATTTGTTTTTCTTTGTTGGAACTTGAGGTGCCCTCTCAATTTTGAAGTCTCTTGAGAAACAGATTCTAAGGACTTTTGGGAACCATTATTCATGAAAGGTGACAGTTATGTTCTTGATCTTTTGCGCCTCCTTGAAGGTCATGTATATGATGATTAGCCAGTCTATTGCGATCCCCAAAGCCTTTGATTTTCCTTTGGAGAAGAGTAATGTTGCATGCTCATTTTTCAGTTTGTTTACTTTGAATGTTGGAACCATCCTCAAGTCTGCTTATTGTGGATTCTGGTTCTGACACTTAGTGATCAGACCTCTGAACTCTTTTCTGATGTCAGAAACTTGTACTTGTAAAGGTCAGTGTTTGTCCATGTGTTCTGCGCTGTGCCATGTACAGAGCTTATTTTTTGAGGATGATGCCCATGGTAGAACTTTGATCACCTTTTCTGTTTTATTGGTGAATCTGGAATTGGCAGTTCTTGGTTAGTGCACTTCAGACCTGGCTTGAGGTCTTTGCCTTTGGCCTCTTTCAACGCGGTCATCTTGGCAGGCCATCAGTTTTGCAATGTGATAGGCAAGTTATTACTAGATAGGTCAGTCAAGCACATCAGGACAGTCACCTTAGGCAGACAACAATTAATACTTGACCAACAGGTTATTAGGGAGCTGTTTGTGTGAACTGGTGGGAGAGTACTGAACAGTGTTGAAAACTAGGGGGATCATGCTGGAAACAATTTCTGGGCCAGATCTGGAAGACCCCAGCAGATATGCGGAATTTGTCCTGGTGTCATTCTCTGATACCGGTACATAAATCAGCCTGCTCCACACATTGTCTGCATTCTGGTCAGAGCAGCAATGTGCAAGCAGCGAGGGGCCTTTCTTATTTTCATTTCCTGACAAGCCCAAAACAAAGGCTTGCTTTAAAGGGCCCTTCAGCTCTTCTTTTATTCAAGTATCATTTTGGCTGAAGGCTATCTGGAGCCTAACACCTAGATGCCAATGCAATGGAAGGAAAAAAGGCACATAAGTATTGCTTAACAAGTACTTTAGAGAAACTATAACCAGGAGGCAGTTTTTTTTTCTTCTAACCCTTATGTAAGAGATGTACATGTACAATACGAATGCAAAATGTATCTGTTTGCTTGAGTAATTACACAATGATTCAAATGGTACCTACTTTTTATTTTATACTTTATTGCGCTACTCATCCCACTGTAGGTGTCAGAGCGCTTTACACCACACACAGATATACAATAAATCATACAAGTATGTAAATCAATATACAGGACATGCTGGTTTGGAGCCATGGTGGAGTGGGACTCCAACTCCCATCACGCCTAGTGGCTAGATGTGGCCGCACGATGCTGCAGAGCGCCCAGATGCACTATTTCTGGGACACTCTTGCCCTGTGGCGTGTGCCGCGCTTGTTTGGAGCCGGGTGGAGTGGGACTCCAACTCCCATCACACCTATGGGAAGAGTTGGCCGCAGGACGCTGCAGAGCGGCCGGAGGTGCTATTTCTGGGACACTCCTGCCCTGAGGTACGGGACACGCTGGTTTGGAGCCAAGATGGAGTGGGACTCCAACTCCCATCACGCCTACCGTCTAGAGGTGGCCACACAACGCTGCAGAGCGCCCGGAGGTGCTATTTCTGAGACACTCTTGTCCTGCAGCGCATGACGTGCCCAGGCCAGTCTGCACCTGTCAGCGGGTGAAAGATGCTGGGCAGGCCAACCTTCTTGGAAGTGCAGCAGTGAGGTTTGTGGTCATCGAGGAGGTATTAACCTTTGTGGCTAATGTTGCAGATTGCTGCTGATTACGAGTAAAACCTTTTTGTTATTGCAGCATGCTGAAGGCCTACACTTGTAAATGTAAGCTTGCTACCAAAGCTGCTCCCGGCCCTTCTGGCCCCAAGAGAATAAGTATGGATAACTTTATAAGACTGGCAATTGGTATTATTGACAAAGAAATCGAGCTGGCAGAGTGTCGGCTTTCTGTCACCTCACAACACTCTTCCCCTCCTAAGTGCTTCATGGGTTTTATCCC